>NW_027527934.1:2193581-2243014 GCF_008692635.1 Crocuta crocuta
CACACACACACACACACACACAGGTGCAGGTATACCTCTGCCGCAAACTCAGCCTCCCTCCAGAGATCTCCTCACCCAGAGAGCCACCGGCCTTCCCCAGCCAGCCGTGCCCTTGCAAGTTATCTCAACACTATTTCTCTCATCCAGGGCTCTTTTGTTGCTGGCTGTTAAAACTGAAACCTTTTATGGTGTATATAAGCCAGAGGTGACACAATTAAATGAAACTATTTGTCATATAAAATTTACATCAGCAGGAATTAAACGTCAAATAACTTAGGATTGACAGCCTCTACTGAGTCATAAAGACTCTAAATTAGTCTTGTGAAGGATATTCTCATACAGTCCCTAATAAACTCCACTCCACCTAAGACTTACTTTCCAAAAGTGCCGAAAGGAGAATATCAATGATGAGGTTGCTTGATCACATACACACACACACACACACACACACACACACACACAGTTGAATGGGGATTAAAATTCATACTGTGCTAACTAGGAAAAGTGCAGCATAAGAAAACCTCAATCCCATCTCTGATTTCATTCTGTGACCTTGGGCCATTCGTACTACTTTCTCCATTTTTCAGGTAATACCATCCATTAGTCCTTCACTGCTTCATGAAGCTATGTTTTTTAATTAGTGGAGTTTATTTTTCTTTTTTTAAAAAATTTTTAATGTTTTATTTATTTCTGAGAGAGAGAGAGAGCATGAGCAGGGGAAGGTCAGAGAGAGAGGGAGATACAGAATCTGAAGCAGCCTCCAGGCTCTGAGCTAGCTGTTAGCACAGAGCCCGATGCAGGGCTCGAACCCACAAACCGTGAGATCATGACCTGAGCCGAAGCCGGTCGCTTAGCTGACTGAACCACTCCAGGCACCCTGGAGTTTATTTTTCAGAGCAATGTCGGTTTAGAGAAAAACTGAACCACAAATAGAGTTCCCAGTACCCCTGCCTTCCTCCACCCTGTTTCACCTGTGATTAACCTCTTGTATTCATGTAGTACATTTGTTACAATGAATGAATCAATATTGATACATAGTTATGAACTAATGTCCATAGTTTACATTTGGTCTCACTCTTGGTGGTGTAGTCTGTGAGTTTTGACAAATGTCTAATATCATGTATCCCTCATTATATCATACAGAATAGTTTCACTGCCCTAATTCAAGGATTTAAGGATTAAGTGAAATAGTTAAGGGGTATTTTTTTAACCTACGGATCTGTAGGTAAGTGTTAGCTTGTAGCAGTGATAGGTTTCCTTCATTAATTTATTTAACATAATACTAAGTCCTGGAGACACAAATATGAGTAAAACACAGTTCACATCTGGTAGGCACTGGGAACTGTGCACATTCATGACAACCATGGGCTATGATGTTCATGGTAGAGATTTCTAAAGTACTAATTTAAAAAGTTAACATGGGGGCACCTGGGTGGCTTAGTCAGTTAAGCGTCCGACTTTCGCTCAGGTCATGATCTCGCGGTTCGTGGGTTCGAGCCCCGCGTCGGGCTCTGTGCTGACTGCCAGCTCAGAGCCTGGAGCCTATTTCAGAGTCTATGTCTCCCTCTCTCTCTGACCCTCCCCTGCTCACGCTGTCTCTCTTTCTCTCTCCTAGAAATAAATTTAAAAAAAAATATTTAAAAAAAAAGTTAACATGCATCAAGTATTGATTCTGCACCAGGAAGAGTTACATATTTTATATCACTTCCTATCCTTAGTCCCCTACAGCCACCTATGTGGTTGATACTATCCTCATCCATCTTTTACATGTGAGGGCCTGAAAAAGGCTTAGTGGTCTCCTCTACCAGGAGAGCACAGGAGCTCCAGGGAAGAATTGACTGAGCCAAGCTTCTAATGCAATTTGGAGTCACTGGGCACACAGCAGGGGAAAGGACATACAGAGCAGAAGGAGCAAAGGGAAGGGAGTACAGTGAAGTCACATGTGCTCAGATGCCTGAGTGAGTCCACGTGTTCAGACAGTAGGCAAAAAGGAGGTTGCAGCAAGAGATGAAGCTGGAGACAAAGGCAAAAAACAATTCTTGGGAAGGCTTGGACATGTGCTTTGGAGTTGGGCCTTTATACTATAAACAGTGAGATGCGTGGAAAGTTTTCATGTGATTTATTTAGTCTCTTGGAAAGATTATTGTCAAACAGGCTTTAGAACAGGGTAGAGAATGGAAAGAAGACTGATTATGAGCTTCAGTTTAGTGGGTAGCACTGGGTAAACATATACTATGCACCAGGACTGTGCAAAGTGTTCTGTATGATGTGCCTCGCTATTTATGTCCCTATCTGGGGCCAGGCAGGAGATGATGAGACTCTACCCCAGTGGATGTGGAGATGACATGATACACTTTCAAGACATTAAGGAAACCAGAGGCTTAGGGATAACTGTAAGCTCAAGAGTTCAGGACTAATTCTCAGGGCAAAAAGCTAGAAATATAGGGTAGAAACAAAAGCAAAGTGTAGTTATGCTGAAGTCTTGAGAGAGATGGAGAACTCAGAACTGGAGTGGCTTCAGTGCCAACAGGTTCAGCAGAAAGGACTTAGCAGGACATGAATGGCTTCAGTTCTGGGCATCAGTTGGGATGCTGATGGACCTCAGCCATCAGTAGTATGGTCTGTGATATGGGCAGCCAGGTAGGGGGCACTGGCGGATAAGATGTGGTAAATAATACTTTTAAATATTTCCCAATTTACTTTTTATTTCTCAGAGATATTTTATTAGCATCATAAATTGCCTGCCCCCAATAATTGAAATAGAGCAAAATAATCTGGCTAATTACCTCAAAGATATAAGATAACAAGATCAAGCCATAGGTAGTCTTTTGTAAATGTAGAGCATGTGCAAATGTGTGTACACACACATACACACAAACACGAGTCTCTTGAAAGCCATGCTTTCAAATACAGGAGCTGGGTGCTTGCTTGAGGATGACATTTTTATTATTCTAAAACTCTAGGCATAAGGACTAAATAATCATTAACTCGTGGAAAAGGCCTAACATTTCTGGTTAAATAATATATTGAGAAGAGAAAACAGAGTACGTAAGAGCTAAGTAGATCACCCAAAGTTTTACCAGTCGGCCTAAGGGCTTACCCTTCCATGAGAATGTAATTGCATCAGGCTAGGCGTTCTGAAAAATTAATGAGCCCTGGAGCAGGCTATAGTCAAAAATGATGGGACATGATTGTATAAATATCCTTCATCCCTCAATGGGATAACTCAAAGCATATGTTCTATGCTGACTCCCAGAGTTCCCAGGAGGACTGAACTTCAGTAACTTACAGAGGAAACTTGCTTGATAACACAGTCTTTATTGGTTGCCTTCCTTTTTTGTCCACTCCACACTCTCCTACTGATGTTTCCTGGGACCATCTCCCAAATAACTACACCCACTAGACTCATTGATTTGGAGAGAACCCAAAGTCACCTTTGTGACATGAGTCAGATGGATAAATCTGTAACAGTAAGGAGAGGGAGATGGGAGAGTTCGTGGCTAATGGTCTTAACTTCCTCCATGGTAGGAGAAAGCAAGGCTACTTCCACAGAATAAATTTGAGGGGTAGATGGAGTTGTATAAGAGCTGCTGTGATGAACAGGTGAGGATACCAACTGGGACCTTGCAAGAAGATCAGAGAGCAGCACTGAGAATCTAGCTAAAGCTGGAAACCACACGTGAACCCTCATGTGCTTTTCCCCTGTCAACAGCATCCAGCCATCTGGGAAATGGAGCAGGGAAGCAGATGGTCATATTGATCAAAAGTAGGAAATGTATGGAGAAGGTCCTTTTGCTTGCAGCAAAAGGTCCATGGGGTGAGGTAATTGGGCACATTCATGGTAAGGCAGTGACTGAAGTGACACACCACAGCCCAGGAAAGACAGAAAAACTGTGACTGGAGGGATGGAGAAGGAAGCAGAGATAAGGTAGAAGAATATATGTCTCTGAGAGAAAGGAAGCAAGGGGCTGGAGAGACAGGAAATTTTGTTCAGAGACAGGTTAAGCTGTGCATAAAATTTTTTACATGGATCAATGCTAAAAGATGCCCCAGAACTAAACAACCCACCATGTGTGATTTGATGAACATGAATTAAAGCTGATCTTAGTTTATAGATACAGTATAAGACTACTTTGGATTTGCTGGTTCTTTTCATGCTTTCAGCTCTCCTTGAGCCTTCAGAGAGGAAGAAGGATGTCAGTCTTCCTCTTTCACTTTTCTTTGCCCTCCCCTTTCTATCTTCTCTCCAAAAGTGAGGAACTGGGATTAGATGCTGTGACCTGTTGCTCTATTGGTCTAACAATAGGCAGGAAAAATATGAGTAAGCATCCAGAAGTCATCACATGGGAAGGATTCCTGCCCAGAGTGTTGGACAACATGAGCTCTAAGATTCCTTCCATCTCTGATTGCCTGAGCCACAGGGAACCCCAGTCCTCATCAATTCATGTAAAGTACTTGAACTCACAGGCCACGTCCTGTTCTACCACCTACATACAGGGAATGCTCAGTAAATTCCTATCATTGGAATGAACAAAAGTTCCTAAAAGCCCCTAAGCTTGCAGAAAGCAGGGGCAACTCACAATCAGGGAATCTGCACACACATTTTAAAGAGAAGAATGTTCCCTCCAGCTCCCTCTTCCACTCCAGCCTGTGGAGCCTTGAATTAATCAGAGGATGCAGCTGATGCCTGTCCCTGTGGCTTGCTGCAAATAGCCACATCACCAGTGCCACAAAAGCACTCCCTTCCTGCTTGACTGTGCAGCATTTTGTAACAATAAATATTGCTACAAGAACAAAAGTCTCATTGACACCCCCATGGCTGACAAGGCCTTGATTTGTTTGTGTTAATGCGGCGCTGGACTCCCTCTTCATTAATTACACATCAATGACACATTTGCCTATGTGGCTCTGGGGGCTGATGAATGTGCAGTGACAAGAGCCAGAGAGGCTGCTTCTTAACGACCTTGACATGCCTGGCCCCCAGGGTCCCTGGGAGCCTGCGTGGGGCAATTATAAATACAAACACTGTAGCGGGCTTGCCTAGACTGACAGAGAAAATGAAATCTCTGCTACAAAGGAGGAAAACTGCTGATGTTGTATATTCAACATGCTTATAGGGAGAGGTTGGGAGATAAACAGCTATCTGAGAAAATTAGAAGTTGAATTATTAATATAATGTGATCATCATAATTACCATTTACATGTCTATTACATTTTAAAGTTTATGAGATAGTTATTCTCTAATATCTTATTTGATCCTCTCTGTTAGGTTAGGAACTGCTTTTGTCTTATACACAGTGCCTAAGTCAGTGCCACACACATAGCAGAGACTATAAATAGTGTATGAATGAATAAATGAACTAATACAAGAATAGTAAAGTAAGAGCAGCATTATCACTGTGTCCATTTTTCAGATGAAACAACTGAGATGCAGGACATTTTAGAGGCAGGACATTTTAGAGGCTTGCTCAGAATCACACAGCTAACAGGCAGGGCCAGGATTCCTTACCAGGCTGTCTGCTTTTCATCCCCATGTTCTTTCTGCTATACTCACTATTGGAGTTTTGCATGGAAGTGATGATTAAGTGTATACACAGCACAAAACCTTTTCAATGACTATCTTCTCATCATCAGTGGTGCATTCTCTAGAAGGACACATGCAAAGTACTGAACTCTGGGGACCTCCATGAATGGCAAAGTTTAGTCAAGTCCTCAATCCCAGCAGAAGACATAATGATTTCCTGCTGGCCTGTGGGGACCTACCTCTTCAGGAATGCCACTCACAAAGCTGGGCTTCCTCTCTTAAGCCTCAGGTAGCACCAAAATAATGGGGCTCCCAAAGCTTTGTTAGATGTAGTGTGTAGGGACCAGCTTACCCCTCTGAAGACTCCTTTCTTAGCCAGGCTCATCCTGTCCTGTTATGGTTCTAACCAACCCCACCTCCTCTGAATAGCTCTTTCAGCATCCCCTACTGTGGTCACAGTCTACATGTCACACCCCAGAGACCGTCATATTCTTATGGCTGCTCTGGGGTCCGTTGCCCTTTAGGCTCTAGGAATGCTTCTAGTCTCTATTCCTTAAGGTGTGGATTATTGAACATCCATAGTCACATGTCCTGGTTCTTCTGGAACATTAGTATTTACATTAACTATGAGAAAGATCCCAAAGAAACCTGGATACGATGGATGTTTTCCCTTCCAGCCTCAGAGATTCTGAATCCTTGATTTGGTGGCAAAATGTATTCATCACAATCTTCCCACTGGAGCTAGATATTGGATCTTTTAGTCACGTGCACAATCTATCTGAGTAACCAAACTCCATTGCCAGAGAAATATAGAGAAAGGATTTCATTGGTGGCCTCTAACAAACTTCTTGGGGTTGAGGGAAGGGGATTGCTTTTATAAAACTACCCAAGGCTGGCTAAGCCCCTGGATTATCTAGGCTATGTCTGTTCCCCTCGAGTTCTCAGAATAGCCATGTTTTGCCATCTCAGCCTGCATTTCTCAGGTAAAAGCACCTGGGTTCTACTGGCAAGGGCTTTCCCCATTCACGAGTCCTCATGTTTAGATGGAATTTCACCCCTACCCTCGAGCTCTAGAGGCAAGTATGTGACCGGTTAGAATTTTCCATCCTCTGGGCCACTGACTGCATCAGGGAAGGGCATGTGACCCAGGTTGGCCAAATCAGGCTCGGTGCTTAGAGACCTGCTGGAACTATTGAGAAAGAGGAAGCCGCTCTCACTCTGCTAAAGAATAAGTCTAGAACTCCTAGTAGCCATATTGCCTTTAGGAAAGAAGAGCTTGACTGAAAATTAAATTAAAGTAGAATAAAGCAGAGCCAAAGGTGAAGAAACAGTCCTAATGCTGAGGGATTCTTTGACCTGGTTTTATAATAACAGATGACTCAGAATGACTGAACTACACTATAGAATAGAAGCTACACATAGTCCACTATGCAGTTAATAGAATTATATTCAACAAACTGTAGATTCCATAGCTATGCTGTCTAACACAGTAGTTATTAGTCACATGTGCCTACTGCACACTTAAAATATGGCTGGTAAATTGAGATGTGCTGCAAGTAAAAATGCATACTGAATTTCCAAATCTTAGTGTGGAAAAAAATGAATGTAAAATGTCTCAATAATTTTATGTTGACTACATGTTGATAAGAGATTGCTTTTGATGTCTTCGGTTAAATATTGTGTATTATTAAAATTAACATCATCAGGGCTCCTGGGTGGCTCAGTCGGTTGAGCATCCAACTTCGACTCAGGTCATGATCTCACAGTTCATGAGTTCAAAACCCACTTTGGACTCTGTGCTGATGTTATACCCAGATCGCGGTATCCTCAATGACCAGAGACCACCAGGGAGACCAAGTCATGCATGCAGAGGCAAAGTGCTTTATTACGGGCTTGAGCTCGGGCTCACAGACTTTACCAGCACAGTGGATCCTTGCTGTGAGCCCCGAACAAAGGCAGAGTAGGGTTTTTATGGGGTTTGTGACGGGGGAGTTACAGAAATTGTGGCATGGAAACAGTGATCCAATCATAATTATACAATATCCTTGACAGCGGGTTTAACCATACACATCGTCTAGAGTACTTGTTACTTTTGGTGAGACCCAATGACAACATTTAGAGTACTTTTGAATTTAACCAATTACAGAGCGAGCCTAGGGTCTTGTTCAGTGCCTAATGGGTTAACTTTAACATTAGATAACAGAGTTTTATCTATAGTTGCTGGCCTTTCTTGATTGGGCGTTGCCAAGGTAGTGTGGTGGAGTGATGTGGTGGGCAGTTTCTTTGGCCTTGGGCAATGTGTAGCTGCCTGATAGTTTCAGGGAAACTGAAACTTAGGCCTTCTAGTTTAGAGGGGAAACTTAAAGCCTGTTATGGAGTCAGTCTGGTTTAGACTTGTGTCCTTACACTGACAGCTCAGAGCCTGGAGCCTGCTTCGGATTCTGTGTTTCCCTCTCCCTCTCTCTGCCCCTCCCCTGCTCACACTCTGTCTCTCCCTCTCTGTCTCTCTCTCTCAAAAATAAATATTAAAAAATGAAATGAAATTAACATTATTTCTTTTTTAATAAGGCTACTAGAAAATTTAAAATTATTCACGTGATTTGTGTTGGGTGTGTACTGAACAGTGCTATTCCAGGGTGTAGGGAATTTGATACTCAGTTGCAATTAGTCCCCTAAAGGCTTCATGATAGTTCTAAGATATTTGATAAGTGGAGAGACATTATAATTTACTATTGAAAGCAGGAAATTTTAAGAGTGAAAGAGGACAGATAAGTGAAAGAAAAGTGATTATCTCAGAAACAACTGTTATATACCAGGCAAACCAAGGTACAGGGTTACCAGGCTAAGATTCCTCTTCTCCTAAAATCTGAGTACTTCCTATCCTCCTTTACAAACCTCACACAATTACCACCCTATGTGAGTCTAAGTTGTCATTTTGCTTTTGGAAGTATTATTTCTTCTTATACAATTGTTAATTTTGCTTTTCAGATCCTCTACCAAATAGGTTGTTAAAAGTATTCAGTTATTATTATTTTTGACAAATGTGAATTTGGTTCCTGTGATGTTTCAGATATTTTATATTCTAAAGATGTCTGTCCTTTCTGGGGGCATGATATCAGTCTGTCCTTCTGCATATGAATGTTGTGTGCCTTGATTCCTTCTGTACCCTGTGGGCTCTCTGTCAATCTTAGGTGATGGGAACTTCCCCAAAGATTTCTGTAAAGATTTCTGAACCAAAATCAGATTGTCCCTTTGAATGGAAATATGGACAACATGATATCTCTGGGGTGCCATCATTAAACATCCTCCTAACAGCAGAATGTGGTAGTGCTATTCTTCGTTATGGCAGGGAGGTTCTGCACGCATCCTTAGACACTGCTTTTGGTCCACATTGACCTGAAACACATACAGGAAAGGAAATATAAAATCAATTTTTCAGTCCCTGATGCTGGATTACGAAACACTGCAACATGAACAGCAAATGCTGGAGTCTCTGGTGATCTCTACTTACTTGGAGATGATGCTAAAGTCCAGAAAGGCCTAACTGTCCCTCACAGAGGGTCACAGAGGGCCTAACTGTAATTTTGTAAAAAGTTCAATGCATGGGTCTAAAAAGAAATGCAAATGAACAAACAAGCAAAACAGAAGAGACTCATAAATACAGAGAACTAACTGGTGGCGCCAGAGGGGAGAGAGAGCAGGAATGAACAAAATAGATTAAGGGGATTAAGAGGTACAAACTTCCAGTTATAAAATAAATAAATCACAGGCATGAAAAGCACAGCATGGGAAATACAGTCAATAGTATTTTAATGACTTGGTCTGGTGACAGATGCTGACTATACTCATCATGGCAAGCGTTGCAGCAAGTACATAATCGCCAAATTACTATGTTGGACACCTGAAGCTAATAGAACATTGTATGTCATCTATCCTTCAATAATATTTTTTTAAATTCATACATTAAAAATTTCAAATACTGAGATTGCTCACCCAGTAGTCAATAATAGTTCACAGACTTTGTCATAATATAATGTAAGGAACTGTTCTAGAACAAGAATTTAAATCTATTTTATTAAAGGGGAAAAACGGTAAATTGAGAATAAACAGATTCTGCCACTGTTACATGGTAGCACTTAGACCCTCCACAGTGAAATAGCAGCAGATGGTGGGGATCTCTACTAAGACCCTAGTCCTGGTCTACTAGCCCAGTCCGTTATTACTTAAGCATAGTCTCCGGGTTCCAACATTCCAGTATACACTTCAGTTTCTGCAATTGTAAACAGTGACCCCAGATTAAATTGGCTTTAAGTGATCATGAATATGATGATCAAAAGTATGATTACACTTACAGTAAGTATAATTGTAAGTATTATAAGTTGATCGGCATTTCTGGTAGAATTTAGGTATGCGCAAATGTAAAATAAATAAATAACACATTTTTTTCACATCTGCCTATTTATGATATTAGCACTGAATTCTCTTTATCAATTTATACAGGCAACACTACACTATATAGTATTCACTGAAAGAGAGCTCCATAAAAACAAGACTTTAATTTTGTAAGTTATTTACTAAACTAATTGTATCCGTTATCTATTGCTGCATAACACATTACTCCAAAATTTAGCAGCTTAAAACAACAATGTGTTTTTTAATGTTTAGTTATTTATGTTTTAATGCTTAGTTATTTTTGAGGGGGAAGAGAGAAAGGGAGACAGAAGATCCAAAGCAGGCTCTGCACTGACAGCACAGAGCTCAATGCATGGCTCAGGCCCATGAACCATGAGATCATGACCTGAGCCGATGTCAGATGCTTAACCTACTGAGCCGCCCAGGTACCCTACAATGTATTCCTTATGCACAGCTTCTGTGGGTCAGGAATCTGGGCACATCTCAATTGGATCCTCTGCTTCAGGCTGCAAACAAGGTGTCAGCTGGCCTGTGGTCATATCAAGGCTCAAATGGGGAAGGGATCCACTTTAAAGATCACATAGCTGTTGGCAGGATTCAGTTGTTCATGCACTGTTGGATCAGGGACCTCAGTTCCTCCCTGGCAGGCCACCCTCATTTCCTTGGCATTATATCAGCTGATTTTATCAAAGTGGGCAAACCAAAAAAATGCAAAAGGGAGAGTGTGCTAGAAACATGAAGTCGCAAACAGAAGTGACACCCCATGATCTTTGCTGTATTCTGTTGGTTAGAAGAAAGTTACCAGCTCCAACCTATAATCAAGGGGAGGTGATCACATGAAGATGTGAACACCAGGATAAGGGGGATCCTGAGAGCCATTATCGAAGTCTGCCTATCACACTGGCTCTTTTGTCTGAATACCATGGAAATAAAAAATGTGCCTGAGTATAACTTTTCATTGCTAAGGCTAACAAAAAATGAACAGAGAAGTTTTGACCTGAAAAGGAGGCACTGGGGTCAAGTGGAGGCCCGATGTATTCTATAAGCCAGTAGCTCAAACACAGATAAATGGGAGAATTCACATCTCACAGTCTTCCCAAATGCAAAATAGCAAACAACCCAAACTAGAGCCATCAGTGCCATATTCACCATATAAACGGCACATTCATTTCAGGAAAACATTATCGGCCATATTAAATTAGTAGTATTTTGGAATGTTATTAGAATATCAAGCGAATCACTTGTATGAAATTGATACATTCTTTCTATTTACTAGTTCTTTTAGTATCAAGAGCTATAAACACAAGAAGTTTGCCCTTTCATGTTTAAGTAACACTCTAACAGAAACATGTCACACATTATTCCAGCTTCAGAAACACTTCATTCAGCACTTTTTGGAGGGCAAGATGCCTCAGGATTCAGAGAAGCCTATAGATTCTCCCAGAAAGCTGAGAGGTAACCAATTAGCTTGTGGTTATCTTAGAAAGTCTGCTTTGGTAATACTGTATTGAGATATTAAACTGAAATGTCCTCTCTTCGCTGTGAATGTCATCACCCAGCATTCCCCACCACACCAAACCAGTGGAGGAAGGATCCAACCTAAAACAAAGGGGTCATTGCTCAGTGCCAAGTTTTAAATTGGGTTTTTCAAATCAAGGGTAAAACAATAATTTTAAAATCCTAGCTGTGTCAAGGGAGCAAATGGGTTTCCAAATTCCCAAAGCTGCTCCCTACATATCAAACAAATAGTGAGTTTAGGGATAGAGTTATGGGTAGAGAGAGAGAGGACAGTAAGCTGGGCTACTAGACAAGGGGAGAGCCGTTTAATCTCTTGGAGAAGGTGATAGAGAGACCCAAAAGAACCAGTAAGGGCTGAGGGTCAGCAGTAGCTTCGCTCTCTTTGCAAACAAAACCTCAGGAAGTTTCTCTTGTAAACAGTACAACCCATGGTCCAGAAGAAACTGTCAGCACCTTTATCAAAAGGGGCAAATGGGAGGGGTGCCTACATGGCTCAGTCAGTTAAGCATCTGACTTTGGCTCAGGTCATGATCTCACAGTTCATGAGTTCAAGCCCTGTGTCGGGCTCTGAGCTGACAGCTTGGGGCCTGGAGCCTACTTTGGATTCTATATATATCTGTCTCTCTGCCCCTTCCCTGCTCACGCTCTCTCTCTCAAAAATAATTTAAAAAAAAAATTTAAGGGACAAAAGGGGGAAGCTCTTGATGTTTATTTTGTGGGAGACTCCATTTGCGTCTTGTAGAGTTTTGGGCAGTTTTCAATAAATAGCACTAGCCAGGGAGCACTGTTTAGAGTGCCTAGACATATTCTGTCACCCTCAACATCTCGACACCTAATGTATCACTTACATCTATCTGTGTACTCCCCATAGCCTGGTAGCTTCATATCCAATTTAAATAAGTCACAGAAAAACAATTTCCTTACCAAATGGGGGGAAATGAAGGATACCACCTCTAAACAACTAACACAAATGAAGCTGTAAAATGTGGTAAGATAAAAGGGAAGTGACTTTCCCTAGCTTTTATGAACCTCATTACCAGAAATTCTAGTCCATGAAAAATCTTGTACGAAAAGGTTTTCTCCACTCCTGGCCAGGATGCAAGGCTCTGTGACAGAAGGAATCTTGGTGCTTGTTGGGAATCGGAAAATAATCCCACTAGCCTAGTAGTGGATCCTAGTAATTTCCTCTTTAACTCTGTCTTCACTTCAACCCTCACCTGTCTTCACTTCAGACATCTCAGAACCCCAAACAAAACCCATTAGAAGCCCTAAGCTTCCAGAAACCACTCATAGGAGTGTTCCTGGTCCAAGATGAACAAAGAGACGGGGGCAATACCCATGTGATAGCACTACCTTCCCTCCACGGGTGGGTTCAGGGGGCCACGCTCTAAGATGGGCTATCTCTATACAAACATGCCGTTGTAGATTCCAGCCACTTGTCCATTTTCTTCCTGGCCTTTTTACAGAACCTACACTAAAATAACAATGAGAAGCACAGCAAAATGCTCTACCTGTAGATGAAAAGAGATCTTGTTTATGCCCCTAAAGTTGAAGCTTTAGTGATACAGACCCCAAGCTGATGCTGGAGGAGTAGCAGGAAAGATAGAGAAAACAGGAGAAAGGGAAACAAAATGGTAGTAACGGCTGAGACCGAGAGGTGGGGGCCAGCTCCTCTTCTCGAGGCTTAGTACCTGCTTCCTCTGTCATGCTGGGACTTGTTCTCCAGGAATAGAGAAACAAGGAAAGACTCAAGCACTCAGGTGGGAAATGAGTGAGCCAAGGCTGACTCACAGTTAAGATGGGAGTCTGTATTGCACAGGGAGAAAAATGACAGCATGTATACTGACGGCGTGCAGAGATGGGAATGGAAGCCAGAGGCAGTAATACTGCAGTGAGATATACCACCACATGAGTCTGGAAGAGCAAAGGAACTTTCAAATAATGACCTTCTCCCTGAATAAACATGAATAGTGAGTGGGTCTTAGCCTCTGCCTCACGTGAGCTTGCAGCAAAGTAAAACTTTGTCTCTTTTCTACTAAACTTCTCCCAGCTCAACGCAGTGTGAGGGGTAAAAGAAATGTTGTTGTTTACAGACAAAAGGCCAACTCCAGGAAAGCTTTGTAACTCCCAAACCCAAATCCTGAGACCTGAGACCTGGACTTGACCTCTGAGCCTCAGTTTACTCAACTACAAAATGGAGATGATAACCTCTGCTTTCTCATGTTACTGAAACAATGAAATGGAAAGCATTCCCAGCCCAGTGGGTCGCCTTTATCCTGAGCAATCAATAAACATTAGTTCCTTAGCTTCTTCTCCTGTTCTTGAATACTAAGCCTTTCTCTGAGTCACCTACATGCTAAGTAGTTGAGTCCTCTTATTTAAAAAGAACTTCTTTCCCGTAAGACAACTGATGGAGAAAGCACTGAGCCAGGAGCCCCACAAATGTGAGGCTGAGCCTCTGCTTTGCAATATTTTTTTATATTTATTTCTGAGAGAGAGAGAGAGACACAGTGTGAGCAAGGGAGGGTCAGAGAGAGAGGGAGACAAGGAATTCAAAATAGGCTCCAGGCTCTGGGCTAGCTGTCAGCACAGAGCCTGACATGGGGCCGAAACCCACAAACTGTGAGATCATGACCCGAGCCAAGGCTGGATGCCTAACCGACTGAGCCACCCAGGCACCCCTTCTTTGAANTTTACATTTATTTCTGAGAGAGAGAGAGACACACAGTGTGAGCAAGGGAGGGTAAGAGAGAGAGGGAGACAAGGAATTCAAAATAGGCTCCAGGCTCTGAGCTAGCTGTCAGCACAGAGCCTGACATGGGGCCGAAACCCACAAACTGTGAGATCATGACCCGAGCCAAGGCTGGATGCCTAACCGACTGAGCCACCCAGGCACCCCTTCTTTGAAAATATTTTTAAGCAGCTTAGCTATCTTAAAAGAAATGTTCTGTAAAATGCACATGAAATCTAAGTTGAAACCTGGCTATTTGTCTTCTACTCCTCTGCAACCCCACCAAGGAAATCCCCATAGTTCAAAAAGCTTGGACTTGATGGTCTCCACTTCTCCTCTTTAACCTAGTGAATACCACTGACCTGCTCTGTACATGTTTCAGGTTTCTTAAAGACATGAATCATTCTCTATTAACAACTATAATTTTAATAAACCCTCAACCCTTAGACAAGATTCAGAAACACCTGTTACAATGTCTAGAATTCTACCATTAGAAACTTAATCCTTTGAATTTTGAAGGCTCTTTAGTTATTAAATATCATCTATAAATTATAAATTCACTAGGATTGATGCCATATCTGTTTTAACCACAGAGTTTTTGGCCAATCTGTGAAGACAAGGCCCATCCTGCCCAAATAAATTACAGACCCTCAATATGGAAGAAGGAGAGGTCAGGAGTAGCAGAAAGAGAGAACTGGAAGAAAGATTCCCTTACCCCTAAATAAACCCTGTCCTCTCCTCTTGCTTTCAGACTTTTCTATTTTTCCCTAAAGGGGCCCAATCTCATTTGATTTATAAAACAAAGCTTATTTCTTTTTTTTTTTCAGTCGATATTTCTTTGTCCAATGGTATTTTTTTTTATTTTTTTAACAGTTTATTGTCAAGTTGGTTTCCATATAACACCCAGTGCTCATCCCCTTTCAAAACTTGCATTGTTTTATTATTTAAGGAAAAGATGAGTTTGGGGTGTTATTTCAACACTAAAAAGGGTGTTTGTTATTTATTGTCTTAATGCTGTTAAAGTCTACTTGTAAACATCACTAATTTTTCTAGGACTTTGTTATATGTGAAATATATGTAAAAACAAAACTCCAGTTATACAGTTTAAAAAAATTTTTTTTAATGTTATTTTTGAGAGAAAGACAAAACATGAGTAAGGGAGTGGCAGAGAGAGAGATGGAGACACAGAATCCAAAGCAGGCTCCAGGCTCTGAGCTGTCATCACTGAGCCCTATGTGGGGCTCAAACTCACTAACAGCGAGATCATGACCTGAGCCAAAGTCAGATGCTCAACTGACTGAGTCACCCAAATACCCCTACTTGTTTTTAATTTAAATTCAAGTTAGTTAAAAATAAAGTGTAGCCTTAGCTTCAGGAGTAGAACCCAGTAATTCACCACATATAACACCCAGTGCTCATACCAGAAAGTGCCCTCCTTAATGCCCATCACCCATCTAACCCATCCCATCACCCACCTCCCCTACAGCAACCCTCAGTTTTTTCTCCTATGGTTTGTCTCTGTCTCTGTTTTTATTTTATTTTTCCTTCCCTTCCCCATGTTCATCTTTGCATTTGTCAAATTCCACATGTAAGTGAAATCATATATTTGTCTTCCTCTGACTCATTTCACTTAGCATAGTACCCTCCAGTTCCATCCACATTATTGCAAATGGCAAGATTTCATTCTCTTTCATCGCCAAGTAGTATTCCATTATATATATATAAATACTATATGTTCTTTATCCATCAGTTGATGGACATTTGGGCTCTTTCTATAATTTGGCTATTGTTGAAGGTGCTGCTATAAACATTGGGGTGCATGTGCCCCTATGAATCAGCACTCCTGTATCTTTTGGGTAAATACCTAGTAGTGCAGTTGCTGGGTCATAGGGTAGTTCTATTTTTAATTTCTTGAGGAATCTTCATACTATTTTCCAGAGTGACTGCACCAGTTTGCATTCCCACCAGCAGTGCAAAAGGGTTTCTTTTTTTCCACATCCTCGCCAACATCTGTTGTTTCCTGTAACTCCAATTTATATCTTGAAGACAGATAAAACAAGTGATCAAGAACTCGCCATGGGAATGTCCCATGGAGGAATTTGTGGCAGGCCTGTAGAACTGGAAAAAGGTCATCTCTCTTTTCCCCACCATGTGGAATGAAGGGAAAAGTTCCATAAAGACGAGAGGACATGTTACACAGAGTAATTTCTTAGTTATTTCATGTGCAGATGCATAGGCTTTTTTCCCTCAAAACTTCCCTTTATTGTTCTCTCTTAATAACAGTCTTTATTAGTTATTGTGCCCTGTAAATAACCTGTGGCTTCCTGGAGTGACGAATCAAGAAAAAGTTGTGCCCTATCTTCTCCTCCTTGCAAGCAACCTTGACCAAGAATCCCAAAACTCGGATTGCAAAAGTACACTCAGTTCTGCAATAACATACATGTGCATTCCTAAAAGTCACCATGCTATGCAATATTGTGCAATAAAAAGTATAGGGCTTGTAGGGTAAATAGGGTTGTAGCCACCACAGTCAAAAACTTTGTCAGTGACACATAAACAGAAGCTAGGAAACAAAAATGGCAACACAGGGGCGCCTGGGTGGCTTAGTCGGTTAAGCGTCCGACTTTCACTTAGGTCATGATCTCACGGTTCGTGGGTTCGAGCCCCGCGTCGGGCTCTGTGCTGACAGCCAGCTCAGAGCCCTGGAGCCTATTTCAGAGTCTGTATCTCCCTCTCTCTGACCCTCCCCTGCTCACGCTGTCTCTCTCTATCTCCTAGAAATAAATAAAAAATATTTTAAAAAAAAATGGCAACACAGTTGTACCTATCTTAAGTGATTGAGAAACTCCTGAAGTTTGCCTGTGTATGTGGGTGTGGGGAAGGGTTGTAACTGTGAGTCCTTGTGCAGTGGTATAAAGAGGCTACCAGAAATTAGACCAAGCATTGAGGGTGCCTGGGTGGCTTGGTCATTAAGGATCTGTCTTTGGCTCAAGTCATGATCTTGTCGTTCATTAGCTTGAGCCCTGCTTTGGGTAAAACATGACCCCCAAGTGAGCCCCGCTTCTCTCTCTCTCTCCCTCTCTCTGCCCTTCACGGGATTCTCTCTCTCTCTCTGGCCCTCTCTCTTCCTCTGGCTCACTTGCACTTTCTCTCTCTCTCAGAGAAAGAAAAAAAATCACACCAAGCATTGAAAGGCCAGGTGTAGACAGATGTGGTTTGTAACACAGGTGGCGAATGCAGGAGCCGGGTAGTGTGCTTGTGTCTATCCTGCATATTCCTCCAGGGCTCAGACCAGCAGTTCCTGCATCTGCCTAGTGTCGGCTGTGGACAGAACGGTGCATAAGCAAACACTAAGTTCACCTTGTGCTCAAACCATTCTCTAATATTTCAAGCGTGTGGGAGCAAATTTGTGTTTTCAAAGCAAGTGTTATAACACAACTGACTATATCTAACATTTTTAGATTTTTTTAAATAATTTTTTAATATTTATTTATATTTGAGAGATAGAGACAGTGTGAATGGGGTAGGGGCAGACAGAGGGAGACGGAATCCAAAGCAGGCTCCAGGCTCTCAGCCATCAGTGCTGAGCCTGGTGTGGGGCTTGAACCCACAAACTGCGAGATCATGACCTGAGCCAGAGTCAGACACAACCAACTGAGCCACCCAGGCACCCCTAACATATTTAGATTATTATCTCATTGTCACCCTCCATTCCACTTGCAGAATAAATTATCCTAAACACAAATCTCATCTTCTGTTTAGGATCTCTTTGGGAAAAACAAAAACAAAAACAAAAACAGGCAGTCTAGAGGAATGTTCCCAGTGATAAAGGAGGTGGGATTTTAGAGGAGATTGTGGTTTCTTTAGGGCCCTGTCAATGTTCTCCTGCTGAAATATAATTGAGCCTGACATTGAAGAAGAGTAGAATTTGGAAAGATGGATAATAGTAGACAAGCAAAGAGCCAATGAATATGAGCCAGAGAGTAACCCAGACTTGGGAGCAGACTCTGTACCTCTGGAAGAGTCTTGTCTCTGGTAGGGGTCAGGGTGTCAAGGAGCAAGCAAGCAAGAGGCACCATGAGCTGCCCTGAGCTGACTTGAAAAGGCATGTCCCTATCTGTCCTTTTTAAGTTGTCAGAATACCATCTGTGAATTTGCCTAAACCTTCCTTTTAGGTCTCTAGCTATCTTAAGGAACACTGTCATGCATAAGCTAGGCAAGAGGCAGAAGCACAGTAATTGGGGCATCCGCTCACCACATATTTAATTGAGCAATCACTGTGTGCATTGCCACCTAGTAGAAAAAAGAATTCTAAAACCTATTCTCAAGAATCTGGCACCTGACCGCAAGCCTCTCTGGAGCTCACAGCTATCTCAAATCACAGAACTTCTGTACGCAGAGCTGACAGCTGCTTCTACCCTAATGGGGATTCTCAACTCTTGGTATTTGGAATGGCACCATCCTTTACTGTTCAAGATTGTCCCAGGCATTGCAGGACAATTAGCTTCCCTACTAAACACTTGCCAAATGCTACCAGTGAACCCAGTCACTGGGAACATCCGAAATGTCCCACTCACGTGTTCAAAAAACACATCTGGCAGGGGAGAGAAGGTACCCTGGATGAGAGCCACTGCCAACTGGCCTCTCACTCAGCCTCATACTTTCTTGTCCCTCAAGACTCAGGCCTGCCCACTTTCTGAGACAAATACTCAAGCTCTTCTCATTCACTTACTGTGGATAAAACACAACCCACAACTGAATGCGTAGGGCCAGAGACACTGTAGCAGAGAAGAGGAAAACCCTAAGGGCTCCTCACACGTTTCCTTACCCTTATTACCCAACACACACACACACACACACACACACACACACACACACACACGCGTCATGTAATTCTATAAACCTATAAAACTGGTTTTGATAAGGAAACTGACCAGAGACAGACATGTCCTTGGTCGGGCTGCTGGTTTGGGATTAGAATCCGGTTGTCCTGGTTTTTATTCCTCTGTCCATCTCACTATTGCTCACTGCTGTTCCCTGGTGCTGGGAAAAGAGCCTGAAATGTCTGTCACTAGCAGCTGACTTTTCTGTTCCAGGTTCTGTGGTAATTTTGAGTTTGTCCCTTCCTCTCTTCACCAAATATCTCCAGCTCCCTCCCTTCAGGGGCACATGGTGATACTATACTTCCAGCCCATTTCTGGTTTTTCAAGGAAGCATGACTGGTTCTGTTCAACTAGTTGTGAGCATTTAATGGCCAGTTCAAGAAGCTCTTTCTCTTTTCCCTCTGATATAACAACTCACAGCAATCAAGATGGTGGCTGCTCTGTAACTATGGGTCCAAAAGTAAAGAAATGTTGCAGAAGAAACCACAATAGACCTGAAGTGGACAACTAGTGTGAGCAAGAAAAGTCATTTGGTGTAATAAACTGTGAAGTTTTGGGAGATGTCACTGCAGTGTGATGTGTCCTGTCCTGACTAATAACCCTCTGCCCATGAGTCAGTTCCCAGACATTTTGAAGGAATAGAACTCCTAAGATCCATTCCCCCCACGCACACGTGTGTGTGCGCACACACATACACACACACACACACATGCATGCACAGGACATAGTACACATAACACATGGGCACGCACAGGGCACACACACACAACACATACACACATACAACACACTCATAGCACAGAGCTCTAGTTCTTTGCCAACCAGTGCCCTCTCTGTACATTCCCCTCATGGCTTAAATGTGGATCATTTCACCTCACATTCTCTTCTCCTCTTTTTGAAGAATAAGTCATTTTACAAGGTCGATCTGGCTCCCAGGTATTTAGTCATTTCTTTCCTTGTGTTTCTCTCTCCCTGTTTGACTATAAGCTCTGTGATAATAGGTAATGTATCTCTTTTGACTCTATCTACTACGGAACCCAGAGAAAAGAATACCTAAAGATTTGTTAAATAACTGACCTTCCTAATCTACTGCCAAAAGCAAAAAGGGTAGAGAAAGTATCCTGGAAAACTAATTTTTCTTCCAAAAATGCTGGGAAGAATAAGAAGTATGAATATACAATGTGAAAGGGAAGGTTTATGGAAATATAATGCATGCAAAAAACTTAGAGAGTTAGAAGGGATTATAGACATATTAGCAATTACTACCACGATATAGAAGGGCTCTTTTTTTTATCATCAGGAAAACTTCTCATTAATAACAACATGTACCTAGGTTGTACTTTATCAGCTATCAAATAAAAGACTTTTTATCTCCTTCTGGGTCTGTGGTCAACAAAAATTCGGCTTCTAGTTAATAGCTGATGAATCCCAGGATGACTCCAGGGGGAACCCGCTCAATAATCCGATAGCTCATTTAACTCTCATCCTACCCAGCTATCCCAGACATCCATTGCTGACAAAGTGAAATATGATATTGATCTAGCACTGCATTGTCCAGCCTCTGTGAATCTTTGGGGGTCATTTGCTAGCTGATAGATTAACACAAGTGTGATAATCACTTTGAAGTAAACTATCAAGTGCGTGTGCAATGCTAGATGCTGTACTGAGAACCCCAGGAAATAAGTTTCTCCCTAGGGAGTGTGTCGTATAATCATGTTTAATAAAACTCAAACAAATGCTGGAGAAGCAGACAGAGGTTCTTTCCAAAACACACTACTATTTGTGTCCTCTGGGGTGGGAATCCTCCTCTCCCAGCCTCTCAGCTTCAGTGATCTTATTTCTCCCACTTTCAGGGGATACTCTGGACCATAACAAGAGTTTAACCTCAGACTAAAATAATAGTAATAGCAGTGCAAAGGGAAAATCGTTTCAGGCCCAATGTTACACAGTTTTACGTGCATTAACTCAGAAAGGTGGAACGGTGGTTGGGTATAGACTCAAGAGTTACTTTGCCTGACTTCAACCCCCAGCTTTCTCCTGACTTGCTGAGCAACTTACTTAACCTCTCTGTGCTGTTTATTCGTGTGTGAAATTACTTCACGCTCAGCTTTGTGGTGAAGATTAAAGGAGTTAATTGATGGGAAATATTTAGAATAGTGTCTGCCTTGGAAGTACACCACAAGTATGATTTTATCGTTCATTAGGGAGAGAGAAGGAGGTGGACAGAGAAAGAGATACCAATGAGTGTATGTATGTGGGTATATATATATTTACATATGCTTGATGATGTGTGATCAGTGTATCCATTTCACAGAAAAGTACCTGAGAGTTGGAGAGAGAACAGGAATAACCAGCTTAAGAGGAAACATGCAATCAAATCTGGGACATTTTGATGCTAAGGAACATATTCTTAAATAGCTGGCATGCTGTGAATAGATGTTTCTTAATCATCAAATATTTATTATCTACTTTGTGCCAGGCACTTTGCCATGCACAGCCATGGCACTCTGTCACTCACAGCAAAAGCTGGGCAAAATGATGAAAGAAATACACTACACGTGTGTTTTGTGTTCTTTCAATGATTCTCCAACCACTAAAGCTAACATCCCCTCCCACACCTTGCTCTTATACTTCACTCAATTAGATTGTCTCTAGAAATCTTTCCATGCTACCATACCTACTGCCTGGTCCCCATTCTCTGAGGGCCCTCCCCTTTCTTAAGTGACAGCAAGCTGCTCTGGTTAACTCAGATGGAAATTGGTTCTTCTCATAAAGAAAAAATAGATTGAAAATCAGTAGGCATCCCATAGGCAAGTTCAAATTAAGGCTTTGCAGTGATAGTGAAATAGTTTTCTAAACTAAGATCACAGATTTAACTTAACTAAGGGAACTCTTCCAAATCTAAACTAATACAATTCAATGTGCTAATGTCACATTCTTCAAATTGGCTCTAATGGTAGGATTTCTTTTATTATAGTCCCATTGGAAGGAGAATGCACTGGACAGAATTGACCTCAGGGGTTACCGATGTTCAGTGTCTCTTCATCAACCATGACATCTCAGGACCTCACATGGTGGCCCATTTGAACTTGGCAACATCAGGTGCTTACTGTTGCTCTATGTCATCCTATGACCATAAGAAGAGAATCTCTCTGGGATGTATACGATCCCGCTTCCAACTCCTAGACAGTAATATTGGAAAATCAGCCAATGAGTCTAAGACAGGAATGCAGTTCACACAATCAAGTGCTGCCAGTTTAATTAAGTAACTACATCCTTTTGTTCCAAATAGTTCAATGCCCTACTCCTCACCCAGGTTAGAGAATGCCCTTTAATTTTTAAGTTGATCTCCTAGTTACCCTGAGCGTGTCTCTATCTTCTCTTCTCTTCAAACAGACTGTTAGAAAAAAGCACAGACTTGCTGTCTCACTTCCTTGCCTCTCTTCACTCTCTTCTCTTCAACTGATGGCTAGACCTGTCTGCCACTCTCACTTATAGGCCCTGAGTGTGTCCAATAAGTATTTTTAGACTGCTGCTCTGCAATCCTAGATAAATCATACTCATATCCTTTCTTGAGCCCTTTCCAAAACCCACTTCTTTTTGTTTATGACTCCAGTGCTAAATGTATCCCTTCAGTCCAGTGATACTGTTCTTCAAGTTTCTATCATATAGTTTGGCTATAAATGAAAGCAGAAAAATAGAATATTAGCTGGAGGGTAAAGTGGAGACTATAACTTTTGAAAAAGAGATGTAAGATATTTTAACATCTTTGTTGTTGGAAAGGATGCATCAAAAAATGACAAAATTAGTAATGTAGAGGGAAGAGGTACTTGAACAAGCAATTCTTTATAAAGGCAAGAATTCACTAAAAGCAACAGTGAAGGGGGAAATTTCTACTTTTCCTAGAAAAATGGAAAATCTTAACCTGAACCTTTTAAGGTTCCTGGGTTCCTTTTAATAATTTTAAATTTTCACCAAAAAACTGTTTAATTCTTATCATAGTTTTTTTTTTTCAATGTGTTTGTAACACTAAGCCATCTAACCAAATCATCAAGTCCTCACAAAAGGATTGATTTCAAACTGGGAAAAATTAAGTTTTCTGTTGATTCTCAAAGACTGACTCATAACAAAACAGAGTAAGGAAAAACCTCTGAAGCTTCAAATTTTCTGAAGTTTTCCGTGAATTCCAGAGGCAAAATTCACCAGCATCCCTCCTTCTAGGAGAAATCAGATTGATGATTCTTATCTTTTGCCTCTGTCATAACCACTAGTGTGTATTTTCAAACATTTACATTCTGGAGCTTTGCCCCAGTCTTGATGAATCAAAATCTCCTGAGGAAAAGGGACACAGTGGGGCGCCTGGGTGGCTTAGTCGGTTAAGCGTCCGACTTTCGCTTAGGTCATGATCTCGCGGTTCGTGGGTTCGAGCTCCGCGTCGGGCTCTGTGCTGACTGCCAGCTCAGAGCCTGGAGCCTGTTTCGGAGTCTGTGACTCCTTCTCTCTCTGGCCGTCCCCTGCTCACGCTGTCTCTCTCTCTGTCTCTCTCTCCTAGAAATAAAAAAAAAAAAAAAAACAGAAAAAGAAAAGGGACACAGAAAGATACAGGAATATGCTCTTCCTTTTATTTATTTATTTATTTAATTTATTTATCTATGTATGTATGTATCTATCTACTTATGTATTTATTTTGCAAGCTTTCCCAACTATTCTTGTGTATACTGAAACGCAGATCCTTTTTTTTTTATTTTTTATTTATTTATTTTTTGTTTTATTTATTTCTAGGAGAGAGAGAGACAGCGTGAGCAGGGGAGGGTCAGAGAGAGAGGGAGATACAGACTCTGAAATTGGCTCCAGGCTCTGAGCCGGCAGTCAGCACAGAGCCCGACGCGGGGCTCGAACCCACGAACCGCGAGATCATGACCTAAGCGAAAGTCGGACGCTTAACCGACTAAGCCACCCAGGCGCCCCTGAAACGCAGATCCTTAATAGAGAAGCCCACAATTCCTGCTTCCAGGAAACTCTTGTTATATACCTACCATGTGCCAGGCTCTGTGTTTAGCATCAAATATACAAGATTAAAAGGAGATGGCACATACACTCAAGAAGTTTATAATTTAAAGGGAAAAAAGAAACAGGAGCTAATTGAGGTCAACTCAGCACTGAGAACTCTTATGAACAAAATGGTCTAAATATGCTGAGGAGTGACATCCGGCCCTGGCTCATGTGGGGCCAGGACACAAGATATCCACAAAGGCCAGTCAATACTCTGGAGATGAGCTCTGAAGAATGAGTAACAGGGGTTATTAATTTTGTTAATTCTTGCAAAGAATCAGCTCCTGGTTTCATTCTACTAGGTATCTCTTCTACCAGGTATTCTTTGGTTTCAATAGCATTGATTTCTGCTCTAATCTTTATTATTTCCTGTCTTCTGCTGGTTTGGGGTTTTATTTGCTGTCCTTTTTCCAGCTCTTTGAGGTGAAAGGTTAGGTTGTGTATCTGAGACCCTTCTTCCTTCTTTAGGAAGGCCTGGGTTGCTATATACTTCCCTCTTATGTCCACCTTTGCTGCATCCCAGAGGTTTTGGCTGTGGTGTTATCATTTTCATTGGCTTCCACGTACTTTTTAATTTCCTCTTTAACTTCTTGGTTAGCCCATTCATTCTTTAATTGGATGTTGTTTAGTCTCCAGGTATTTGTTATCTTTCCAAATGCTTTCTTGTCACTGATTTCAAGTTTCATAGAATTGTGGTCTGAAAATATGCACAGTATAATCTCAATCTTTTTGTACTTGTTGAGAACTGGTTTGTGTCCCAGTATGTGATCAATTCTGGAGAACATTCCACATGCACTGGAGAAGAATGTATATTCCGCTACTTTAGGATGCAGTGTTCTGAATATATTCTAAGTCTATCCAGTTCAGTGTGTCATTCAAAGCCATCGTTTCCTTGTTGATTTTCTGTTTAGATGATCTGTCCATTGCTGTAAGTGGGATCTTGAAGTCCCCTACTATTGTGGTATTATTATCAATGAGTTTCTTTATGTTTGTGATTGATTTATATATTTGGGTGCTATCACATTCGGAGCATAAGTGTTTACAATTGTTAGGTCTTCTTGGTGGATAGACCCCTTAATTATTATATAATGCCCTCCTTCATCTCTTATTACACTCTTTATTTTAAAATCTAGATTGTCTGATAGAAGTATAGCTACTCCAGCTTTCTTCTGGTGACCATTAGCATGACAGATAGTTCTCCATCCTCTTATTTTCAACACGAAGGTGTCTTTAGGTCTAAAATGGGTCTCTTGTAAACAGCACATACATGGGTCTTGTTTTCTTATCTATTCTGTTGCCCTATGTCTTTTGATTGGAGCTTTTAGACCATTGACACTTAGCATGAGTACTGAAAGGTATGAATTTATTGCCTTTATGTCACCTGTAGAGTTGGAGTTTCTGGTAGTGTTCTCTGGTTCTTTCCAGTCTTTGTTGCTTTTGGTCTTTTTGGGTCTGTTTGTTTGTTTGTTTTTCATCTTTTCTCCCCTCAGAGAGTCCTTCTTAAATTTTCTTGCAAGGCTGGTTTAGTGGTCACGAACTCCTTCAAATTTTGTTTGGGAAACTTTTTCTCTCTCTCTCTCTCTCTCCTTTTTTTTTTGCATGAAAGCCTTGCTGGATAAAGAAATCTTGGCTGCATATTTTTTCCAGTTCAGAACATTGAATATATCTGGCCACTCCTTTCTGGCCTGCCAAGTTTCTATGGATAGGTCTGCTGCAAACCTGATGTCTTCCCTTGTAGGTTAAGGACTTTTTATCCCTTGCTGCTTTTGTAATTCCTTCCTTGCCTGAGTATTTTTAGAATTTGACTATAATATGCCTTGTTGGTGGTTAGTTTCTGTTGAATCTAATGGGAGTCCTCTGTGCTTCCTGGATTTTGATGTTTGTGTCTTTCCCCAGGTTAGGAAAGTTTTCCACTGTGATTTGTTCACATAAATTTTCTACCCCTTTTTCTCTCTCTTCATCTTCTAGGACCCTATGGTTCTGATGTTATTCCTTCTTAATGAGTCATTGAGTTCTCTAATTTTTGTTCCGTGGTATTTTTCCTTAGTCTCCCTCTTTTTTTTTTCTGCTTCATTATTCTCCTTAAGTTTGTCCTTTCTATCGATGATTCCCTGTTCTGACACATCCATCCTTGCCACCGTGGCATCCATTCAAGATTCCAGCTCAGTTATAGCATTTTTTATCTCATCCTGACTAGCTTTTACTTCTTTTATCTCTGCAGAAAGCAATTCTAATCTATTTTCAGCCCCAGCTAGTATTCTTATTATTATGATTCCAAATTCTAGTTCACACATATTGCTTATATCTGTGTTTATTAAGTCCCTGACTTACATGTCTTCCTATTCTTTCTTTTGGGGCAAATTCCTTCATTTCATCATTTTGAAGGAAAAAAAGGAATTAATCAAGTTAAAAACACTTAAACAAAAACAACACAAAAATCAAATAAAGAATGCTAGACCCTAGATGTGTTTTGGTCTGGTTGTTGAAAGAAGCTTGATAGATTACAGAGAAAAGGGGAAAGGTAAGAAAAGGAAAAAAAGACAAAAGAAAAAAAAGGAGGGGGAGGGGGAAGGAAAACGTTTGAAATTTTGAATAACTGAATACAATAAAATAGAATGAAATGATGAAAGTAAAATATAGTTTAAAATTTTACCAAAAAATTAAAATATGCTAGAAAAATTAAAGAAAAATCACTTTAAGAAAAATGGAAAAAATTCTTTTTCTGTAATCAAGAATAAGAAATGAAAAAAAAATTAAATAAAAGGACCAGCACACAGAATGAATCTCGGTTGAAATTACATCTGGTTTCTCATAGAAGTCAAGCTGTGAAGCACTTTATAGTCCTTAAACTGAGTGGCTCTTGTGTTTGTCAAGAGTGCGGTTGCCCCAGTTGGGCAGGGTTTAGTGTAATGGCTCCATTCTCCACTAGATGGCACTGCTTAGCTTACTGGGGTGGATTGCTGTGGCGCGTCTTCGAGTGAATGCACATGCGCGAGAGGGGTGAAAATGGCGTCACCCAGCTACCTAGTTTATAGTATCAAACGCTGGGCTCTCCATGACCAGCAATCAAGTACCTCTTCTTTGTCTCCATCTTCCGTGTACTCCCTGCTTCTACACTGCCTGTGACCAAGCCTTCAGGCTGCAGGAGGCACCTCCCTCCTGAGTTTTATCGCAGTTGCGGCTGAGACCTCTTACTTCAAAGGGGCTGCAGCTTTGACCCCTCAGACCTTCTGGGGAAGGGTCTCACCAAGCAATGGCCGGTGCCGGACCGCTCAGGAATGTTCAGGAGGCCACCCTGCTGCCGATGCCTAGAGACTGCAGCTGGGTGTCAGCCCACCCCAGAAGAAGTTCACGCAATCTCGTAGCAGCAGCGTCTCAGGGTTTATAGAAAATCACAACACACATCTGGTGCCCTTAAGGTCCTTGTTCCAGTACCAACGAATGGGGTTGTTCTCCAGGATCCACTGGGACCTTTGCCAGTGAGGTGGACACACAGCCTCTACCCAGTGTCCTCCCAGCAGAGGAACCACCTCTCCCTGTGTGGCTTGCAGACTCCGCGGACCTCGCTCTCTGCTCCTGGGGATTTGCCCTTCCCACCAGAGCACCACCAGGTAACAAGCTGCGGAGTTTCAGACTGCCTTCCCCCATTGATAGTCTTAATGGAATTTAAACTCTCTCCTTTCTCCCTTTTCATTTATTTTTTTTAATGCTTTTTATTTATTTCTAGGAGAGAGAGAGAGACAGCGTGAGCAGGGGAGGGNCACCACCAGGTAACAAGCTGCGGAGTTTCAGACTGCCTTCCCCCTATTGATAGTCTTAATGGAATTTAAACTCTCTCCTTTCTCCCTTTTTTTTTATTTATTTTTTTAATGCTTTTTATTTATTTCTAGGAGAGAGAGAGAGAGACAGCGTGAGCAGGGGAGGGTCAGAGAGAGAGGGAGTCACAGACTCTGAAACAGGCTCCAGGCTCTGAGCTGGCAGTCAGCACAGAGCCCGACGCGGGGCTCGAACCCACGAACCGCTAGATCATGACCTAAGCGAAAGTCGGACGCTTAACCGACTAAGCCACCCAGGCGCCCCTCTCCTTTCTCCCTTTTGTGTTCAATTCCCTTAGGCTGTTTCCACTTTCTCTCCAGGTGGTTTGGAGGGAGGTGCTGTTCCCATACTCTCCCCCTCGTCTAGGTCCTCTCTCCACAAGCAAAAACAGCTCCCTGCCCTCCGCGGCTTCACTCTTCCCCAGTTTACCTCTCCGCGCTGTGGACCTGCTGAGTTCTGTAGTTCAGGTTGTGCAGATTGTTGTGTTAATCTTCAAATCAGTTTTCTAGGTGTGCAAGATGGTTTAGTGTTGATCTGGAGACATAAAAAGCGTCCATGCGGTTCCGCCATCTTGGCCTCTCTCCCAAATATGAGATTTTATAATGACTAACCATTGGATGGTTTTTCTCTCAGCTCTTGCTGAAAGGGATTATGATTTCAGATCATATATTTATACAACAAAATTAGGCCAGGTCCCCACCGAAAATTAGCTAACCAGTAGCATTAGATATCGTGGGACTTGTTGTATAACCCGGAAAGCATCATTAGCTTTACTTTAGAATATATATTTATATATTTGCATAATAGGGATGAGTTCATGGGGACATACTAGGTTTACTTGACCATTATTCCTTTGCCGGGAAAATTCTTATTCAGAAAAGGGGGCAAGAGACCTTCACAGAACCAGTACCTATCTCTAAGTGCCAGAATTTATTATTAGACTCTGTCCCACTAGATCATCTGTGATTCTTGGCAGGCAAGTGTTATATCGAAGTCTTTTCAATTACAATGACTAAAGGAAATTTTTTTGTAAGATTTAATAAGCACACCAGCTCCTTTAATGGTTTTTTATATGTGCTCAGGCAGCTCAGATACTGCCATCACAGCATAAAATTCCATACTCTTTTGAATATATTTCATGCTTCTTTTTAATGACCTCATTAGACAAATCAGTTTTTTGGCAAAGCAAGTCTAAAAAATTAATCATACAGTGATTTGTGACATCCAGTGATCAGACAGTACAGAATGCATGGTTTTAGAATTGCCAACCTATTACAGTAATAAGAAAAGAGGTGCAGAGAGCATAAAAGTAAGATATTTACCTTACCCCATATAGGAGGATTAGGAGGAACTTGACGGAGGAACAAGGGGGAGAAGAAGGGCAGAAATGGTGGGGGAAAGGGAGAGAAGCAAACCATGAGAGACTCTTGAATGCTGACAAAAACTGAGGACTGATGGATGTGGGGGGAGGGGGGATGGGCATGGAGGAGGACACTTGTGGGGATGAGCACTGAGTGTTATGTGGAAACTAATTTGACAATAAACTATTAAAAAAAAAAGAAATAAAGGAAATAATTCTGTTAAAAAAAAAAGATATTTACCTTACCCTTGAGGAGTTTATAATCTCAAGGTTTATAATCTGGATGTACAGACAATGTGAACCCAGAATATAGCTGTGAATGACATATAACAGCTTGGTAGCTCATAACTAAGAAGCACGAGAACATTGGAGAGATAGGAGAAGGAATGATAGTTTAGAGTTAGAAGGTTTGAGTCCCAGTTCTACTTCTTACTTGGCTGTGCATCTTCAGACCAGTTACCTAACCTCTCTGAGCTTCAGAATTCTCTTCTGGAATAATACTTCCCTTACATAGACATTTTGAGGACTTAATAGGAAAATAAGGTGTGTGAAAGAATGCTTGATAAACTGTAAATCTCTATACATACCAGCCCAATCACATCACAGACATTTATTGGAAGCCCACTGTATGCCAAATACTGTCCCCACCACTACCAGAGATACAATGACTAATAGCTACAGTTTTTCCCCCCCAAAGAGGTCAGCCATTCATGGTCCTCCAGGCTCTCTTAAGAGGAAGAACTGAGAGCCATATGAGAGCTGGGTTAGTGAGAGAAATCAAGAAAGGGGGGTGAGGCTTGAATCTCCTAGGTCTTATAGAATATGTGGGGTATAGATAGTTGGGGAGAAAGAAGGAATTTTGCAGGGGAAGAGGCAGTTTCTCCTAGAGATAGGCAAGTCTGGCTTTTTTTTTTTTTTGAGTGCAGATACTTCCTGAAAGAAGGAAAATAAACTATCTCTACTCTGAGACCAGGATCATTAAACTCAACCAGGGCAAAGCATAACAATTAATCAATTATTCAATTAAGTCAATAGTAACACCTTAAAGTAAATGTTAACGAAAAGCATCTGCTGACTATGCTTAGATTTGGAGAGGTCCCCATTTGTTTAGACAAAAGGAGTTAATCTCAGAAATGTGAGTGGATAGTCAGAAGTTAGTTAAAAGGGAGATTTAGAGGACATCTATGGCTCACTCCAGCTAAGCTGGCACAAGGACTTCATCTCAACTGCCATTTCCCATCAGCAGGTAGTGCCTGCCTGGAGCACCCCCTCAGGAAGAAGGCTAAGGCCGTGTCTGAGCTCAGTGTTAAAATATTGATGGTTGCCTTGGGCACTGGATGGCAAAGTGGCTCCTCAAGCCTTCTGCCTGCCATCCCTGCTTACACCTGCCCCAGCTCCCTCCTGAGGCCTGAACGTAGAGAAGTGAGCTTCAGAATAATGGCTCTGAGAATTTTCAGTCAGTTTCACTATGCAAGAGCCAATAAAGCAGTGAAGTCCTATCACCTGCAACAGTCACAAAAACGAAAAGGTTTTCAACTTAGCTTTTAGCAAAGCAAACCACTGCTTTCATTAGAACGCTTCTAGTAGTCCAGCAAGAGAGAGGTTTTGCCTTTAGGTAGATCTGAAGACACATCTGCAGACACAGAAGAAGGGAAGCTCCTGGCCTTGAATAGCTCAGAGTCTGCTAGGAGAAAAACAGCATGAAAACAACAGAATAAGCAATGTGTTACATAACAAGATTTTTCAGAGGGGTCCATTCTCTTACTTTGCTTAGGTTAATTTGAAGGACGTTGGCACAGAAAGGAAATACCAAACCCATTTCCTTATCTCCAGGTAGATGCTACATGCAGACATGTTTTCTGACGGTGCCTGGAACAGTTGATGTTAATCAGCAGGAGCCCTTCCATTTTCTGTTGGTCCAGCTCATACTCTCTTGTCAGTGAGAGGCCAGAGCACCCTGAGATTCGTGCATAACTTCAGCTCCAGACAGAATGAGATCAGATAACTCATGGCCCAGTGTGAACCCCTCAGACATTATTTATGGAAATTTTACCGTGAAGGAAGCAGTAGGGTATGGAAAGAAAAGAGATGAGTTTTGAAAAGCAATGTCCAAATAGACTGGTCTTTCTTCAGAATCACAGAGGCACAATTTCCAGGGACTCAAGAAGCCTACACTGTGGGCAGGTGTCTTCTGATCTGGGACAACCAATGCTGCTACCTGGAGCTGGGGCTATGCAGAAGGACACGCCGCGGGCAGGCAGGTTGAAGGACAGAGAAATAGACAAGGTCCTGACCCCATTGCACTAGCAACTGCCAGCCCAGCTAAGCTCCCCAGGGTCCTGAGGCCAGTGTGATGGAGGGGCGAGCAGCAGGAGACCAAGGACAGCAGCTGCAGTTTCTCGGCTTCTGGGGGACACCATCCATCGGGAGGTGAGGGGAAGGGGCAGCTGCAGAGTGTGCCTGTCTCATACAGGGACAAAGAAGGGCCCCAGTGGCACTGCCCAGAGCACAGTCCTCAGAGGATCTCCTGGTGCTCCATCAGAAATAAGTTAAACATCACGTGCCCATGGGCTAGAAAGCTTTCCTGCCCTTCAGGAAGGAGAGAAAAGGCAAGAACTTAGAGAAAAGTACCCTCCCTAACAAATACCATGAAGAGCAGAAAAACAAATGCAAGACACTGCCACTTGTTACTATCTGCCAAGCATTTTGCTAGATTTACATGTATTATGTTCGTTTGCATGTGTGGTTCACCGTTCTTTGTCCATAAAGGGATAGGAAGTGAGAGAGAGGAAGTCACCATGTACCTGGCATGGTCAATAATGACTGACTTGGTATCTGAAGCTAGCTGTGAATGACAACACTTTTTATTTCTTCGTGTTGATTCAAGTTACCAGCTAGTATTTTTAAATTTCAGCCTCAAGGATTTCCTTTAGTATTTTGGGTAAGGGTGGTCTGCTCTTGATGAGCTGTCTAAATTTTTTTAACGTCAAATGTCAATTTCTTGTTCATTTGTGAACAATAGTTTTACTAGATCTAAAACTCTTGGTGGACGGTCTTCCTGATTCTCCAGCATAGACTACATTCTAGACCACTTGGTCATGGCACATAATCTCCGTTGCTAGTATTTTGGTGTTTAAATCCATAAGTTACATTGGTTTATAGTTTTCTTTTAGTGTTCTTGTCTGATTTTGATATCAGGGTAATAGCAGCCTCATAGAATAAGTTACAAATTGTTTCCTCTTCTGCTTTTTGGCAGGGGTTGTGAAGAGTTAGTATTAATTCTTTAAATGTTTGGTGACTTTTAACAGTGAAGTCCTCTGCTTCCAGGTTTTGCTTTGTGGGAAAGTTTTTATTACTACTGCCATCTCTTTCTAGATTGAAACTATCTGTATCTTACTGTCCACTTTTGGTAGTATCTCCCTTTATAGGAATTTGACCATTACCTCTGACTTCTCTAATCATTGGCATACACGGTCATTCTTTCTTTATACTTCAGTAATTTTGGTAGTAATGTTCCCTCTTTCACTTTTTATTTTAGTAATTTGGTCATCCTCACTTTTTTCTAGGACAGCCTAGCAAAAGATTTGTGTATTTCATTGTCCTTTTTGAAAAACCAAATTTTGATTTAGTTAATGTCCTTTATTGTTTTTCTAGTCCCCATTTATTTCTGTTGTAATCATTATTGCTTTATTTCTTCTGCTTACTTGGGTTTTATTTCCTCCTCGTTGTCTACTTTCTTAAGCAAGAAGATTAGCTTATTGATTTTAGATCTTTTTTTATTTTTTTAAAAATATTTATTTCTGAGAGAGAGAGAGAGCGAGCGAGCATGAGCAGGGAAGGGGCAGAGAGAGGGAGACAAAGAATCCAAAGCAGGCTCCAGACTCTGAGCTGTTAGCAGAGAGGCTGATGTGGGGCTTGAACTCACAAACTGAGATCATGACCTGACCCGAAGTCAGATATTTAACTGACTGAACCACCCAGGTGCCCCTTTTTTCTTTTTATATATGGGCCACTATAAATTTCCCTCGAAGCACAGTTTTATTTAGCTATAGCCCATAAGTTTTGGTGTGCTGTGTCATCATTTTCATGCATTTCAATGTTTTCTAATTCAGCTTGCCATTTATTCATTCACCCATTGGTTATTCAGTAGTGTGTTCATTTCCACCTTCTGTGAATTTCCAGATCTTTTTTTTCTGTTATTGACTTCCAAATTCAGTCCACTGTGACCAGGATACATACTTGGTATGATTGCAATCCTTTTAAATGTACTGTCACTTATTTTACAGTGTAGCTTTTGATCCATCCTAGAGAATGTTCCATGTATGTTTGAGATACAAGTGTACCCTAAAGTGGGTGGTGAGTGCTCTAGAAAGGTCTATCAGGTCTATTGTGTGTGGTGTTGCCAAGCTTTCTACTTCACTATTGACCTCCTACTTAGTTTTTATTTATGATTGAAGTAAGTTCTTGAAATGACTGACAATTATTGTTAAATCCTGAATTTCCTAATTCAATTAGCTTTTGCTTTACATATCTGGTTAGCTGCATACATGTTTATGATCATTAAAACTTCCTGATTGAACCTTTTATCATCATAAAATGATCCTCTTGATCTCTAGTAACTTTTTTTTTTTTTTAAGAGAAATAGAGCACATGCACCATGGAGTTGGTTGGAGGCAGAGGGAGGGGGTTAGAGAATCGTAAGCAGTCTCCATGCCCAGTGTAGAGCCTGACACAGGGATCAATCTAAGACCTTGAGATCAGGGACTGGGCTGAATAAAGTGTCAGACACAACCAATTGAACCACCCAGGCACCCCATTCTTTTTTATTTTAAACTCTATTTTATCTGATATTAGTATAGACACTCAAGGTCACTTATGGTTGATGGTTGTATGATATATCCTTTTCCATCGTTTTGCATTAAATCTCTATATCTTTGAATCTAAAATGTTTCTACTATAGATAACATATGGTTGGATTATATTGATTTATCCAGGATGGCAATCTCTACATTATGATCATATTGTTTAATTCATTCACATTGTTACTATTGCTGGCATCAGACTTATATCTGCTGTTTTTACCTTTTGTTTTTTATGTATCTTGGGTCATTTTTGTTTCTCCATTTCTCCTTTATGTGTCCTTTCTCAAGTGAGTGTTTTCTAGTGGAATATTTAAATTCCTTCAATGATTTTTCTTATATTTATTTTTGAGAGAGAGTGAGCAAGCATGAGCAGGGGTGGGCCAGAGAGAGAGGGAAAGAATCCCGAGCAGGCTCCACACTGTCAGTGCAGAGCCCAACACAGGGCTTGCTCTCACAAACCATGAAGATGATGACCTGAGCTGGAATCAGGAGCCAGATGATTAACTGACTGAACCACCCAGGCACCTAGAATGCTTTTTTTTAATAAATAATTTTTATGTCTACTTATTTTAAGAGACAGTGCGTGTGCACATGTGCTCATGTGTGGGGAGGGGCAGAGAGAAAGGAAAAGAGGGAATCTTCAGCAAGCCCCAGGGTCAGCACAGAGCCCAAGGCGAAGCTTGATCCCACAACCCTAGGACCATGACCTGAGCTGAAATCCACAGCCAGACGTTCAGCCAACTGAGCCCCCCAGGCACCCTCCCTTGAATGATTTTTTTTTTCAAGTCATTTTGTTAGTGGTTGCTCCAGGGCTTATGACAGACATTTTAACTTCCCAAATCTACTTCAGATTTATACTAACTTAATTCCAGTGAGATATAGAAGTGTTACTCCTGTATAGCCATACTCCCTTTCATCCTTTTTTGTGCTCTTATTGTTGTACATATAACATCTATATACATTACAAACCCATCAACGTTGTTATAATGCTTACTTTATACAATTTTGTGTCTAATTGAGACATTGAGAAAAGAGTAATTATGTATTTACAAGGTTTGTTATATCTACCTTTTTATATACCTTTTCTCATTCTTTATGTTTGTTCCTGTGGGTTTGAGTTACCATCTGGTATCATTTCTTTACTCCTGAGTTAGAGTCTCCATCATGTGGTTAGGGGATAGATGGGGAAAAGGAGCCCCTGATCCCAGGTCACAATCACCAGGAACTTGACCTCTTCAGCCTGGAGTTAGAGGGGATGGGATATAGTAATTACTTGCCCTTTTCAGTGAGACAGGTAAACTTTTATTGAGAGCAAAGGAAAAAATGTGCCCGGTCTTCCTGGCTACTGCCAGCCAGGATACAGATTTTGTCTAGCTGAGCCTGGGTAGGGGTGATGAGGGAGAGGGCCATAGTTGAAATGCCACAGACTCTCACAGTGTTATAAAGTACTAGTGGATTTTCTCAAACTATCTTCCTTTGTTGTATGCCTATACAATTATTCGCAGAGACATTAAACTTTTTTTTTTTTTAATAGTTTTCCCTGGCTTTCCTTATGTTGCTGAGGGATGTGACTGTAGGGATACATATGCTCTCATCCCAAGTAAAATCTGTTCTCCTATACTTTTAATGTTTTCTTTACCTCCAGATAAATCCTCTTTTTTGTTCTTAATCTTTTTTATCATCCATTTATTGTTCTTTGGTTTGATCACATTGACAAAGTTTTGACAGTCTTATTCATTATTTCTAAGGAAAAGTGTCTGGTCTGACTAAGCATCTCTTACATTTTATTTTCTATTTTGCTATTGTCTACACATTCATCCATACCGGTATCTTTGAACTTATGGTTCCACACCAATATTTTCCTTCCACATTCTTTTGATTTACTTTGTTATCCTACTTTACCTTCCTGAGTTGAAGTCTTAGCTCATCGGTTTTCAATCCTTCTAGTTTTCTAATAAATGAATTACAAACTGTAAATTTTTCTTTGAACAATACTTTGACTTTATTCCATAACTGTTTATATAAGATTCTTATCCCCTTATATATTAAGCAATTCATAAATATCGTCTTTCTGTTTATACTTTTATTTGCATGTATTTTCTGCAAAATTTACTCCAGAACCCTAAGTTTTTATTTCTTCAGCTTCTTCTGGGATATCTTTTTCTTCTGTGCAACTTTCTCTTCTGGTTTAGGAACAATTCTCTTTTTCAGTGAGGATCATCTCAGTATGGCAGGGAGAGCTCATGTATGGGTTAATCCGACCAAGAGGCCTCTAAGTTCTATGCTGCATCTTAGGGGCTTTGTTCACCTGGATGTGCTCTGTGACCAGAGACTCTACATCGAAACCCTTAAGTTCAGCATTACTGTCTGCATTTTTAAGCATGTGCAGTAAAAACTCAGCACTCGTTTTGGGCCACTGACCCTGTGTCCAGCCCCACTGTTTGACCTGGGCACACCTACCAATTCCACCATTGTAGTGTCAGAAAGGCACACATTGCTTCTGGAAAGAAACATCTTTAAGATACTTTGTGGCTTTTCGAATATGCATACCCTTGATGGCTTGGGCAGTTTCACGTGTGTTCTGAAAGTGACCACAAAGATTTGAACCTCTTGATTTGCATGATTTTGTCGATTTTTCCGGGTCAAGTGAATAGTGAACCATTTTCAGAGATCACCTCAGGCCACTCATGGGAAGAGTCTCATCTTTTTTTTAAGTTTATTGTCAAGTTGGTTTCCGTATAACACCCAGTGCTCATCCAAACAAGTGCCCTCCTCCATCCCCATCACCTTTTTTCTCCTCTCCCGCACCCCCCAGCAAGCCTCAGTTTGTTCTCAGTATTTAAGAGTCTCTTATGGTTCGTCTCCTTCCCTCTCCTTAACCTTTTTTTCCCCTTCCCTTCACCTATGGTCCTCTGTTAAGTTTCTCCTATTCCACATACGAGTGAAAACATATGGTATCTGTCTTTCTCTGCCTGATGTATTTCACTTAGCATAATATCCTCGAGTTCCATCCATGTTGCTACAAATGGCCAGATTTTATTCTTTCTCATTGCCATGTAGTATTCCATTGTATAGAGAAACCACATCTTGATCCATTCATCAACTGATGGACATTTAGGCTCTTTCCATGATTTGGCTATTGTTAAAAGTGCTGCTGTGAACATTGGGGTACATGTGCCTCTGTGTATCAGCACTCTTGTATCCCTTGGGTAAATTCCTAGCCGTGCTATTGCTAGATCATAGGGGAGCTCTATTGTTAATTTTTCGAGGAATGTGCAGAGTATTTTCCAAACTGGCTGCACCAGTTTACATTCCCACCAACAGTGTAAGAGGGTGCCTATTTCTCCACATCCTCGCCAGCATCTAGAGTCTCCGGATTTTTCATTGTAGCCACTGTGACTGGCATGAGGTGGTATCTCAGTGTGGTTTTGATTTGTATTTCCCTGATGAGGAGGGATGCTGAGCATCGTTTCATGTGTCTGTGGGCCATCTGGATGTCCTCTTTGGAGAAGTGGCTGTTCATGTCTTCCACCTATTTCTTCACTGGATTATTTGTTTTTTAAGTGTGGAGTTTGGTGATTCCTTATAGATTTTGGATACTAGCTCTTTATACGATATGTCGTTTTGCAACTATCTTTTCCTATTCCATCGGTTGCCTATTAGTTTTATTGATTGTTTGCTTTGCCGTGCAGAAGCTTTTTATCTTGATGAAGTCCCAATAGTTCATTTTTGCTCTTGATTCCCTTGCCTTTGGGGATGTGTCAAGTAAGAAATTTTTCTGGGTGAGGTCAAGGAGGTTGTTTCCTGCTTTCTCCTCTAGGGTTTTGATGGTTTCCTGTCTCACATTCAGGTCCTTCATCTATTTTGAGTTTATTTTTGTGTATGGTGTGAGAAAATGGTCTATTTTTATTCTTCTGCAAGTTACTCTTCAGTTCTCCTAGCACCGTCTGTTAAAGAGGCTTGTCTTTTTTCCATTGAATACTCTTTCCTACTTTGTCAAAAATTAATTGGCCATACATTTGTGGGTCCAGTTTTGGGTTCTCTATTCTATTCCATTGGTCTATGTGCCCTTTTTTGTTCCAATACCTTACTGTCTTGATGATGACAGCTTTGCAGTAGAGGCTAAAGTCTGGGACTGTGATGCTTCCTGTTTTGGTTTTCTTCTTCAATGTTACTTTGCCTATTTTGGGTCTTTTATGGTTCCATACACATTTTAGAATTGTTTGTTCTAGTTTTGAGAAGAATATTGGTGCAGTTTTGATTAAGATTTCATTGAATCTGTAGATTGCTTTGGTTAGTATTGACATTTTAACAATATTTATTCTTTGAATCCATGAGCATGGAATGTTTTTTCCATTTCTTTGTGTCTTCTTTGATTTCCTTCATAAGTTCTCTATAGTTTTCAGCATACAGATCTTCTGTATCTTTGGTTAGGTTTATTCCTAGGTATGCTATGGTTTATTGTGCAATTGTGAATGGGATCAGTTTCTTGATTTCTCTTTCTGTTTGACCATTATTGGTGTATAGAAATGCAACCGATTTTTGTACATTGATTTTGTACCCAGGAACTTTGCTGAATTCATGGATCAGTTATAGTAACTTCTGGTGGAGTCTGTCAGGTTTTCTATGTAGAGTATCATGTTGTCTGTGAAAAGTGAAAGTTTGACTTCTTCTTTGCCAATTCTGATGCCTTTTATTTCCTTTTGTTGTCTGATTGCTGACACTAGAACTTCTAGCACTATGTTATACAACAGTGGTGAGAGTGGACATCCGTGTCGTGTTCCTGATCTCGGGGAAAGCTCTCAGTTTTTCCCCATTGAGGATGATGTTAGCTGAGGGCTTCTCATAGATGGCTTTTATGATGTTTAAGTAAGTTCCTTCTATCTGACTTTTTTGAGGGTTTTTATTAGGAAAGTATGCTGTATTTTCTCAAATGGTTTTTCTGCATCTATCATCAGGATCATATGGTTCTTATCTATTCTTTTGTTAATGTGATGTATCACATTGATTGATTTGTGAATATTGAACCAGCCCTGGAACCCAGGAATGAATCCCACTTGATCATGGTGGATAATTATTTATATATGCTGTTGAATTCAGTTTGCTAGTTAGTATCTTGCTGAGGAATTTTGCATCCATATTTATCAGGGATATTGGCCAGTAGTTGTCCTTTTTTTGCTGGGTCTTTAGTTTGGGAATGAATGTGATGGGGCTTTGTAGAAGGAATCTGGAAGTTTTACTTCCATTTCTACTTTTTTGAATAGCTTGAGAAGAATGAGCATTAACTCTAACTTAAATGTCTGGTAGAATTCCCCAGGGAGGCCATCTGGCCCAGGTCTCATTTGTTGGGACATTTTTGATAACCGATTCAATTTCTTCACTACTTAGGTGTCTGTTCAGATTTTCTCTTTCTTCCCGTTTGAGTTTTGGTAGTGTGTGTGTGTTTAGGAATTTATCCATTTCTTCTAGGTTGTCCAGTTTGTTGGCATATAATTTTTCACAGTATTCCCTGATAATTGCTTGTATTTCTGAGGGATTGGTTGTAATAAAGCTATTTTCATTCATAATTTTGTCTATTTGGATGCTCCCTTCTTTTTGAGAAGCCTTGTGACTAAAGATTTATCAATTTTATTTTTTCAAAAAACCAACTCTTGGTCTCATTGATCTGTTCAACTGTTTTTGGGGATTCTATATTGCTTATGTCTGCCCTGATCTTTATTATTTCCCTTCTGCTGAGCTTGGTGTGTCCTTGCTGCTCTGCTTCTAGTTAATTTAGGTGTGCTGTTAGGTTGTGTACTTGCACTTTCTCTGGTTTCTTGATATAGGCCTAGATTGCAATGTATTTTCCTCTTAGGACTTCCTTTGCTGCATCCCAAAGAGTTTGGATTGTATTTTCATTTTCATAGGTTTCCATGTATTTTTAAATTTCTTCTCTAATTGCCTGGCTGACCCATTCTTTCTTTAGTAGGGTGTTCTTTAACCTCCATGTTTTTGGAGGTTTTCCAGACTTTTTCGTGTGGTTGATTTCAGGTTTCATAACATTGTGATCTGAAAGTGTACACAGTATGATCTCAATTCTTTTCTTTTTTAAAAATGTTTATTCCTTTTTTGAGAGACAGTACGAGTGGAGGGAGTGGGCAGAGAGAAAGGGAGACACAGAATCTGAAGTAGGCTCCAAGCTGTCAGCACAGAGCCCGATGCAGGGCTCGAACCCACAAACCGTGAAATCATGACCTGAGCCAAAGTCAGACACTCCATGAACTGAGCCACCCAGGCACCCCAATTCTTTTCTATTTATTGAAGGCTGCTTGGTGACCCAGTATGTGATCTATCTTGGAGAATGTACCATATGGAAGTGAATTCCATAGCTTCAGGATGTAGAGTTCTAAATATATCTATCAAATCCATCTGGTCCAATGTGTCATTCAGGTCCGTTGTTTCTTTACTGATTTTCAGTCTAGTTGAGCTATCCATTGCTGTAAGTGGAATATAAAGTCCTCTTCAATTACCACATTCTTATCAGTAAGATTGCTTATGTTTGTGATTGTTTTATATATTTGGGTGCTCCCAAATTCAGTGTGTAGACATTTATAATTGTTAGGTCTTCCTGATGGACAGACCCTGTTATTGTTATATAATGTTCTTCTTCATCTCCTGTTATTGCCTTTAAAGTCCAGTTTGTCTGATATAAGTACAGCTACTCCAGCTTTCTTTTCACTTATAGTATGATAGATAGTTCTCCATCCCCTCACTTTCAATCTGAAGATGTCCTCCAGTCTGAGTTTCTTGTAGACAGCAAATAGATGAATTTTGTTTTTCTATCCATTCTGCTACCCTATGTCTTTGATTGGAGCATTCAGCCCAGTTACATTCAGTGTTAGTATTGAAACATATGGGTTTAGAGTCATCGTGTCCTTTGTGGGATTCATGCTTGTGGTGGTGCCTCTGGTACCTTGCATTCCTTGCAACATTTCCCTCATAGAGTCCCCCTTAGGATCTCTTTTAGGGCTAGTTGAGTGGTGATGAATACATTCAATTTTTGTTTGTTTGGGAAAATCTTGATCTCTCCTTCTATTCTGAATGGCAGGCTTGCTAGATGAAGGATTCCTGGTTGCATATTTTTCCTATTTATCACATTGAAGATTTCCTGCCATTCCTTTCTGGCCTGCCAAGTTTTAGTAGATAGGTCTGCCACTACCCTTATGAATCTCCCCTTGTATGTTAGGGCCTATTTATTCCTAGCTGCTTTCTGAATTCTCTCTTTATCCTTGTATTTTGCCAGCTACACTATGATATGTCATGCAGAAGATCAATTCAGGTTACATCTAGGGGAGTTCTATGTGCCTCTTGGATTTCAAGGTCTTTTTCCTTCCCCAGGTTGTGGAATTTCTCAGCTATAATTTGTTCAAGTATCCCTTCAGCCCTTTTCTCTCTCTCCTCCTTATGGAATTCCTATGATACAGATATTGTTCTATCTGATTGCATCACTCAGTTCTCAAATTCTCATTTCATGCTCCTGGATCAATTTATCTCTTTTTCTCAGCTTCCTGTTTTTCTATAATTGTATCTTCTAATTCACCTTTTCCTTTCTGCCTCTTCAGTTATTGCAGTGGCCACCTCCATTTTATTATGCACCTCATTTATAGCATTTTTTTAAATTCATCATACTATTTTTAAGATCCCTGACTTTGTAGCAATAGTGTTTCTGCTGTCTTCTATGCCTTTTTCAAACCCAGTGATTAATTTTGTGACTATTGTTCTGAATTCTTGTTCAGTTATGTTGCTTATATCTGTTTTGATCAATTCTTTAGCTGTCACTTCTTCCTGGAATTTCTTTTGAGAAGAGTTCTTCTGTTTCATCATTTTGTCTAGCTTTCTGTCTCTCAGTTCTAAAGGACTGTCATATGCTCTGCACCTGCGAATACTGCTATATTAAAGGATGCTCATACACTGTCCAGGGCCTGGCCATTCAGGAAGTGTTCTTTTAAAGGTGTCCCTTGGTCTCTCTTATTGTAACTTTGGTTATTTTATTTCCCTACTCGTAGTGATCTTTTGGACTCTCCACCATGTGTACTTTGGTTTGTTCCTTGACGTAGCCCTGGAAAGGAAAACAGATAGACAAACAGGGACCAAAACCATGCAAATGTAGAAATAAATCAAACAAATTAGCAAACTGACAAAAATAATAAGCAAAAAAACAAAACAAAAAAAGGACAGTCTAAAAGCATAAAACCAGATATCCCAGCTACAAATAAAGAGCAGGGTGGAGGCAGTGCTGATGGAAGAGCATATACAAAGTGAGAAATGACAGAGGTGGAAAGAGAAAATGAATATTGACCAGGCAGAGACTAAAAGGATTAATCCAGAGAGAGAAAAGAAGAACATGGTAGGAGGCAAGGAGAAAGAAACGAAGATAATGTTACCGAGAAACTATATAGTCTCGTTATTCCAGAGATAGAGGGAAAGGAAGGTAAAGAAGGAGGTGTAGAACATGCATCAGGAGAATGGATTAAATATGTCTGTTTAAGCAAACCTATAACCAGAATAATCAGTCTGGAGGAGGGGAGAGATAAGAATGAGAAAAGAAAGAATTATCTCAATAGCAAGAATTGATCTAGAGTTAATCACAGCAGTGCAGTAGTGCTGGTCTTGGGGGAGGGGCTGTCTGTTAACACAGCATCTATCCAGCTCACTTTAACTTAAAAAAAAAAAAAAGGCAGTTACCCAGCACAGATGGGCATGGTTTGGCGTAGACAGGTCCTGCCTCCACTGTAGGCCCCACAGACCCATCCCTGAGTCCCCCTCCCTTGGTGGTTGTGGGGAGAAAAATGGCAACTCCCCAGGCCCTTCTCTTCAACTAGATGTTCCAAATCACTCCTTTGGATCATCCTCACTGTGCCACAGGCAGAGATGAGGTGGGCCATCTATGCCCCACGCCCAGCTGCATTCCAGTCTCTCACTCCGTGTGCATTAATGATGCCACCCAAAATGTAATCCCGCAAGCCACAGCCACTGTGCCTCTGAGGTGCCGCCTCAGAGGGGACTTCTTTTGTCCCCTGGCCTGGCACTGGACCAGGGCACCCAGTCCAAAGAAAGCTCCAATTTGAGATGGGATCTCTCACTTAAAGCCCTGCGGTTAGAGATGGGATGATAAGATCCCTCTCCATCCTGGGCCAAGATTTTTCTCTTGTCCAGATACAGTCCTATACTTCCCCAGCCACTCTTTCTCTTCACTTTGTCTCTCCACAGAAGGGGATCCCTCCCCTCCATGTCTCTGTGTCCTGGCCCATTTTTATCTCCCCCAGTTCGCAATCACGCACGTATGAGATTGAATCTCAAGAGTCTGGGAGGAATGGAGACAGAATCTACCAGGAAGACAGAGTTCTTTGGCCTCAGCCCTTCTTTCTTTGAGAGGTGTGGGCAGGAAGTATGGATCCCCCTGTTTCTCTACCATCTTGGCTCGGCCTCCATAAATCTCTTCTTAATTTACCTTTAAATCATATGATGTTCATGAACTTTTGTTTTTGTATTGTTTTGATTTAGGTCAATTGGCAAGGTTCTATTTTATTTCAAATATTATTGCATTTTATTTTAGTTTATATTTTTTCTTATTTTAGTTTTTATTTAAGTTCCAGTTACTTAACATACATTAGTGATTGTAAGCTTCTAATTTCTGCTTTGTAGAAACTGTTGTGATTTTATTTGTGAAGGTCTACATGGCTGTGTTTTATAAATTCAAAGTGCAGACTATAGCGAATTTAATTTCAGTAAAATTGACTTCTCCTGGGGAGGAGCCACTTTATGAGTTTCTTATAANTCCTGGGCCAAGATTTTTCTCTTGTCCAGATACAGTCCTATACTTCCCCAGCCACTCTTTCTCTTCACTTTGTCTCTCCACAGAAGGGGATCCCTCCCCTCCATGTCTCTGTGTCCTGGCCCATTTTTATCTCCCCCAGTTCGCAATCACGCACGTATGAGATTGTCTTCCTGGTAGATTCTGTCTCCTTTCCTCCCAGACTCTTGAGATTCAGAGTTCTTTGGCCTCAGCCCTTCTTTGAGAGGTGTGGGCAGGAAGTATGGATCCCCCTGTTTCTCTGCCATCTTGGCTCGGCCTCCATAAATCTCTTCTTAATTTACCTTTATTCATGAACTTTTGTTTTTGTATTGTTTTGATTTAGGTCAATTGGCAAGGTTCTATTTTATTTCAAATATTATTGCATTTTATTTTAGTTTATATTTTTTCTTATTTTAGTTTTTATTTAAGTTCCAGTTACTTAACATACATTAGTGATTGTAAGCTTCTAATTTCTGCTTTGTAGAAACTGTTGTGATTTTATTTGTGAAGGTCTACATGGCTGTGTTTTATAAATTCAAAGTGCAGACTATAGCGAATTTAATTTCAGTAAAATTGACTTCTTCTGGGGAGGAGCCACTTTATGAGTTTCTTATAATATACTGTGGATATAAACATTTTCAGTCCTTGGAGCCTTTGCCAGTATCAGGTGTATAGCAAAACTGACTCATCTATTTGTAGCCTCTGTGTTGCTCCTCTCCTTTACCTTTTTATAGTATAGCAAAGAATTGAACACACACACACATACACACATGTATTTATAAGTTATCACTAATCTGGAAAAGATCCATTGTTCCTGTTTATCATGAGACTTATAAAAAGAAATATAAAACCCTAAATTGCCTTTCATACAGATTATAAGGATGAAATTATAAAACATTAAGCAAAATGGTTAGGTATACACTGACCCTAAGATTTTGGATGTAAGATCTGGGGTTAAGAATAAGTGGAAAATGTACCCACAGATTGTCCTACATGCCTAAGAGTAAGGCTTGCATCCTTTCCCACAAAGAAAACAATAAAAGGTAAAGGAGTTTATTAGTCACTAAAATAATAACTCCTGGTTATGTATAGTAGTTGGGCAAATAAATTTTTCCTTAGAAATCAGTAAACTGTCCATCCTAGAAGTCAATCTCTGGCTAATCTATCCCTTTACTTAAAACTGAGAATGATTTAGTAGCACCTGGGTGTCTCAGTCAATTAAGCATCCAATTCTTGATCTCAGCTCAAGTATGTGAGTTCAAGCCCCATGCTGGGCTCTGCACTGACAGTACAGAGCATGCTTGGGATTCTGTCTCTGCCTCTCCCCAGCTCCCAGACACACACTCTCTGTCTCTCTCAAAATAAATAAATAAACTTAAAAAAATTTAAATGAGGGGCGCCTGGGTGGCTTAGTCGGTTAAGCGTCCGACTTTCGCTCAGGTCATGATCTCGCGGTTCGTGGGTTCGAGCCCCACGTCGGGCTCTGTGCTGACTGCCAGCTCAGAGCCTGGAGCGTATTTCAGAGTCTGTGTCTCCCTCTCTCTCTCTCTCTCTCCCCCCTAGAAATAAAAATATTTTTTAAAAAACTTTAAATGATTATGATTTAAGGAGCAACACCAAAGGTTGTTATACTCAATGTAAAAAAAAAAAGGTATAGATATAAATATTTTAAGTTTTAAATCCTATTCCTACGCAAGGATGATCAGATGGCAATTTATTGTAACATCCAAAGGTATATGAAAAATCCCTGAATAAAGCTGCCTTTGAGGAAACAAATCCAAGGAGGAAGGATGGGAGATCCTTCCCACAGGACTGTCTTCCTACAGTGCATTAGAGGAGAGCTCAGGGTTCTCAAGAACCAAGAGAATAACTTGTAAACATCAATAGTCAAGCACAAACCCTAGACCATTCAGTACTCCATTTTACATATATGCTCATCAGATTCATACCAGACAACTACTCTCATCACCTGCTGCAACTTACTGCCCACCCTGCCAAAGCACCAAGGGATCTTTTCTAGGAGACAATGAGCAATGGCATCCTACTCTTGCTTACTCTCCAACTTCTTGATCCTTTGGCCCAGCACTTAGGATGCTATTAGTACCTGGTGACTGGCCAGCATACATTTGAGAGGGTTAATAACTTGACACCCTAGGGAGAGTAAACACTCTCCATGTTAACACAAAATTCCTTGAAGCATAGTATACTATCTATCTCAAAGAAATGAATTTCTGAGGTGGTGGGACCATCTGGAGCTGGTGGGGCAGTCTGAGAGCAGACTGAAATGTGCTTATGAAGCCCCTGTGCCTGCATCCAAGCCCCCCAGCAAATCTTGGATTTCACCTGCTCCTGCCTGCCTGACCTTCTTGCCCCATTAGCAGAGTCCACCACTTCTGTCTTCCTTCCTCCAATCTGATGCCCGCCTCCCTGTTGATCCTGGGCAAATGAGCATGGCTACCTCAAAAAAAAAAAAAAAAAAGCCAAAGAACACATGGGGGAGAGCCCCAAATACCACTACTAGGGAAATAAAATAACCAAAGTCTCAACAAGAGAAACCAAGAGACACCATTCAAAGAACACTTCCTGAACACACAGGCCCTGGACAGTCAAAGAGCCCTCTTTAATACAGCAGCACCCACAGGGGCAGAGTGCATAACAAGCTTTTAAAACTAACAAGAGATAGAAAGCTAACCAAAATCATGAAATGGAAGAACTCTCCTCAAAAGAAATTCCAGGAGGAAATGACAGCTAAAGAACTGCTCAAAACAGATATAAGCAGCATAACTGAACAAGAATTTAGAACAATAGTCATAAAATTAATCACTGGGCTTGAAAAAGACATGGAAGACATCAGAGAAACTATTGCTACAAAGACTATGGAGCTTAAAAATAGTGGCGATGAATTTAAAAATGCTATAAATGAGGTGCATAATAAAATGGAGGCGTCCAACGCACGATTGAAGAGGCAGAAAGGAGAATTAAGTGATTTAGAAGACACAATTATAGAAAAAGAGGAAGCTGAGAAAAAGTGACATAAACTGATCCAGGAACATGAAAGGAGAGTTCAAGAGCTCAGCGATACAATCAAATGGAATAATATCTGTATTATAGGAATCCTAGAAGAGGAAGAGAGAAGGAAAGATGCTGAAGGAGTCCTGGAACAAATTATAGCTGAGAACTTCCCCAATCTGGGGAAGGAAACAGACACTGAAATCCAAGAGGCACAGAGAACTCCCCTCAGATGTAACTTGAGTCGATCTTCTGCACCACATATAGTGAAACTGGCAAAATAGAAGGACAAAAAGAGAATTTTGAAAGCGGCTAGGGATAAAAGGGCCCTAACATACAAAGAGAAACCTATCATCAGAATGGTTACAGACCTACCTACTGAATCTTGGCAGGCCAGAAAGGAATGGCAGGAAATCTTCAATGTGAGGAACAGAAAAAACATGCAGCCAAGAATCCTGTATCCAGCAAAAAGTCTTTCCAGATAAACAAAAATGGAAAGAATTCATCACTACTAAACCAGCCCTAAAAGAGATCCTAAGGGGGACTCTATGAGGGAAATGTTGCAAGGAACGCAAAGTACCAGAGACACCACCACAAGCATGAATCCCACAAAGGACACGATGACCCTAAACCCATATATTTCAATACTAACACTGAATGTAAATGGGCTGAGTGCTCCAATCAAAAGACGTAGGGTAGCAGAATGGATAGAAAAACAAAATCCATCTATTTGCTGTCTACAAGAAACACATGTTAGACTGGAAGACATCTTCAGATTGAAAGTGAGGGGATGGAGAACTATCTATCATACTATAAGTGAAAAGAAAGCTGGAGTAGCTGTACTTATATCAGACAAACTGGACTTTAAAGTAAAGACAGTAACAAGGGATGAAGAAGGGCATTATATACTAATTACAGGGTCTATCTGTCAGGAAGAGATAACAATTATCAATATTTATGCACCAAATATGGAAGTACCTAAATATATAAAACAATCACAAACAGAAATAATCTTATGCATAAGAATGTGCTAATAACAGGGGACTTTAATACTGCACTTACAGTAATGGATAGATCAACTAGACTGAAAATCACTAAAGAAACAATGGACCTGAATGACACATTGGACCAGATGGGTTTGACAGATTTATTTAGAACTCTATGTCCTGAGGCTGTGGAATTCACTTTCTTCTCAAATATGCATGGCATATTCTCCAAGATAGATCACATACTGGGTCATAAAGCAGCCCTTAATAAATATAAAAAAAATTGAGATCATACCATGAACACTTTCAGATCACAACGCTATGAAACTTGAAATCAATCACAGGAAGAAGTCTGGAAAACCTCCAAAAACATGGAAGTTAAAGAACACCCTGCTAAAGAAGGAATGGGTCAACCAGGCAATTAGAAAAGAAATTTAAAAATATATGGAGACAAATGAAAACACAACAATCCAAACTCTATGGGATGCAGCAAAGGCAGTCCTAAGAGGAAAGTACATTGCACTCCAGGCCTATTTCAAGAAATAAGAAAAAGTGCAAATACAAAATCTAACAGCACACCTAAAGGAACTCGAGGGAGAACAATAAGAGCACCTCAAGCCCAATAGGAGAAGAGAAATAATAATAATCATGGCAGAAATAAACAATATAGAATCCCCAAAAACAGTTTAAGAGATCAATGAAATCAAGAGTTGTTTTTTTGAAAAAATAAACAAAATTGACAAACCTCTAGCCAGGCTTCTCAAAAAGAAAAGAGAGGGCACCCAAATAGATAAAATCATGAATGAAAATGGACTTATTACAACGAACCCCTCAGAAATACAAGCAATGATCAGGGAATACTATGAAAAATTATATGCCAACAAACTAGACAACTTAGAAGAAATGGACAAATTCCTAAACACACACTCACTACCAAAATTCACACGGGAAGAGATAGAAAATCTGAAGAAGAAATCGAATCAGTTATCAAAAATCTCCCAACACATAAGAGCCCTGGGTCAGATGGCTTCCTTGGGAAATTCTACCAGACATTTAAAACAGAATTAATACCCATTCTTCTTAAGCTATTCCAAAAGATAGAAATGGAAGGAAAACTTCCGGACTCATTTTACGAAGCCACCATCNATTTGACGAAGCCAGCATCACTTTGATTCCGAAGCCAGACAGAGACCCAGCAAAAAAAAGAGAACTACAGGCCAAATCTTGATAAATATGAATGCAAAAATCCTCAACAAGATACTTGCAAATTGAATCCAACAGCACATAAAAAGAATTATCCACCATGATCAAGTGTCTTTCCTGGGTTATAGGGCTGGTTCAGTATTCACAAAATCAATGTGATACATCACATTAACAGAAGAAAGGATAAAAACCATATGATCCTGTCGATAGATAAAGAAAAAGCATTTGACAAGATACAGCA
>NW_027527934.1:2247028-2313620 GCF_008692635.1 Crocuta crocuta
ACAAACCTCTAGCCAGGCTTCTCAAAAAGAAAAGAGAGGGCACCCAAATAGATAAAATCATGAATGAAAATGGACTTATTACAACGAACCCCTCAGAAATACAAGCAATGATCAGGGAATACTATGAAAAATTATATGCCAACAAACTAGACAACTTAGAAGAAATGGACAAATTCCTAAACACACACTCACTACCAAAATTCACACGGGAAGAGATAGAAAATCTGAAGAAGAAATCGAATCAGTTATCAAAAATCTCCCAACACATAAGAGCCCTGGGTCAGATGGCTTCCTTGGGAAATTCTACCAGACATTTAAAACAGAATTAATACCCATTCTTCTTAAGCTATTCCAAAAGATAGAAATGGAAGGAAAACTTCCGGACTCATTTTACGAAGCCACCATCACTTTGATTCCCAAGCCAGACAGAGACCCAGCAAAAAAAAGAGAACTACAGGCCAAATCTTGATAAATATGAATGCAAAAATCCTCAACAAGATACTTGCAAATTGAATCCAACAGCACATAAAAAGAATTATCCACCATGATCAAGTGTCTTTCCTGGGTTATAGGGCTGGTTCAGTATTCACAAAATCAATGTGATACATCACATTAACAGAAGAAAGGATAAAAACCATATGATCCTGTCGATAGATAAAGAAAAAGCATTTGACAAGATACAGCATCCCTTCTTAATAAAGACCCTCAAGAAAGTCAGGATAGAAGGAACTTACTTAAACATCATAAAAGCCATCTATGAGAAGCCCTCAGCTAACATCATCCTCAACAGGGAAAAACTGAGAGCTTTCCCCCTGAGATCTGGAACACGACAGGGATGTCCACTCTCACCACTGTTGTTTAACATAGTGCTGGAAGTCCTAGCATCAGCCATCAGACAACAAAAGGAAATAAAAGGCATCAGAATTGGCAAAGAAGAAGTCAAACTTTCACTTTTCGCAGACAACATGATACTCTACATAGAAAACCCAACAGACTCCACCAGAAGCCTACTAGAACTGATCCATGAATTCAGCAAAGATGCAGGGTACAAAATCACGTACAAAAATAGGTTGCATTTTTATACACCAATAATGAAGCAACAGAAAGAGATATCAAGAAATGGATCCCATTCACAGTTGCACAAAAAACCATAGCATACCTAGGAATAAACCTAACCAAATATATAGGAGATCTGTATGATGAAAACTATAGAAACTTATGAAGGACATTGAAGAAGGCACAAAGAAATGGAAAAACATTCCATGCTCATGGGTCAGAAGAATAAATATAGTTAAAATATCATTACTACCCAAAGCAATCTACACATTCAATGCAATCCTAATCAAAACTGCACCAGCATTCTTCTCAAAAGTAGAACTATCCTAAAATTTGTATGGAACCACAAAAGACCCAGAATAGGCAAAGTCATATTGAAGAAGAAAACCAAAACAGGAGGCATCACCATCCCAGACTTTACCCTCTACTACAAAGCTGTCATCATCAAGATAGTATGGTATTGGCACAAAAACAGACACATAGACCAATGGAATAGAATAGAGAACTCAGAATTAGACCCACAAATGCATGGCCAACTCATCTTTGACAGAGTGGGAGAGAGTATCCAATGAAAGAAAGACAGCCTCTTTAACAGGTGGTACTAGGAGAACTGGACAGCAACATGCAGAAGAATGAAACTAGGTCATTTTCTCACACCATACACAAAAATAACCTCAAAATAGATGAAGGACCTGAATGTGAGACGGGAAACCATTGAATCCCTAAAGGAGAAAGCAGGAAACAACCTCCTTGACGTCAACTGCAGCAATTTCTTACTTGACACATCCCCAAAGGCAAGGGAATCAAGAGCAAAAATGAACTATTGGGACCTCAGCGAGATAAAATCTTCTGCACGGCAAAGGAAACAATTCATAAAATAGGCAACCGACAGAATGGGAAAAGATAGTTGCAAACGACATATCAGATAAAGGGCTAGTATCCAAAATCTATAAGGAACTCCCCAAACTCCTCACCTGAAAAACAAATAATCCAGTGAAGAAATGGGTGGAAGACATGAACAGACATTTCTCCAAACAGGACATCCAGATGGCCAATAGACTCATGAAACGATGCTCAGCATCCCTCCTCATCAGGGAAATACAAATCAAAACCACACTAAGATACCACCTCACACCACTCACAGTGGCTACAATGAACAGATCAGGAGACTCTAGATGCTGGCGAGGATGTGGAGAAATGGGCACCCTCCTACACTGTTGGTGGGAATGGAAACTGGTGCAACCCCTCTGGAAAACAGTATGGAGGTTCCTCAAAAAATTAACAACAGAACTCCCCTATGACCCAGCAATAGCACTGCTGAGAATTTACCCAAGGGACATAGGAGTGCTGATGCACAGGGGCACATGTACCCAAATGTTCATAGCAGCACTCTCAACAATAACCAAAACATGGAAAGAGCCTAAGTGTCCATCAACTGACGAATGGATCAAGAAGATGTGGTATATTTATACAATGGAATACTACATTGAATACTACTACAACGAGAAAGAAAGAAATCTGGCCATGTGTAGCAACATGGATGGAACTACTGTGGAAATAAGTAAGGACAGATACCATATGTTTGCATATATAGGTGGATTAGGAGGAAGCTAACGGAGGACCATGAGGAAAAAGAAAGGGAAAGATAGTTGAGGAGAGGGAGGGAGGCAAACCATGAGACATTCTTGAATGCTGAGAACATGCTGAGGGCTGATGGGGGTGAGGGAGAGGGGAAGGGTGGTGATGTGCATGGGGGAGGGCACTTGTTGGGATGAACACTGGGTGTTATATGGAAAATAACTTGAACATAAACTATTTAAGAAAAAAAAGGAAAAAAAAGAAATGAATTTCTAAGGTTAGGATTCAGAACACCAAAGCATTTCTCTGTTTGTCTTAAATCAGATTACAGAGGTCAGAACAAACACAGGGTCTCCTGCTCAGCTTGCTTCTTGCAGCTGAATTCTTCACTCAATGTCCCATAGTAACTACTAATTCAATAGGTCTGTCTCCTACAGACATGTCAGTGGTAAGATACAGCATCGCTGGCCCCAAGGCTGAGCAGCTCCATTTGCCAGGCATAAACCATCGACAAAGTAGAACACTGAATCGCATCAATCGTGCAAAGAACTACTTCGCATGCAGATTAAGTCCCTCTGCCTCTTCATCTGCAGCAAGGCAAAGCACACTGAACTCCTCTCTCTTAGGCTCAAAATTCCTGGCAGACATTTACCTAACTCTCAGTCTACAAACGAAGTACAAGAATACTACTAACTGGCATATCATTGTCAATTTTAGCTTGTAATAGCCAGGGTAAGATAAACAATATACCTCTCTAACTTTAAGGTCAGCATCAGGCAGTTCAGTGACCATCCTCACATCACTCATCTCTTGGCAGCCTTGTCAGTACCATAATTCTGGATTGGCATGGGCATGGGGCCAACTGAATAGTCACTCTGAAGGTGCATTCCTCCTATGGGAGGGAACAGAATGGCTGAAAAACATCAAAGTCATGAAGGTCAGTTGGCTCAGGCAAGGAAAAGGCAGTAAATTGATCAACTGGAGAACTTTGGTTGAATCCAATTCATATATATGTATATATTATATTCATATATATGCATGTGTTATGTGTATATGTCTATATTATGTGTGTGTATATGTATACAATCTCAAAAGTGGACAATAATTTGGCAGACAAAAAGTTAGAGAGGGACAGAGTTTCTAAAAGGCAAGAGAATTTGTTGCAAGAATTTTGGATGAATTCATATAACATAAGGCAGTATTGCATTTTTAGCACCTTTCTCAAGAGGAAAAAGAAAAGTAACATTCTGTAGCTCCATATCAAGGGAATTTGGGAAGGATTGAATTACAATAAATGAATTTACATGAGGGATCGTTCTTATCAAACATGAATGCTTAAGATGAAGGAATAAGACATTATGCGCCCAGAGAGAGCTAAGCTTCTTTAAAATAATCCTGTTAGAATGTGAATTTTAGGATCTGATAATTTATGAATGTCACCAGCTCCTGGCCTGTCACCTGCATCTTCTACTCCATGCCAATCTATTCAAAAGAACGAACTGCTCATTCCCAAATGTGCTTGAATTTGCATTTCATCTACTCTCTGGGTCCAAGTCCAGCAGCACAGGCAGAAAAGGCTGTCACCCTGAAATACACTCTGAGAGCCTGTGTGAGTGCTACAGGAGGCTGTGGCCTGCAAGGTGTGATCTGGACAGTGCTCACTGGGCTCCAGTCACTGCTACCTTCACACCCTGTCTCATAGGCGGCCACAGAGCCTGGAATGGCATCCTTCTTTCAATTCTAGCATTTTCTCCAGAAGGTCTTTATTGACACAGACAGACACCCTCTTTTGGAACAGTCTTATGTTAAACCAATCGTCCCTATGAACATGAGTCATTGAGCAGTTCCTAAATAGCAACCTGAAAGAATATGACAAGGTAAAGTGAAATTTTAATTGTGGAGGAGGATATTGGGAACAGTCATAAGAAATGCTTCTCAAACATGGATGATCACTATAGTTACCTGTAGGAGTTGTTCAAAATAGGGAATATCATACCTTACTCTATGAGCCTGATTCTTTAGCTCTGGGGTGGATACAAGGAATATGTATTCTTAACAGGCAGCCCAGATGATTCTGATAATCAGCATGGTTGGGGAGCCACTAAAGGTCAGTCCTGGAAAAGTATCAATAGCGAGCAGTCCTAGGCAGTCATCGGGCCAGCACCTGGGCAGTGGGCACACTGAAAAACCAATTATTCCCCTCTTCTCCCAGATAGTGGAGTAGGGACACAAATATAAAGACTAATGACAGGATGGGAATCAAAACATCAACCTCATAAATGAAAGTCCAAAGTGCCAGGTAAAGCCCATCACCTTGTTACCTAGGTGATGAGGTCCAATAGAAGTTAGCCTTTCACCAATCTCCCCTGTAAAATAAAGTCATTCTTCTTCCTTGGCAGAGGCCTGAGTAATGAGGCTCCAGGGAGAGGCAGAACCATCATGTCAGAACAACCTCTCCCTTTCTGAGGGAGAAAGTAGACATCTCCTTCCAAGGAAACACGAGGATAACAAAATACAAGTTTCTCTCTAACAAAGACCAGAAGAGTTTGCTGCCAGGATAAACCCATGGTCATATCAGCCCAGCATTCTGATTCCACAAGGCATAACCAGGGGGGGAAAAGTGATGGGCAAGCTTGGCTTTGTCCTTGATCAGAGCCACACACGTTAGGGATATACACACCAAACACAAAACAAAATGGAAGTGAAACCAACAGAAACAAAATGGAAGCTGGAAGATGGATTAGACATCTTTCATCCAAGATTTTTAGAAAATGTTCCTAGTCTTTATCTCAGGTGTACTTTGTTTCTCTCTAACCCCCTTGGGGGAGAGCCCAAGCTTGCCTGTGTGGGCACAACCAGCTCCATGGGGCAAACCCCATTACGGCTTCACAGTGCCAAGCCTGCTCCTTCCTTTTGTGTGTACCTGTGTCTTAACAGCAGTATTTTATGATTCAGTTCAATGCATTTGAGGGGAAGATAAAACAAAAATAATGTAGCACCAAATACCAAACCCTGAGGCACACCAATGTAAGCACTGAATAGCCTGTAAATAAATACAGGAATGTTAGCCTGGGGAGAGGGAAAATACTAAGAAATGTTCACTCACTGTAAAAACAGTGCAGGCTCTGACAGGGTTTGAATGCCTGGAAAATGGTTTCGTAGACATGCAAGGGTCTCTCCTCTTATCATTCTCCCGACCCAGCAACTTCCCACTGACTGTTTTTCACTGCAAGTCACCTTGGTGATTAATCAGAGACAGTAGATGGCTCCTCTGTCTAAACCAAACCGAACATCAGTCATGNATTTATAGAGAGGCACGTTATCAACTTCCAGATTTCTCTCTTCCTGTAACTATCTTTCTCCACCCTCACTCTGCAAGAAAACCTGTCTAAATCCTCACCATGTCAATCAATAAACACAGCATCTCAGGGCACAAGCAAGCTGTGCCCTCCGTGAATTGATGAATCTAGACTTGGGAGTCTGACATATTTACTTAATGAAACTTTCAATTAAAACCAACAAGAAAGCCCAAGATGAAATCAAATATTAGAGAAATGAGAAATCTGTCATATGTTAAGCAAATATTTATGGTGCAAAATGTGTCATATGACAACTGAATGAAAATCTAAATGCTGACAAGTGTGCCAGAGGCAAATGAATAGGCACCTGTAATAGTTAAAATAACTAAAAAAGATTTAAAAGAGGAGAGTGGAGGGGGCAATTAGCTTCTTCCTGTCCTACTGTCCAATAATGATATCTGTTCATAAGACCACTTTGATGGTTTGACCCCCTTAAGAGGTATTTTTTATTTTATTTCTTTGGATTTTGAATATACTTAAGTCTCATCCAGTTCAAACTGCTTCCCTGGTTGGTTAAAACAAAAACAAAAAAATGGGAAGAAAAAGAGAGAAGCAAAACAGGTTTTATTTCTATGGAGTTCATTCTTAAATTGAAATTTATATAGTGAATTTAAGGTTTCAAGATTCAATCTATAGTTTCATTTAAGATCAACATCCACATGAAATTTAAAACTTAGAAAATTCTGGCCATATATTACACCTATTTATTCCTTGGCCTAACATTTGCCTCATATGATGCCCGCACCCCAGTTTATAGTAGATAACGGTCATTTTTTATTTCTCCACATAAAAAACACATGATTTTTTGCTACCATGGTATTTTATTTACACCTCACAATTATGATACACAACACTGGAAGTGATATATCTTATCTAGGAACTATATGTAACAACATAGATAAGAGCTGACAGTTTAACTGATTTCTTTTCCAAAATCCCCTCTTCACTGCTTTCTCGGTTCTAACCCCATAAGTGTAGTGTCACATATCAGTAATTTTAAAAATATACCATATTTCTTTGTGTGATAGCTACCTTACTTTACTCCTTAAATCCTTTTTTAGGGACAGCAAAGCCAACACAAAGAAAAGCACAACTGCATTAGAACAAAGATAAGATATACAGCCACATTTATCTGACTTTTTTTCTTTCCTCTTAAATTTTTAGGCATTGCCAGACAGAAGGCTTTTAAACAGCAAAACATAACACAAAATTCTGAGGTCTAAAAAATATTCTTCTGAGCAGAATTTCTCTACATGCCTATTATGACATATATCAGGCTTTTCCTTTCAGGACCCTGGATAGCTTCCCCCTTCTAGGGCATTTATCTTGTCCACATGCTCCTAGTTTATCAAGGAAAGGATTTACGCAGCTCTGAAAGGCACCCGTTAAAGCATTATTACTTCACTGCACTCACATACAGCATGGAGATGGTAGCAGTAAACCAAAGAGAAGGGAGCAATTCTTCACAACAGTCCTTTATGGGGATAAAACCATCCATGGCCAACTCCACCCTAGATCACAGCACATGCCGATGCACAAATTCAAAAGCACAGGAACACTACCTGTGAACGCAGTGGGCATGTAGCATACTGATTGCTCTAAGTTCCCCTGAAGGATATGTATTTCCCTGATGATTTCCTGAAGTTCTATAAGACTATGCTGTCTTCCTCTAAGGCAGGATATAACACTATGCTTTTTCAGCACTAACACTACATTTGAAGCAGGACATTTTGGTTTGAAGAGGTGGTTTTGATGTTTCAGTAGCCAAGATAAAAAGTAAAGGAACTATTTTTCTTTATTTAAAAACAAGATGTACAAGAGCTGCCCCTGGTCCTCACTCTACTCTTGTTGAGTCTCACCTTCATCCATGACACACACCCCATTGTTCAAACACGTCCTGAGGTTCACTCCAGATAGATGCTAGTTTCAGCCACTATTTTTAAAAGGTCAAAGTTGAGTGGCTTATGTTTCAGATTATATCAAAATGCTCCCATGCTAAAATGACTGGATTAAACTATCACAGCAACATGTCAAAATAAACACACTCCTAGATGCAGTTGGGAGTTCTAATCCTGCCTAATGTTATCAGGACCTCATACCATAGCAACTCAGGTAGCTGCTTCAGAAAGCTCTCCCTTATCCCCAGAATAAGTCTGCCCATCCTCTCTCAAAATGTACCCATCATCAGTTGTATTTGCTTGGAGCCTAGTGCTGTGGTAATATAAGAATCTGGCTTGAGTTGTTATGTTCTTGGCTAATAGGGAAAGGCAAAGGAAGAATCATTTTTAATCACCAGCTTTGCACTTTGCAAACGTTATGTAATTTACTCCACACATACATACGACATTTAAGATATTATTGCCCTTGTTTTATAGATGAGAACAGTGAGACCAGGATATTCATACTTATTCCCCATATCCACTCATTTATTAAGTGACAGACCCAGAATTAAATGTAGTTCTGTCTGATTTTAACATCTGTCCTCTTTGTACTACATCATGCCAGTTAATCTATTACTATTCACAGAGAGCATTTGCATTTTACCCAAAGCTTTAACATCTTAAAGAGCATGAATGGGTTCCATAATAAATGCAGGCTAAGAAGAAGAAATGTCTTTCCCCAGAGAGCCAAGAAGAACTGCCCATCAGGACAGCAGTGAGGGCAGAGAATGAATGACCCTCCATTGGCCTCATTTAGATTACTTTTCAAAGAAGCTCCAGCCATGTCCCTCTGGCTCATTCAAAGGTTGGAGGACAATGAGGCTGAGACTGCTGGCTGACTACAAATAAACTCTTTCCCCTCTTCCATTGTAATAGAATCCTGGATTTTTTTGTGATTTTTTGTTTTGTTTTCATTTTTTTTTTTAATTTCAGTCTATGTCCAGGAAAAAAAGCAGAGAGTTGGGGCAGGGAGGAAGGCGAGGGGCTGTTCCGCAGCCTCCTTTGCTACTATATGGGGCCAGGTCCTTAAGCTCTAGCTGATGATATCCAAACAGAAATGATGTGCGACATCTCCAAGGGAACTTTCTTTTTTTTTTTTTTTGAAAGAGAGAGAGAGAGAGACAGTGTGAGCAGAGGAGGGTCAGAGAGAAAGGGAGGCACAGAATCTGAAACAGGCTCCAGGCTCTGAGCTAGCTGTCAGCACAGAGCCCGACGCAGGGCTCAAACCCACGAACCGCGAAATCATGACCTGAGCTGAAGTTGAATGCTTAACCCACTGAGCCACCCAGGTGCCCTCCAAGGGAACTTTCTTAAAGGCCGGTTGACATGTACCCATGCCTCAGCAATGTAAACCTGATGGCTGAAGCCAATGCAGCTATCTTGGGCTATTGATCAACATGTGGAATATAAAGCACAAAAAGGGGATGAACACGCTAGAAGGAGCCTGAATTGCTCACAATACGTAGAACAGAGGCACACCAGCCTTAGACGGTCTCATCCTCCACATTTCTACATCAGAAAGAAAGAAACTTCTAACTTTTTTTTTTAGCTAGGGTCTCTTTTACCAAGAGCTGAAATTAATCTTAACTTATAAACATAGGATGGGTAGTTACTCAAATGTTTCCCAGTCTGTGGGCTTTATGAACAATGATGTAGCCCAAGTAAGAGCAATTTTGCTCAATAAACACTAGCTTTTAATATAAAGATTTCAGGGAGTATTTAATGAGGAAGAAATAATTATAAAAATAATGAAATGGAATTTCCACAGTGTGGCCTTTTTTCCATTCTTAATGCAACCAGCAAAATCTGAATAGCTGTGTCATTCCCTATAACCAATGCATTAGCATAAGTAGAACATTTGAATGTATATAATAATTATTCAATTATAATGATCAAAGGGAAGAGGTTGCTGAAAACCATACCTGATGCTGAATCCCTGCCTAAGAAAATATCATTATATTTTAAGAAAAGAGACCAATCTTGATGCCATTAGCAGGAATGTGCTATTTTCAGAACTGTGTATCTACCTTCTTTAATAAAAGAGAATAAAACATCATTTTACGTTCTTATTAGACAAAGAGAGATGGAACATTCCATTATCCCCACGAGTTTCTAAGTGTGGTGGCACATCATTAACATTAAAGGGATTTAAAAACAAATCTAGAGGCCTAGCCCTTGGGTCAGAAGGTGAGATGCCTACCTGGACCAGATTTAGAGCTTCTAAAGGTGATAAAACTATACCTGCTCTATGGCTCTGCAGTTATATTTGGAACCAAGCCCAGAGGCCATGGTTCTTCATCCTCTGGGGAGATTCCTTTCCCTCAGAAAGATGTTCATTACAAGAAACTAAGAACAGTGTATGTTTTTGGAAACATTGTAGAAGCCTTTCAGATCATGGTCCAGACGGTGCAAAATCACCTAGGAAGCAACACTTGATCATTATTCTATGCACCTTCTGTTGCAGACATGTGGGGAAGCAAAGTTGTGAACTGCTCCAGGATTTCCCTAAAGCCAAAAATCTGCCCAGTTCTGCTCTGGGCAGATTTTCAGCTGCTGTAGCCCAATTTAGGGGAGGCAGCTGTCGGGCACATTTGGCCACACACCTAAATGGGAGCCTCTGGCATTCTGAACTTAAAAAAAAAAGGCATTGCTGAAACAGCAGGAGAGAGTCCACAACAATGGGAGCCTTCGTAAGGGCTTGAGAAAGCAAAGCAGTTTTTCTAGATTTTTTTTCTTAAACTTTTGGCTGAGCCTAAAATCAGAGACAGTCATAAGGACAGAAAGTGCCTCAGTTCTTGTACTTTGGAAGGCCAAGCTGATCCAGGCAGGTGAGGACCAGAAGGGGTCCCGCAGGACCAGCCAACAGGGTCCTTGGCTCCACACAAGATAGAAATCAAATGGGAGCCAGGATGAAGCGAGAGCAGAGTTTATTGAAGGTATAGAGAGAGTGCAGGTACAGACAGTATCTGGAAGACTCAGAAAGGAAAGGAGATAGTCCCATTTTTGCTTGGGGTCTGGGGTTCTTACTGAAGATGATGGTCTGGTCAACGTGTCTTTTCAGGCACCCAGGATCTGGTCCAACAAGGTTGTGGGCTCAGGTACTCCGTAAGTCTCTATAAGTCCCTTATGCCCTGGAGCCGGGGGGTCTTGGAAAACATACATGACAACTTTGCCTGATCACTCCTTATATGTTATCTATTGTGCTGGAAGGCTCCAAAGATATCCTTAATTCCTTGACCTTTATAAGGAAGACATACATATTGATACTGTAAGACATGTGTAGGGTAGAGGTGCAGGTCCTAGCAAGAGAAAAAGCAGCAAAAAAGCAGTCTTTCACGGGGTCCCTTTCATCAGCTCAAAGCTTCTAAAAGCTTAAAAGAAAGAGGTAATTCCATTCATTGGCTGGTCCTTAAAAAGGCTTAGAAAACATTTAAGTTCAGGATACCTGTAAAACTTACCACCCCTACTGCAAAGGTGATGGAAGAGTTAATTCACCTTATTGTGGTAACCATTTCACAATACATATGTATATCAAATTATTACATTGTCCACTTTAAACTTATGCAATATTATATGTTGATTATATCTCAGTAATACTGTAAAACGTTTCAATTTACAAGAGAAGCTGTACATCATGAAAGTGGTTTATTTTCCTGTAAAATGAGAGGAAACATTTACCACTTTTCAAAAAAAGAAATTTTGGAAAAAAATTCACTCAAGAAAGGGTTAAGATTCACTATGCTGGGCTTTACATAAAAATGGAAGACTATAGATAGATGATAGATAAATGATGATAGACGATAGATAGATCCTGCTAGAGTTTAGTATGTACACACACACACTATACACTTACATACCAATATACATATTAAACTCCACTGATATAAATTTCTCCTCAATTTTCCTGGTTTTGACCACTAAGTATACAGCCGAGAAAAAAAAAATTTTTCCCCAGTTCTGAGTTCAGAAAATCCACTTTTGGGGACAGCCATTTCCTCAGAGTTCTTGCTAATTTCAGCCACAAAGCAAACAAACACTCTGAGCAGAGGACTCTGTTGGGAAGCTTCCAGATGTGGGTTAGCCTGAAGGGATCACCTATGCACAAGGAGCAGTTTGGGTGTGGACCTCTCACTGGCAATAATCACACTAGCCCACAGGCAGTCACTTAGGTGAATGGTAAGGATGGACACAGGAGGGGGAGTCACACCATTGTGGAAGTAGGGACCTCATACCCCTGATCCAACTTCAAGTACTGGCGGGGGAGGGGGGGGATGATGGCTTTGATTTATGCATGAGAATGAAGTTTTAAAATAATCAAAACAGTCTCACACAATTTACTGGAGACTGCTTTGTTGACAGAAAGTGTCTGAGAAATTAGGAAATCAGGCTGAGGCCATAAAGAATCTTGCTACAAAGCAGAAAGGTTAGACAGTGCCGAGCTGGTAACATTTGTTTAGTAAAACAAAACTACTTCCTCTTTATACCCTAAGTGCGTGGAGACTCTTGAATAAACTCGTCACATATAATGTATACTCTGCAATTTTCCTAAATGTGTATTAGCCTTGCCTCTCCTGCTCTCAATCTAACTATACATACATATCTAATGGCATCTCCATAAAATAACTAAAGATGACTCATATTTGTATGGTGCCTTCAATCCCACATGGTTCTTTCACTTTTGTTTTCCTTTTTAAATCTTATGAGAGTAATTATGGCAGTTAAAATCACACAGCTAGAAAAGAGGAGACCGAGGCTCAAAACCAGTTCCCAAATCCCACAGAACTTAAAGTTGGGATTCCTGTTTCCACCTCCAGCTGATTTCCCCTCCTGGGCTGTCTCATTCTCTTTGTGAGCCGGACAGATCAAGTTTGGTCACTTGCCAAGCATCTTCCTCCTCCTTGGTGCCCTTTTCTCTTTCCTGCTCCTCTGAGTCTTTGCCCTTTTCTTCCTCACCACTGCTGCTCCTCCTCCCACGCCCACTCCCGCTCACTCATGCTGTGTTCATGCTCATCAGAAAGAAAACAGTCACTGAATCCAAATGCCATAATCAGTGGTGGCCCCTGCAGGAAACAAATCAATCACAGAAGGAGCACACAGCACTCAGTGGCAGAAAGACTTCCCTCTGAAGGGAATACTTCACAACTGTTGAGAGAATCAAGGTTTTGGTGGGTTGTTTTTCACCCCCCTTCAATGAGAAGGATTGGCTTGTCAAATCAAAGCTGCTATTTCTTCTTTAGTGTCTGATTTAGGAGATTATACATCAGAGGGAAGCACTTGTAAAAGGATTATAGCATTATAGAAAAATAATTGGAATGCTTCATCTCTGCATATCATGGCTTGTTAAAGTTGCTGTAGGGACTAGCCAGATTAATTAGAAAGAAGGAATATGCTTATTTCTCTAACTCAACACTCTGATGGTCAGAGATACAACCTGTTTATCCTAGTAAATGTTAAGAAATGACCATGGATAGTGTCTTAATCCTGCAATTTACAGGATACACAAATCATCCCCTCCGTCCCCATCATACTTGCCAAGAAAGTATGTGACAAGCTAAAACCTTGGCCACAATATAAAGAGCCATTTTCTTTTGCCTTAGGTATTATAGAGAGATTTTAAGGATATCTATCAATTATCTCATTCATTTGGTTAATATAAACATCCCAGAGTTCACTACTCTAAATGGATGTATTTTATAAGCCTGAGAGAATACATGTAATAGAATGCAATCTAATGCATTCTAACATACAGTTAGTTAAAGTCTCTCCTTGAGGATGAGACAATAATCCACTCCCCAAATGTTTAAACACCAAACAAACAAACAAAAAAAAAACCATGAAAAAAATAAGTTGGGAAACTTGTGAAGCTAGAAAAGATGATCTTCAGTGCCTCATTTTGCATCTTTCTTCCCTTACGATTTTCCCCTCTCCTCCTTCTCCAAATACCCAAAACCCTTACAATCCCTTCTTCATCCCCAGAAAATTCACACTTGCCCCCTCTGGCAATACCTCTCAAAATTTTGCCTCTCAAAATTGACTAGACCTCTGTTCCATTCCTGAGGCTCAGCTGCAAGTAACCATGTTTTACCAAGAAACCCATACCTGTGTTTCCTATGTGTTCATGAGTTTATATATATAAGCTCTGCAAAATATACCTAAATCCACAGGGGTAAGCATTCCCAGCATCACGGTAGGTCAGCAAACGGATGATTTTTCAGTAAGACCTTTCCTCCCTTTTAGGTCATACCACATGGGCAGCACCCCTCAAGTCCACACTCATGACCTGATTTCCCTTCACAGGGAAGGCTGACATTCTCCTCCACATGACCCTTCCTCCATGTTAAGCAGATAGCCACTTTTGGGGGGCGCTGTTTCAGACCCTGGGGGGAAGGCTCTCATCTATAATAAACAGAAAGGAACTTACTTGTAGGATCATTCCCTTCCTCCTTCCCCTACTTCCCAGAGACCAACAATCCTAAAGGGATTCCTGTTCCCCTTCCCCACAATGCTCTGAACAGCATTTCCTAGGGACCTTATTAGGTTCATGCCTCCAAATAAACTAGTGTTCAAACATTGAACTTATTTCACCCTAATGGTGGACAAGGAGTGTGCCTGGGGGACAAATATAGAACTGAGAGCTAGTAGAATAAAAACTACATGAAGAATCTGAACAGCCTCAAGACAGGATTAACAAACTGGATACCTGAAGGAGGAAGAAGGCCCCTGACAACCAGGCTAACTATTTGACAACTTAGCCTCGGGCTAGCCCTTCCCAGACTTGGAGAATGTGTCATCTTCCATTATTGTCAAACATCCAAATCACTTTTTAAGATGTCTCTCAAAAGACCTCTTTTGCTTCTTCACTGCCTCCTTCTTTTGCCCACTCCTTCAATTTTGCACAATGTGAAAGCACCATGAAAAATGCACTGTGTTAAGATTTCTTTGTAGAGTCTAGCCTGCATCAGATAGAATAAGCTAAAAACCCAATGCAGGGTTCTCTGGTAACAGATGACTCAGAGGACACAGACTGGACTTTAGTCCTGTTTCCACCCTCATACACACACATACACACACACGCATACACGTATGCATACATGTATTAGCATAAATAACTCAATTAACATAAATAATTCTACCCCTTCCAGCACCGACCAGGAGATGCTCAGGCTTTTATAGAAGCCTGGAGAACAGTAACATATGAAGTAAAGCATTTGTCGTGGAAGAACAAGAAGTACCAAAGTAAGTGCTGCAGCCTGTGCTGACTTTCAAAGCACAGGGTGGCCATGCTCACTAACAAAGGACTCCCAGCTGGTGAACACTCAGAGTCACAGCTCCACCATTCCTGAGAACAGGATGCAGGGAAGAGGGATATGCAGATGGGGCAGAAATAGGGGAGAAGGAATGGAAAACTTGTCATCACAATACAAGAAAGGACAATATGGAACAGGCTCTCAAATGCTCAAAATCAAATTGCAGAGATCAGGAACAGAAAAGGACAAGAAATAGTCAATGGAAAATGAAAAGTATGGACAATAAGTTCCCAGAGTTCAGAGGAAAAACAAATTGGGGGGTGGGGGAGAGGGAGGACGGGGAAGATGGGGGAATGATGTCGGAAATTTGCCACAGAGAAAAAGAACTTTTGCAGAAGTGACTAAGAAGTAACACAAAGAGTAGGCCAAATCAAGAAAGAGAGAAAGTGGTCTTGCCAATCCATGCAAATAAGGCCTTCCATCATCTCCCTCCCCCCAGATCTGTCTGATTTTGCACATGCTACAAAGAACAGAAGCATCATGGGCCTGTTTACCCTTTGCAGGGGTTAGCTGCCTGCACAGCCACACTGCATGAGCCTCACCATGAACCAAAATGAAATTTTTTTTTATCACCGCTTCTCAGACTTAGTTAAATAATTTTCAACTCTCAGATGCAGTATAAGATTAGGTTTCTCCAATCCCAGCAGAGCATGCACCTTCTGGTTTTTTACTTCAATAAAACACATACAAGTGGAAATTTAATAAGAGGCCCCATTTTGTAATTTATTGAGAAAAGATCCAGAGGCAAGGTCTGAGACTTTCCACCATGGCACAACCTTAGATGTGTCTGTCAAGCTGCCAGAACTCCTCAGAGCACACTAAAGCTATTGCTTTAGGAACATGGGGCCACCCTGTATCATGCTTTATCATTCTTCTCAGTCATCTTGCTGGGCAGCAAGACCAGGAAATAAAGATTGGGTCAGAGAATACTCAAGGTCAGAGGTAAAAGGTTAAGGTCAGGTTGGAAGAAGAAACAAACCAAATTTCTGAACTCAGCCTATGCTGAGATCTAAGAAACAGTTGAACTGACTCAACCGAAATAAGAACCCACAGCTCTGAAATGGGAAGGTAACAGAAAGGTGGGTAAATGGAACAGGGCAAGAGACAGGTAAAATCAAGAGGATCCTTCAGCACTGTCTCTCTCTCTCTCCCCCTCCTTGTAGGGAAATAAATTGATAGCTTGGATAGGTTGCCACAACCTATCCTAATAAGAGGGTTATTCTGCACTGATTGGCCTAAATTTCCTTCTTAGGAAATAAGCCTGGTTACCATGCTATCACTACACTCATACCTGACCTAAAGGAGATCCCTCTGAAATTCTTTGGAGAAAAATCGCAAATCTCTGTAGGACTTTTCCTGAATAGAGGATGTTGAACAAGCCCCTTCAAAACTGCTGCTTCTTGATCTGGTTGTACAATGGGAGAGAGAGCTCAGAGGGAAGGGGGCTCAGCAAGAAGGTCAGTCAAGAAGTGGCCTGATCTGACCTTGCCTGATTGGACACCTACAAGTTGTTCACAGAAGCTTCTGAGGGCCAAAGCCAGAATCCATCACCAATGAAAGCTGAAACTGAGAGAAGCAGAGTCTATCAAGATGGCAAGAACTCAAAGCCTAGAGCAACATTTCCCAAAGTGTAGAGGACCATGTGCCTCAGAATCAACCAGGGGCATTGTTAGGAAGGAAGTCTAGGCCCCACCCTAGACCTATTCAGAATATCTGGATATAGGCCCAAGAGTTTGCATTTTAAGAAGCTTCCCCTATTCCTACCCCTTAGGAACTTGTCCATTTCTGTCTTAGGAACTTGTCCTTTTCTGTCTTCCCAGGCTGTGTCACCTTCAAGAGAGAAAAGAGTTCAATCCTACTGTCTAGCTAATATCATAGGAGAGAGTCCAGATCATCACTCACTACATCCCTCAGGGAAGAATGGCCAGGGGGTGGGGGCTGGGGGGACAGAGACGGGAACAGGATACCAGGAAATTGTGGAAAAAGATATGAGCCAATCACAGAGTCCCTAAAATGCAACCTGGCCCAGAAGGGTATCTTTATTAGCCTATGAGACATTTGAAGGTTGGAACCAGGTCTCCCAGAATATTGTGGTATTCAGTAGGTACCTAATAAATATGGAGAGGGAGAGAGAGTGAGAATAAGTGAACAGAATGTGGCCAGCCCTAATTCAGTGTTAATTTTAGTCCTCTTGGGTTCTATCTTGGTCTCTTCCTCAGCTTTAACCCACTTGTAGCCAACCTCTTTCACTTAGGCTATTAGGAATTCTCATTCATCATACTGTTTGATGAAAATCTCCCAGCCTACTGAGTTAAGAGACCCTCAGTCCTTGTAACTGCCATTCCCTCTGATTTGCCACTCTGTCATCTACTTAAAGAAAGCATTTTTCTTCCATTTTACATAAGAGATACTTCTGGAGGTCAGTACAGCTGGGGAACACACACGGAGAACTGATGTGGATCAATCCCTAGCCCCGGAGCTCAGGTCCTGCACTGTTTTACCAGTCATTTACCTTCCCATCAAACCCAAATCCTTCCTCTGAACTCTGGATATGTGAACACCAGGACAGGGAAAGCAGAGATCAGGGAGAAGAACGGTGTGATTTCTGAACTATTTACAAATTGTTCACACTCCCTGTCCTATGAGGCCTCTGGGTCTTCCAGTTTGCCATGAATCCGGGGCACCCCAGTGCTGACACCATCCCCACTGCCGTTGATGTTCTTATTTCCACTCTAGTTGCCAAATGTTTTAATGCCACTACTTCTGAAAGAATGCTCTGTGCCAGGCACTGAGATTAGGCTGTTGAAAATGGAGTGTTTTTGTTTTATTCTTTGTAGCAGATCCTAAAAATGAAATTAATCTCTAATCCTAACAGCTGTCAATAATCACTCTTAACAAGTAGATCTATGTGCTTCCATTGTAAAAATTTGTAAATATGTACACAACTGTAAACTTTTTGCAAAGTTAGGACTATATCTGGACATGACAGTATGATGTGATCAGTTGTGAATTGAATGGCATCCCCATTTTGTTTCCTCCCACACTCAGTCACTCTAATATCCTTCACATTTTCCCTGACAACCCTCTCTTTCTGCAATCCTGTTCCTCCATCCATTTCTGCTCAACTTACTCCTTTAGCTTCCGCTCATTTTCTCCTAGACAATTTCTCCCATCTCATGATCAGAATCAGTCCTTGTCAAAGCCTCTGAAAGAGTATCGTTCCTTTATTATGAATATAAATGTGTGTGTGTGTGTGTGTGTGTGTGTGTATACATACATATATGTCTGTCTCCACACCAAAATCTAAACCAGGGAATGAAGATTCCCAAAACCCAGCACTGTGCCTGGCATGTGGTAGGTGCTCAATAAATGGTTGTTAAGTTGAATTGAATTCAGTGAAAATACCCTCTTATATATGTCTAAGCAAGTTAATGAGAAGAGAATCCAAAGGAACAAATATGAACTCTCACATCCTTGGCCATATTGATACGTGCAAAAAAAAAATCTCCATTTTCATATTTCTTTTTTTTTTTAAGCTGGCGTTTGCTTAAGTCACCGCCACCTGCCTCTCTGCAGCTGTATCGGGGAATAAGTCTGTGCTCCAAATTACAACTCAGAGCTTCCCAGTGGCTTTTCTACTAACAAGCTGCCAAGTCTAGAATGATGGAGTTTCTGTTTTAGCTGACAACCAAAAACAAAATCTGGCTGCTCTAAACAGGTTCTTTGCACTCCACCTGCTGCTTCTACAGCTAAAGTGGAGAATGACATATGAACCACCAAAGTCTGAGGCCAGGATCCCACTGAAAGTCCATGGATGTCAATTGAAGGCATTGAGAAATTGCTCATATGTTATGCATTTATTCCCACAGAAATCACCCTAAAAACCTTAGTACCTTAAAAGCTGTCTACAGACCTTCTTGTCCAAGAACCTGTCTGTGATGACAGCACCAAGAGCTGGGATATGGGAGGACTCTCTCATCTGTTTCTCTCGCCTCTAAAAGGGAAGAATGAACTAGTCAAACTCACCTTTGCTTCTACAAAACTTCCTTTTCCATTAGGCAGGAGTGGCCCGTGGTGGGAATTTTAGACACTGAGACAACTAGGAGGATTTTCAGTTCCACTCATATCAATCTTGGTGACAACTAAGACTCAGAGGATATTGAAAGAAGTATAGATGGAACCACCACCACCATCATCATCATCATCTCATTGGGTCAACTTGATTAAATCTCATCTGCATTGGGTGAACCCATCTGGTGCAGAGGCAGGGCAGGGGAGGCCTCCGAAGGCCACAGCATCCCCATCAAATCATCTGACCCTTATAGTCTATAGCACTGGACAGAGAAGAGACACTTTCAATTGCCAGATACCTTTAATGAATCATAAACAAACAAGAATAGTGTTTCAATTATAGATTCTAAAGATTATAACGATTATAAGATTATGAAGCATTAGATAGTTGCTTGAGTATTTACTATGCATCAAGCACTATGCTAGCACTTTAAATGCATTATCTCACTAGAACTTTCCACACAGCTGACAAACGTTTGAGCAGGATGTGGACCCACTAAACACTAAACTATCTGGCCTTATTTTGTCCCAATCCAGCAAAACTGGAAGATGCCTTCCCAGACTAACCCAAATTACAGGTGGAAAATCCTCCTAATCCATGGAAAAGAGAATGAGTCAGATGAATCTCCAGGATGCCTGCTTTCCAGAAAGGGTTCTCACTGTAACCAAGACACAACAAATATGCAAAGGTATTGTGTCCTATACAAAAAGGACACAGACCCTGGACTCCATCAGCCTTTGAAGACATCTGATCCTAATGAATTTCTGAGAGTATTTTCCAGATAGAACTCTCTCCCTTCCCAGCAAAACCCTAAAAAGTTTCCTGCATCACACATGATGGCCTTAATCATAGGCATTTTCAATGAGCTTGAGCTTTAGACAAAAGAAGGTTTATTGTACAAAACGTGCCCTTGAAATGCTAATCTTAAAACGCTATTTGATAGAATCATATGTTGGGTACATGATTTCTGGGCTAAGTTGTTTGGGCTAAGTAATTTGTTTAGTTAAGTTGACAAAGATGTATGTACATATTTTGAATAGTTGTTTTCCAAAATCAATTCCCTTCCTAAAAATTTTCATTTCCAACTAATATTGCTTGAAATTAGGTGGTATCTGTATGTGTTCTATCATGTAAATTTACTTTATTTGTTTATTTTGAGAGAGAGAGCACATGGGGGAAGGGCAGAGAGAGAGACGGAGAGAGATGGAGAGATACAGAATCCCAAGCAGACTCCACACTGTCAGTGTGAGGTCGACAGGGGACTCGAACTCACCAGCCGTGAGATCATGAGCTGACCTAAAATCAAGAGTCAGACACTTAACTGACAGCCACCCAGGCACCTCTATCATGTAAATTTAATAAAGGTTAGTTATTAAAAATCTCAACTAGGGGCACCTGGATGGCTCACTTGGTTGAGCATCAGACTTGGGCTCAAGTCATGATCTCGCGGTTTGTGAGTTTGAGACCCATATCAGGCTCACTGCTGTTGGCCTGTCAGCAGAGAGCCTGCTTCAGATCCTGTCCTCCTCTCTCTGCCCCTTGCTGCTTGAGCTCTCCCAAAAAATAAATACTTTTTTAAAAACTGAGCTATTCAAAGCAAAATAATTGTTTTTAATAAGAGAGAAGAGCAGAGGTTATAAATTTTCAAGATGGATTTATAAAGTCCATTCACTAATAATACTCACAACTTAGAGAAATGTGAGGCCCTCATACAGAGTCTATTTATTCCTATTTTAGACACTACTCTAATAAGTTTAGCCATTTTGCGTCTTAACCCATACTTGATTTTCAGCAGGAAATTGGAAGGATCTTTTGATGAACACATTCTGACAACAGTGAGCTACTAATGATAGACAAAAGCAACTATGAAGAGCAGGCACAAGAACCCCAGAGCAGATAGGTCTGTGCCCACAGGAGCCATGCTGTGCACACGTCAAGGGTTAGCCAGAGTTATCCTACACCATTTCCAACACAAAACAATGCAAACCAGATGGTATTCACTGCCCTCTGTTCAAGATCATATAAGGATTTACACCAACTTTTTAAATATATTTCTTTAATACTGCTTCTTAAAGGAGTGGGCTTAATTTATAAACTCCTGGATCCTCTTAACTCCCGAATCAAGTGCACTCGGAGACTTGGACATTTAGCATTTGACCCCCTGGTTGGTCCTGCTGGACCTCTGATGCCACATCATCATCTTTGCTGCCCTCCAGGGTTTGACTGGGGCGTGGTGAATCACAGAAAGGACCTTCTTCAATTTGAACTCTGGTGACTTTTAGCTCGACAAACCACCAAATTTTTTTTTAATTTTTTATCGAAGCGAGTTGACGTAGTGTATTTATTTCAGATGGACACCATAGTGATTCAACATTTATATACCTTACAAAGTGATCACCACTCTAAATCTAGTTACCATCTGTCACTTTACAAAGTTGTTACCTATTATTAATTATATTTCCTATTCTGTACATTGGATCCCTATCTCTTCCTGATTTGATAACTGGAAGACTGTACCTTTTAATCACTTTCCCCTATTTTGCCCATCCTCCTCTTCCTCCCCTTTCCTCTCCCCTCTCCCTCCTCCTGCCCCCGCCAACTGCCTCTGGCAACTACCAGATTGTATCCTCAAAAATCCTCTTTGAAATAGCAATAGCTACTGATAATCAGTCTCATATATTGTGTGTGTGTGTGTGTGTGTGTGTGTCTCTCTCTCTCTCTCTTTTTTTCTCGCACACACCCGGAATATACAGGGGAAAAATTATGTGTCTCTTAGGGAAGATACTTGCCTTCATCCCCTCTTCTGCCCTTCCATTCCCCTGTTCCCCCTCAAAGCCAGATAACTGGAAAAAAAGCCTGTGAGTCTAGATCCCCTGCCTCTCACTCCTGCCTCCCAAAGACGGGGCTCCTCTGATTAATAAGAGTGGTCACTGACTGACGGGCCAGGGCCAAGGTGAGGTCCTCTGCACATGTGCAGTGTGGATCTGGGTGACTGGTTCCTGGCCACGGATTCTTGGTCCTGAGTTTAAACTACTTACCTAAGTGGGTGGGGGAGGCCCGCTGCTTTCTATGTGTCCTGAAAAGATTTGGGAAGAAATGAGAAGTACCCACTGCTGGCTGAGGGAGTATGTCTCAAATCTCCTACACAGATCTCTCCAAGCACTGGGTCCCAAGGATTACTGAGGGTAGGAGTAAATTCCAGTCCCAACTACATTCCCCCACCCATATGACTAGGCATTTAGATGTGATTTTGCAGTTGCCTGGATATTAAGTCTAGCCTTTATCACTATATGACTAAAGGTCTTCCTGATGCTATCAATCAAAATTCAGAGACCTGGGAATTAGACTCTCCCAACTCAAATTTATCATCCCAATCCCTCACCAGGTAGGAGGCAGCAAAAGGATCTGGCCTGGCCTGGGGTCTTCCCATTCCAAATCCAGCCTTCTCACAGGTTGCGCCTGGTACAGTCAGGGCCAAGTTTGTCAATATAAAAGAGATGGGTGGGGGGAGTGGGGATGAGGGCAGAGAGGGAGTAAGGGAGTACAATATCTGATTTCTACTGTTTCTCGTCTCTGTGATTAGAGGCCTTGATCAAAACAGAGATACTCGTCTACATAATATTATTTTAAAACAGTGATTTTCAAACATGGGTGATTTTACACCACAGCCACCCCATAGGCTACTTGGCAATGTCCTCAGACACTCATGACATTTTTGGTTGCCACAGCTGGTAGATAAAGGACAGAAATGCTGATAAACATCTCTGCAATGCACAGAAAAGCCTTTGCAATGAAGAATTGTGGGCTGCAAATGGCAATAGTACTGAGAATGAGAAACCCTATTTAAAAGGCTCTGTGAAACATGGGTATCGCATATAAATGCGGAACATGTAAATGCATCAGAACCTCCCTCTAGTGAAAAGGGGAATAGCCTCTGTGGCGGTGTCACTGCAGCTTCTCAGCAGTCCCTTGCAGATCTTTTAGGCTGGGCAGGCCATCCCCCAAACTGCCAGGTGATCCCCCAAACTGTCAGGTAGCTGAAGCTTGTGTCTGCCCCCTTCTCCTTTCTATCTTGTCCCCTTCCAGTACCCTCAGGTCATCTGCTCTCCTGCCTCTCCCAACTCTACTTGAAGACACAATAATTCCTCCGTGCCTAGATTCAGTTCTGTCCAGTTCCTGAACCAACACTAAACAGGACCAAAAACAACCACAAAAAGGAACAAAAATGGCAGATTGATAGCTTTTCCCCAACAGACACTTTCCATAACTAGGAGGAGATGCCTTTATTCTGCTAGCTAGCTACTTTACATATCGTAGCTCACTAAATTTAACAACGGTCCTATGAGATACATATGATTTCCATTCTGAACTTAAGGAAACTAAGGCTCAGAGAGATTAAATAACATGCCTACTTTCTTAAAGATAACAAGAGGCTGATACCTGTTCTGTATCAATTCCAGAGCACACTCTTATGCCACATTTAGTCCACACTTGACTTTCCTGTTCTGAAGTCATATCCAATTGGATACAAGCCAAGATACCATTTTTCAGATTTATATTTTAAATTATTAGAAATAAATCCACAAGCCAAATAAATCATCAGTGTCTTCTTTAGTCTGTGTTTTAGTTAGGATCCTTTGATTGCAAGTTACAGAAACCAATTCAATCTAGATAAAATAAATTGGAACAATTTATTACAGGGATGTGGGGATTCTCACAAAATCAAGGAGAAAAAAAAAGCAGGAAAGCTGCTACTGCTTTTTCTCACTTTTACTGCAGATCAGCTTTCCAGCTCTTTCTCCTTTGTCTGCAGGGGAGTATGGTTCCCCTGCAGCCCTTCACATTGCATGTTTCCACTCCATTCTCTCTCTGTCTCTCCAGCTCCCTCTTCCTGGAGAAGAAAGTGTTCCCACTGTGAGATAGATTTCAACTCCTGACAGAGTTTGTCCTTCCCAAGGGAGAAGAGTCATGCAGAACAAACGTGGACAAGGAGGCCACCTCCTGTAGATGAGAGGAGAACAGTTCCCAGAACATAGGAAGAGTCACTGGGTCACGGGCTCAGTTGGGCTATTGCAATAAGATTCCAGAGCCCCTTTGTGAGACAAATACCGGCTCAGAAGTGGCCAGGTTAGTTTGCCCCTTACAGAGAATCAGATAAAGCAAATCAAAAGAATGAGTGAAAAGAGATGATAATACTTCAGTCCAGTTACGTCTGAGTCTTAAGGAGTATGAGAAACAGAAAAGTGAACTTATCATAAGACCCTCTACTTTCTGAAGTATTGAGGCTGTGGGACTTACTACTTTCCACTTCTCCAGAGGTTTTTATTGTTTGAATTCACGTCAGAGCTAACAGTCTTATTTTGTCCTATCAGGCCCTACGTGAGTGTCTGAATCAGGGCAGGGGTGGACTAAAAATGGACAGCTTTCTCTTTAGAGTACATAGAGATGCACCTTCCACAGAAAAGAATCTGAACTACTTAAATGCAACCTGAGAGTAATCCTACTAGTCAACACAGAGTCCTCCTATCTCATAATATTATTTATTTTTAATAAAGATGCATGGTAACATAGAGATTAAAAAGTGAGGACAAATGACTAAAAGTTTCTAAGGTTTTAGATTCACACAGCCATTTTGGTCAAAACTGTAAGAGCCAAGTCCAGCCTTCCCCTGCAGCTTTACATTCAGATGGGCCTTCTAAGCCAAACTGCTTTGTGGTTGTTGTAAAAATAAAAAGAAATACCTAGGACATCAGCAAATGGTGTTGAGAGAATTGGTGCATTGGATAGAGTATAAGTCAGGCCAGTGAAGATACTTTCCCTTCTACCCTATAAAATGCAGATAGCTGAGGAACTACTGCAGACATCATAAAGTGGCTATATTTCTACCCCTACTCATTATGGCTTTTAGTGAATAGTCTCTCTGTTGTCTTAAGCCATTCATCTTTGGAGAAATATGGCCCCATTTCTCTATTTATTTATCTCTTTAGAAATGGGAAAGCATAAACTGTTGCACTACAATAAATTTTCTCACTTTTAATAGTTGAAATGGGTCCACAGTAAAATGAAAGTCAAGCATTATTTTTATTCCTTGGATTTTTGTCATTTTGAGTATCCTTAGCACCATTTAATGTCATGATCCCTAAGAATGGCCTCAATTCGATTATCTATCTTCTGAAGATGGTTATCTCAAACTTTAGACAGTTAAAAGTAGACTAGAAGAGAGCTTAATCGTCTCTTCTTTCTAAAAGTATAGACAAAGCAGGTGTTTTTAGATAACTAATTTCGAACTCATCCATGCAAATTTCAAAATACAGAAAAGCAAAAACCAGAGAGGACTAAAATTATCCAAAAATAATAGTTTTTTCTAGGACAAGAAGAACTAAACAACTCCAAGTTATTCTTAACACGAAATTTAATTGGAAAATATAAAGTTAACAGAATTGTGGATGTACCAAGAATATGATTTACTGACACCTTTGCTATTCAGGCAGAGAATTAATTTTCATATGTTTTCATAAGAGATTAGTGTTGGGTTCATATACTCCATCTGCCTTACCCTGGTTCCTAAAAATTATATAGCACAAGAGATGTTTCAGACAAATGCATGCTATCTATTCCTGGACTGTACTTCTACCATGAATCCCTTCCTCCTTTCCCATCTCAGATGAGCTGAGATGGACAAACTAGAAGGAAATTTGAAGATTCCCATCTCACCCTGAATTGAACACCACAACTGTATAGCCTGCTTTCTTATTTTCTCTGAGCTTTCCAGACTCAAAGAGGACTCGTAAGAAAAAGGTATTTACAGAAGAGAAATAGTGAGCAAAAAAGAGACAACCCCACAAAAGCCTTCAAGCCAAAATATTTCCCAGAATACAGGCCAGTAGCCAATGCCTTCATCCCCCAAATCGAAACTCTAATCAAAACCTCTGAGCCTGGGGCACCTGGGTGGCTCAGTGGGGTAAGCGTCAGACTTTGGCTCAGGTCATGATCTCACGGTTCACGCATCCCACATTGGGTTCTGTGCTGACAGCTCAGAGCCTGGAGCCTGCTTCACATTCTGTGTCTCCCTGTCTCTCTGCTGCCCCTCCCCACTTGCGCCCTCTTACTCGCTCTATTTCTCTCTCTCAAATAAACACTTAAATTTTTTTTTTTTAAATCTCCTTGCCTAAATAAATATCCTCATGCTTCTATTGAAGGTCCCATATAAAACCTTGCGATGTCCAGGATGAAGAGTTAAGGAAATGACATGTCCATCTCACTCCTTATATGGGAGAGTCTCCCATGTTTTAATTTTTCCCTTTATAGTACTTGTTTCACCAGCACATATACTAATTTTTCCCTATATAAACAATAAACTTTTAATGAATTGACTCATGTTCTAGGCTAACATTTTCTCATGCGTCATATCCAATATGTTGCCAGAATGTCATCGCACTTGATTCAGCATATCTGCCTTAGGTTGTAAGCTTTCATATCTTACTAGATTATAAACTACTTGCAGAAAGAACCTTTGTCTCATGGGGCTCCATGGGTAATAGCATGGACTTTGAAGCCAGACCACCTGGTTGCTAGTCTCTGACTAGCAATCTGATCTTGTTTCTTTACCTCCCAGTGTCTCAGGGAGGTTTCCTCATCTGGATGATAAATGAGGATACTGCTGGGAACTGCCTCATGGCAAGAGAGTGAGGATCCAATGAGATAATATGTGTAAAGAATTTGGAGCACTGTAGCACATGATTAGTGGTCACTTAATAATGGTTCACTTAAATAACTAGCAGTATTTCCCTAGTGTGTGGCGCATCATGATTACCACTAGTATTTTGGATGAATAAATGAATCCTGAGAAGCATTGTTTTTTCTCTAAGAAAATCTGGCATTATTGAAAAAGACATTGGTTATTCTACAGAACCCTTTTGTGGCTTGAGAAAAGCATATCCAGAGAGAATGGCAAGACATACAAATCATCCTAAACAAAGGTTTTTGACCCACCCTGATGGATTCCAAATTTTTCATGTTGCTTGTTTATCACCATTTAAGACCCAAGAAAAATTTCCTTTGAAGGAAATAGAAGGAATTCAGAGTTAGGGTAAAGATGATGTAAAAGGGGAAAGTCTGAGTCTTTCATAGATGTTCTTCATCTCCTGTCCAGCCTGAAAAATTGTCTCTATCCGGGAAAGAAATGAGGTGCCTAGAAAATTAAAAATGCAAGTAGAAAGCTGATTTTGGTTTTCACAGGCACTGGAGTGGTATCTCAAAAAATTTAGAGGCCATCTAAAAGTACCTCTTCTTATTTATGGTCTTACCTCCTGAATGAAATATTGTCTGTATTAAGCCCGTCTGGAATTACAGAGCCTTTCTATGTTTGATGCCTCCAGAAACTTAGAACACAAACCAAAGAAAAATATATGGACAAACATAAATTAGACTTTTCTCCCTATTGGGATGCATCCATGCATTATAGCTTATAAATTTAGATTATATCTCTACTGCCATCATGTGATAGAATGTTTTTTAGTGAAGATGTCCTAAAAAGAGAGTAAAAAACTCAGAACACCAGGAGCTTTCAAGGAAAAAAGGCTGAATCCTTCTTTTCCCTGCCTACCAAGCAATGCCACACTTTCTGATGCTTGTGATCAAAGCAAAACTTTGGGAAGGATTGTGTCTCTTCACACAGAAACGGAACAGGCGAGAGAATGCAGAATGCTGAAAAGAACAAGAAGACAGGATCCAGCTTTTTTTCTGTCACATGAAATAGAAGAATGATTCTGTTTTGTCTCACTTTATGTAAAAGCTCTAACATTAGGACACGGTTTCTCTGCCCATCCGCCCATCCTCCAGGCTGTCCATCACCCGGCCCAGAATGAGTTCACTCCAGAATGGGTGCCCTTATTCCCTCCTGTATTCCCACTGGACTTGGGCATGCCCTTCATGTTCATTTTTCTTTTGCTGCTTTAACTTCTGTCTTATTAGAGATTACCTCCATCACTTCGCGTTACCTGTAAATTTGAGAGGTGTGTCCTACATGCCTTTACAAATCATTCAGTCAGTTCTTGACGTGGGTCTGAACACAGACCTCTCTCTTCCTCTGCCTGAATGGGCTGACCCCAGGTTTCCCCAGCTCTGGCATTAGTGGAAAATGTGTGAAGCTCATCTCTGGGACTCTCTCTGCCTCTCCCCATGCTCTAATCCTCCATCGTCACCTTCTACTACCCACAAAATGCACCTGGCTGCCCCTTCCTTCTCACCACACCTGGCCATTCAGCTGGCTTACCCTCTACCTGCCTCTCCACTGTCCCCTGCCAACCTTGCTCTCAGAACCCAGCCTGTGTAAAGATGAGAAACTCACTTAATGACCAGTAGTGAATCCTCTCTTTGTGTCTGCTATGGGATATTTGTATCCTGCAGAAGAAAATGGACTTAAATAAGTTAATATATATCCCATTGTACTATGGGATTGTTTCAGCTAGCCCTGCAACCTCCCACCGCCACACTTTATCAGATTTTCTACATGAAAAATCTACACCTCCTGTGTTGGTGGCAAATGTTACCTCCTAGGAGACCTTACCCAGAATACAAAGAAATAGGGGCTCACAATGCTTTTGAGATTCTAAATAAATTCTGAAGAACTATAGCAAAGATTAGAAGCCATGGCTTTTTATTTGCAAATCTTTCAGTCTTTTGGTTGGGAGCCTAAGCCCTAAAGAATACAAAGCATGAAATGTGAGCTTCTTCAAATAAAAAAGAGAAAATCTGAAGTGCCAGGGTCCCCATCAATCTAGACTAGATTGGGTGGGAGAGAGTTAAAGTCATAGGGGAAAAAAAGATGTGTAAACTTTCCTGTTGATCTCTCAGTCCTATGCTGAAATGGGGAAGGGAAGGCAAAAGGGAGAGAGGGGCATAAGTACTATGGAATTTAAGAACAAATGACCCCAGTGCCTTCTGGTCCCAGGGAAGAACAGCTCCCTGCACCAGCATGGTGGAACAGCAAGTAAGGAGAGCCTAGAGGATGATGTGTTTACGCAGTAATAGGACTTAAGACAGAGCCCTACTTGCACCTCCAGTACATGAACAGATCCTCAGAGGGTCTTAGAAGTAGGCTACAAGGACCTATCAACCTGAGAGACAAAGAGAAAGTAACTATGTATAACCCCAGCCAGATGGCAGAGTGAACAGACATTTCAGTGGATATTGGTGGGAATAGAGACCAGTGACCAAGAACTATTAAAGATGTTGTATATCTCATCTGACACCATTATAACCAAGACCAAGATGACCCTTCCCACCTCTGAAGACCTCATAACTCCCTTCTCTTCCATCCACATCAGCATCTAGAATTTTGAGAAACGGGGAAGGGAAATCTTGACTTGATTGAGTTTATACCCAAAATGACCTAGAAAACCTGGAAATGGTAGAATTTTCCTTAAAATAACTAGGTTATTTAGGCAGAATGGGGCTTGAGATAGAAGATAGCCTGCTATATTAAAAAACAAAAGAAGTTGCATTTATACTGCACATCTGAGCTTGTGGCCAGAACCATCTAGAGCATTATGACATACGGCAAAGCATGGAGAATGAATGGAAACTCTGGGTAGGTATTAAGGTAAAGGACCCTCGTGGTGTCCTTTAGAGCTTATTTAGTCAGCCTGCAGTCCCTGAATGCTTGGTTGATCCAACTTCCACATCCATCTTTGATCATTAGATTTGACACACAGAATCATAGCTGTCATCTGCCATACTTTTTGATTTATGCATCCAGGTCAGTACCACAAAACCTCAACTAACTGGAGCAATAGGGACATGAAAGTTCCTTATAAACTCAAATTTCTGGTTAACTGGGGGTTATTCAGAATCCTAATATCTATTGTGAATATTTAAGTCTTCCATCAGTATTCAGTGTAAGCATCATCCATGCCTTTCTACTTCCTTCTCCATGAGGGGCTTTCTGAGGCTCCTCAGCTTTTCGGGCATATGACAAGATTCCACTCCCTTCTGAGAGTGGTTTGTCCACATCTTTTGAAAGACTCACTTGAAAACAGAGCATAAACTCCCAGCGTCAGCAGATGTGAAAATAGATTATATCTAGACAGTCACTAAACACTCTATTTCTATTCATTTCACCCACAATTCCGTAAGATTTGTAGTGACTACACCATGCTGTTAGTTAAATCGCAAGTCACGGATTCTTGATATGTGATTAATGGATGGGCTTAAAGGTATATACACTTTTAGAATATGATATGCAAAAAAAACCTTATATGTATGCTTGTCTGTGTGTGGGAAGTGTGCATGTGTGCGTGTGTGTGTGTGTGTGTGTGTGTGTGTGTGTGTTTCATCAGATGCTTAAGGGAATCCATGACCCAAAAAAGTAAAAACTGTGGCCTTAAGTGCCTATTTTGCATGCTGCTGCTAAGCCCAGAGCTCTCCTCCTATAGAATTCTCAGTTTAGGATTTTTCACAAGCTGGGAGGGTTGTGCATTGGAAGTTGGAAGACACTGGGGAAAAAATTAAGATCAAGACATTTCCAGGCTCCCAAACCAGATCATCAGCATTCGTGGGGTTTGAAGGAGCTCAGCTGGTTTGTTTTCCCTCCCAAAAGAAAATGTGGAAACATGTACCATCTACCAGAAAAGCAGGGTCCATTTCACCACCCAGGATAATCTTGTGATTTTCAAATAGAAGGAAAAAATTGCTTCCAGACCTCTTTCCTGGACCGTCGTCGTCGGCTGAAGTGCATTGCCCATAACTGACAGCAACTGACAGGCTTGCACACCATGCAGTGATCCTTTGTCCAGCTCTTGTCAAGTAGATCTGGCCTTGCAGCCATCAGAGGTGCACAATGAGGACCAAGTGCTGACAACTCCTCACCCTACTGTGGAGAGAAGCATTAACATGTAGAAATAGTACTCAAAAGTAGAAGGGAAGGGGACAATTAGCACTGAAGGCACTTCATTAGACTGACAAGCCAGAACTGGGACAGGAGAAAAGGAGGCAGGGGCAGCATACAGACATTACACTGAAGCAGAGGAAGGAAGCACAAACCTGGGAGTAAGGTCTCCTGTTTTCTTGACATTAAAGCCACAGCAAAGCCTCACACCTGTGGTCACTACACATTCTGCATTTCCAAAGGGCTGAGGTCGAGACCCATCTGTGTACCTCCACCGAACTTCCAGGAAAGGACACTAGGAAACTATTTGTAAGAATGCTGCCAGATCAACAGGGACTCAGAGACCAAAGATCTGGCTCTTGGACAAGAGGAATTATGACTTTTGGAAAAAAGAGGAAAATGATAGCTGTCCAACCCAAAGGGAAGAGTCCACTGAAGAGGATGCCCCAGAAAGGCACAAAGCACACTAGCAGAAATAGGAGAGAGCTGAAGTACAGGGGACCCAGCACAGCTTATTAGTGTAAGGGTAGTTCTGAGTGGGGTCACCGCTGTCAAGCTCCCTTGACAAACTTATTGTCAGGTTTTATAAGAGAAAGGGTAATAAAATTATAAGACTTGAAATATATCATTACTTTGATAGCAGATCATGCCATTTTAATAAAAATTTACAGTCCTTTGGGGGATCCTTTCCAACTTGAGAGCACTGGGGAGCTCCTCAAGGTATAAACAGAGTCTTGTGCTGAATGAAGATGCCCACAATGGTAGGAAAAATGGGAAAGATCACTAGCCTTTCATCTTTCCTTCCTACACAGTCACCAGTCCCTATAAAAGGCTCCCACTTTCCATAGATCATTGCCTCCAAGATCTTTTGTGGCTCTTTCACCTGCTTGGCCTCCTTAGTCAGTATGCTCTAGGGTTTTGCTTCTTAGCCAGTCTATAAAACTTCCCACTGGACTTTACACAGCGTCTGAGGTGTTGCCTTTGGTGCCCCTTCACTCTCCAGCCCACACTGTCACCCACTTCATTCCCACCACCAATTCAGACTGGAACCCCAGGCCTCCTGGTAACCCAGGAGGGCCAGTCAGACAAGATAAGATGAATAGAGGCAGGAAAATTACCTGCCACCAAGTAAACTACCACTGAGGAATGAGTGAGCCACCAGAAACCCAAGAAAGACAGAGAGTCCTGAGAATCAAATTGTGCAGGTTATCAGGCTCAAAAACCACTGCCGTCAGCAACTAAGGCCACAGACATCTCAAGAACCAGCAAGGCCTGGGAAAACAAGCACAATATACAGAAGCATAAAGCACCCAGTATGTGGGGTGATCCTTTCTACCTAATTAGAGTTTCAGTTCCCTGAACACAGTCCCAACCTCCAGGATGGGGTTCTACACACTCGATAAGTCTGTTCTGATATCCGGTACCTGGTTAGTTAAACCAGCTCAGTTATTTAGATGAGTTAATGCGTGGACTTATATATTCCAAGTAGGTAGAAGCTTGACTGTTTAATTTTCAATTGTAAATTTGATGCCAGACAGGAGTATGGACAAAGGTAATATTGAAGATATTTAGCAGGGTTTCTGTCAGTAAGAACAGTCACAGTGGACAGGACAATATGTGCTGGCTGGGACACTGCTCTGGTACACCACACTGGCTATGTATATCTTGGGTATGAGACTCTACAGAGAAGCTTCTTTTACTCAATGGTGGGTATGCGGTTATAAATGATCACAAATATTTATAACAGATACAGTAGACACCAATAATTCATAATTTAAGATTTTCCTTTTTGTTAATAATTATCATAATATTTATAGTAGGTACGAATTAGTAGATGAGTTGTAACTGAAATGGCCATGGATTCATGTGCTGTAAGTGTCTACTTTTTAATGGACCAATAAGAAAAACCTGTTTGGAATATAAAACAAAGTGATTATTGGAAAAGGGTAAGATCTGTGTGCCATGAGGGGAAATTTTTTAAATGTAGAAATAAGGGGCACCTGGTTGGCTCAGTCGGTTAAGGGTCCAACTTTGGCTCAAGTCATGATCTCACAGGTCGTGGGTTTGAGCCCCGCATCTGGCTCTGTGCTGGTAGCTTGGAGCCTGGAACCTACTTCGGATTCTGTGTCTCCCTCTCTCTCTGCCTTGCCTTTGCTCACACTCTGTTTCTCTGTCTCTCTCTCAAAAATAAATAAACATAAAAAAATAAAAATATATAGAAACTAAATGTAACCAGTTTCATATTCTGAGAGGGAGTGGCAAAATTTGAGAAAGGGAGGGAGAAGTCTGCTCTGTTGTTTGCTAAGACACCCCAGTGTACATTTTGGGGATGAAAGTGAGGGCCAAAGTTTGTGCTGGAGAGAATGGTTAAGACAGAGGGAAAGCCAGCTAGTCTGAGGACAGTAAAAGAGTAGCATTTGAGCTTTTTATTAAACAATCTGATAGACAAGAATGGGGACTCCGAGCTCAGTAATGAACAAGGTGTTTCCAGAAACTGTCTTTGAGAAGAAAACTACTCATCAACCCAGCAGCAGGCTGGGATCCCAAGTGAGACATGATCAGGGAGAGACTTCCTTCAATGGGGGCTAGACAATCTGGGGAGATGTTTTTAGGTATTTCTGTTCTGTACTATGACCCCTTTTGATAGCCCCAAGATTTCATTCTGAGACTGTTAACTCCCATTGGGGCTACTAAGGAGAATTACAGGATGAGCGGTGTGCAAGGCATGGGGTGGAATGTGACCTTTCCCACATGTTACCCCCAAACACGCTCTGTCTCTGCGAACACTATGGGGTACCAGCTTCTTACTGAGGGAGGACTATAGCCCACAAGGGCCACGTTATCAGTGACTAAGACCTCAGAACTAGGTGGAGCTGGGGCTGAGAGTGGAGAAGCAGGCTCCATATGGATCAGTCCAGGAACAGACATCAGAGAAGTCTACTTTCCCTAAATAGGCTCAAAGATTGAGCAGGGACTGAGGGTAAGTAGGGTCTGCTGTTCTGTGGTCTGGAGATCAGGCAGTGAGGAACATGTGGATATATATGTGCGAGAGAGAGAGAGACAGAGTGAGAGTGAGCGAGCGTGAGCACGCACCCCTGTGGGCGCCAGTGTGGTAGAAAGTAGCCAAATACCAACTAAAAGCGAAATCTGACAAATGGAGGATTTCAAGTACTTATCAAAAAACATTCTTTCACAGAGAGGCTTTTGCAGAATTCAATCACACTGAAAAATGGAAGCAAAGTAAGCATTGAAAAAAACTTCCTGCGCCCACATGATAAGATATCGGGGCTTTCCAGGAAGACTAGAAATCCTAGGCCCATAGAATACCAATGTGGACAGCAAGCCATCAAAACAGCTCACAGACCTGGAGTAGGCCACCCTCCCCAGCTGTGCACATAAAGGAAAGGTGTGTGACAGCCTTGGACTCCAGAAAAACAGACATGAAAATGAAACACTACTGGAGCATAACGTCAAAACTGCCGCTAAAGCTGCCTTAACTCCTCTGTCACCTGCAAGACCTTGTCCTGGAGGTTTGCTGTGTAACTAACAAAATTGGGAACTGGAATTGTATGTACAAGAGAGGAAGAGAGAGTCTCCCTGTGTGTGTAAACAAGAATAAAACATAGAAGCACAAAAATACATTCAAAATGTTGTTCCTGCTGGTATTGATGCAAACTTTCCTCTTTTAGATGCTTTGTGAGTCTAGATGTTAATTACTCTAGCATGAGAAATATTAGTATACCCATTCATTTATTCATTCACTAAATGAACATGTATTGAACGCCCAGTTAGGTGCCCAGCACCCTTCTAAACAGCTTCTCATAGTTGCAGTTAGTTCCCGGAACTCTGCAAGATGTATAAATCCTTTTTTCCCCAACAAGAAAACTAAAACTCCATGAGATTAAGTGACTGGCCACTGTTGCAAGTACTAAATGGTTGAGGATTTAAAGCCGGGCCTCATGATACAGGAGATACCAGCTTGCATGGAAAGGACCTGGAGCTGTAGCCTGTAGAACAGCAGCTCCCAACCTTTTCTGCTTGATTCCAAATTCAAGTGAACACCAGAGCTGCCTAAGTACAAAAATTATATATTATATGTGAGAGCTTATTTAAGAAAAGTTTTTGACTGCCACCTATGTGACACGCATACATTTTAACACCAAGTACTTATTCTCATGTTGCTCATAACACTGAGGGGAGAGAAAAACATAAGCAAATATAAAACTGTAGCACAGGGTGATCATTTGAATAAGTGAAAATAAGTGCCAGAGACAACAATGACCAAAGTCGATGTAATGACCTCAACTCAGGGCTTAGGAGGGAAAATAAATCATGTAAGGCATTCTTAGAAAAAGTAACATTTAAGCTTAGTCTTGATGGAAAAATAGGATTTTCCAAAGAACAAAAGAAAAAAGGATATTCCAGGAGGAAGGAAAGCTTTTGCAAAGGCACAGGAGGGTGAAAGCTCTAGGCTGGAGGACTTGCAGGGTATTGTTAGAGCTGGAATATGGCATGAGGGTGGGATGGGGCGTAAGGCTGGCCAAGCAGCCGGCAGTTATACAACCAGGGATTCTTGGGACACGTGGAGGAGCCAGGGTAGATCAGCTGGAGCTTGTTCTCAGCCATAGCTGAAGGCTGGACATAGGCAACTTCTCACCCCCACATAGGGGCTCACAAACCTCCTAGGAAAAATAATTGAACCCTTCACTAAGTGAAGTTTGAACATGTGCAAGCGTATCTGATGACCTCAAAAGACAACAGATGGGTTGTATCGTGTATGTGAAAGTTGCTGAGAGTAGAACTTTAAAGTTCTTATCACAAAGGGGGGAAAAAAAGGAGTTTTTGTAACTATATGAGGAGACGGATGCTAATTACATTCATTTTGCAGTATATGTCTGTCAAGTAATTCTGAGGTACACCTTGAACTTGTACAACAGAGCTGTATGTCAATTATATCTCAATAAGGCTAGAAAGAGAAAAAAGACAACAGATGGGATGAAGAGAATAAGGAAGTTTCCATTTCCATGAGAAAAGGAAGAGGCTAGCCAAATAAAGCAGAGCCTGAGAATCAGTGTGGAGTGGGGGTCCGGGTGTAAGGTAGTTCATTTCAGAGCCTCCTCTAAGCTAGGCCTCTTGTACGGCTGAAGCTTTTCGTATGAATTAAAAGGACTGGATCATGTGTTCATGAGGAGGCACAAACTTACTCTAGAAGTTTGTTCAAATGAAGGAGACCATGGGAATGGTTTTCAGAAGTAGAGAGATTTGCTTTCCATTGTTGTATCTTTTGGTATTACTTGGATTTTTTTGCTTTAAATCACATACATGAAGTAGCCACTCAAAAACTTTAAGAAATATATATTCTTTTTCTTTTTTTTACTTTGCTATCTCAAAATTTATTGAGGCCAAAACATCAACATCCTTGATAGATTCTATATTGACATAATAAAGAATATTAAATCTGAAGAAAGAAAATGTTAGAGAAAAATCAGTACTCCCAAAACATCTTACATCACTATAATCATAAATGGAAGAGATCCTATTTAATAGCACACTCAACATTCAGGTATGAGTGCATGAACAAAATGACACCTGACCATTCTGGGGAACTGGTATTCTTGCACTATAATTCTAAGTTTAAAAATTTAACTTAAGATGCTCAGCATCCCTCATCATCAGGGAAATACAAATCAAAACCACACTGAGATACCACCTCACGCCGGTCACAGTGGCTAAAATGAACAAATCAGGAGACTCTAGATGCTGGTGAGGTTGTGGAGAAATGGGCACCCTCCTACACCTTTGGTGGGAATGTAAGCTGGTGCAACCCCTCTGGAAAACAGTATGGAGGTTCCTCAAAAAGTTAACAATAGAACTCCTCTATGACTCAGCAATAGCACTGCTAGGAATTTGCCCAAGGGACACAGGAGTGCTGATGCATAGGGGCACATGTACCCCCAGTGTTCATAGCAGCAATCTCAGCAATAGCTAAGAAATATATATTCTTAAAGGAAAATTTTGTATCACTAACTGGAGTCCAAGCAACAGCACTGTTGAACAACTTCTGAGTAAAACAAAGACCATCCTTCTCGATCCACAGGGGCCTTCTAGGGTGTTGAGTGGTCTCTGGCACTGGGGCAGGGTCAAGGCTCATCAGTGCAGTGGTGGAGCAGATATTTCAGCTTCATGTCCGGTAACAGTGTCAAGAACAAAGGGAAAGGGGGCAGTCTCATCACAGTTAGCTCCAGCAGAGAGCACAAAAGTTTTCTTCTGCAAAACTTTTGCATTCAGGCCACCTTGCTGGGGCATTCACATAAAATCAAACCAGAAAGGAGCATCTTCCTTCTTGTTTGGAAGATGAAAGGGGTATTAACAGGGGCCTGTGCTGTGAGGAGGAGTGATAAAGGATGCGTGGTAGTGGGAAGAGTCAGAAGATCATCAGAGGCCCTCCAGGTCTGAGGGTTCCCAACATCAAGGGGAAAATAGTCCTAGCTCAGAGCAGTGTCTCACAGTTTGTCAGGGCTATGGAAGCCACAGTAACAAATAACAATTGGGAGTACTTTGTAAACACATGGAAGCACTCTTGGGGGCCCTCAGAAATAAATAGGGAAGAGTCTGGTTTGGGGTGGGACTTAGAGATGCACAATAAAGCCAAAGGGGACCTGAAGATATAGTCCCTTATGAACATTAACACTAGCCACAAGCAAAGGAAAATGGACTGCTTTTACAGGACAGTGTATCTCTGGCTTTATCTCCATGACAGAAGAAATGGCAATTCAGAAGTGGGGCCCTGGATCTATTCTATTTTTAAGCTCTATGAATTATTAAAAATTTTTGGCACTTTATTACTAGTGATAAATTACCTGTCAGATTTCAACCACTGATTGGAACCACCAAGGTAAAATAAAAACATAGTTAAGAACAACTTGAACCAGTTAGGAATATGTTCAGTTCCATGTCATAAAACAACCGCTCTAGGGGCTAAACAAATAAGATTTCTATTTCTTACAAAACAGAAGTGTAGAGATCGACAATCCTCTGCTGACATCAGAACTCACAGTAACCATGGCGATCCAGGCTCCTCCTCCTCTGATTTTTGCCATTGCTTACCAAGATAACCGCAACAATTGCTCCCATCACTGGACACAGGTTCTTTCATCTGAACGGACCACGTGACTTGCTTTGGCCATAGCATAAGGCAGAAGTTTCTGTGTGACTTCTTAGCCTCATCCTCAAGAAGTCTTGAGCCTAATCCTCAAGGAGCCTCTGCTGTCACCATCTTGCCCTGAAAACATCATGTAGGAACGTCCTAGCCTCCTGGAGAATGGGAAACCAGATAAAGAGACCTAAGGAAGAAAGAGACCAGATGGAGAATGGCCCAGCCAACCCAGCCTTTCCAGACATCTCCATCGAAGCCATCCAGGACCAACCAACGTTTAGTCAATTCCCTAACATACACAACCCCAGGGACAGACCTGCAGAACTACCTAGCTTAGTCCTCTAGACAGTAGAACCGTGAGCAAATAAATGGTACTGTTCTAAGCCACTATGTTTTGGATGATTTGTTACACAGAAATAAACAACTGAAACACTATCCTTTGTGTTTCATTTCTGTTTCATGGTTAGCAAGATGCCTGTTGCATCAAAACTACGTTCAAGGGAAGAAAGATCAAAAGGCAAAAATGATCGTGCCAGTCAACTGTGTCCCCTGTAAAGGACTCCCCATCAGCCCTGTCCAGTGACTTGTGCATACATCTCATTGAGCAGCATTGGGCTACATGCTGCAAGAGCATCTGAGGAAGTCATTTGGATACATTGCCACCTGAGAAAATTGGAAGATGGCTAGTCAGTAGGTATTTAGTCAGTAAATGCCAAGTCACTGCTGATGGAAAAAAAGTAGCCCCTGAAGGTTTGTGCAGAAAAATAATGTGATCAGAGCTGCATTTTAGAAAGACCTCTCTGTGGGGCGCCTGGGTGGCTTAGTCGGTTAAGCGTCCGACTTTCGCTTAGGTCATGATCTCGCGGTTCGTGGGTTCGAGCNAAACCAAGCTGCTGTACCAGTTCAGGCAAAATGAAAATCAGCCAAGGCTGTGACAGTGGTGATGAGGAGAAGACGATGTTGAAGGAGAGGCAAGCTTCAGACTGATTTGATGTAAGGAATGAGGAAGTAGGAATTCTATCTGGCTGGGGTGTTTTGGTGAATGATGAAACTAAAAACAGGTTTAGTGTTTTACATACAGTCGATTCTCATTATTCATGGTAGTTATGTTCTACAGTCACTGCAAACACTGAATTAATGACTACTGAACCATTGCTCCTAGGGGAGATGCAAGGTTAAGTTCCTGCAAGCCTCTGGCCACAAACTTTTCATCAATTAATCAATACATAACCTTGTTTAATGTGAGTTTCTGTTTAAAGACTCCTTGTTTAATATATATTGTTGATTCATTGACACTGAACTTAACAGCCAACAGCACTGTAACTCATGCCTGAATGAAGCTTATCTAACAAATGCATTTTTTCCATAAAGCACATCACAGCCTCCTTGTGCTTAGAAACCCTAGACAGCACATCAGCACTAAGGTTGGGAACCATTTTAAACAGTAAAATCACCAAGAAAAGGCACAAAAATGCAAAAAAAAAAAAAAAGTGGCACTAAATAATGAAAAGGATACTTGTTTACAGTATGAGAGCTGAAATAAGAAGGCAGACTGTTACCTTGTTCAACTTTAGCTGGGAACATGCTATCAAAAATTTCCATTGCTCTGCCTATGTCCACAAATGACTAAAAACATCACAAGTATTAATTTGGGGATTACAAATATACTTTAGCTAGTCAGTCAGTTCACAGAAATGGAATCATCAAATGGTGAATACCATCTGCATTTAACTTGATATGCCCATGGGACATCCAAAAAATTAATTGAATATACCAGTCCAGAGAAAAGAAATGGATATCTGGTCTGTAAGTCAGATATTTCGCACCTTTGTTCAAAGCCCTGCAGTGTTACCTGTTCACTCAGAGCAAAAGCCAAAATCCCTGCCGTAGCTCTCTGAGCCCTTACGTGGTCTACCCACCCCCGTTGTCTCCTACTTCTCTTCCTGGAATCACTCCGCCCTAGCCAAACAGGCCTCTTCCCCTTTTCGTGAACAGGACAAGAATGTACCTCAGGGCATTTGTTACTGGTAGTTCTCTCTGCCCGGATGCTCTTCCCACAGACAGCAGCGCAGCTGACTCCTCAGCTCCTTCAGAACTTTGTTCAAACGTCCTCGTCCCAGTGAGGACTACCCTGATCATAGTACCTGAAATTACAACCTCCCTCTTCCCTCTGGGTCCTCAGCACTTCCATCCTGCTCACCCTGATTTGCTTTTCCTATTTCCTTTTAACATATTACATAATTTTCTTATTAACTATGTTTATTGTATCTTGTCCATCCCCCTTTCCACCCAGCTGTCAGAATGCAAGCTCTCCAAAGACAGAGATCTTGGTACATTTTGGTCAATGTTGTATCCTAAGGACCTAGACTAGTAGTTGGCACATACTAAGCAATATACTCTCAGAAATATTTGTTAAATGAATGAATAAGTGAGTAAAAGAAATAGGAATTGGGGCATTATTAGGGTATATATTAAGGGATGCCTGGGTGGCTCAGTCGGTTAAACATCCAACTTCACCTCTGGTCATGGTCTCAAGGTTCATGAGTTCAAGCCCCATGTCGGGCTCTGTGCTGACAGCTCAGTCTGAAGCCAGCTTTGATTCTGTGTCTCCCCCTCTCTCTGCCCCTCCCCTGTTTGTGCACTCTCAAAAAACAAACATTAGAATTGTTGAATCACTATATTAAAAAAAGGATATAGATTATAATGAAACCCTAAGTATAGGTAAGAGCCCTCATGGAAAGTGAACCAAGAAGAGGGCTGAGGACATAACTCATGGGAACACCAGTGCTCGAAACATGCAGGGGATGATAAGCTTAGAAGAGAGACAGAGAAGAATGGAACAGAAAGAGAAGTAGTGGTTAGAGTGGTATCTCAAAAGCCAATGGAAGAGATATTTTCAAGAAAGGACACTTGAATAGTGTAAAATGTCACAAACTGAAAAGTCCTCATCCATTCAATTAAAAAACCACTGTACACCTTCCGTGCACCAGGACTTGTGGGCATGGGGACATTCGCTGAACAATGCCATGCAAGGAGGACTGTAGTGGCAATGTCAGTGCTCTACCCAGGCCCCCTGGGTCACTTTTAGCCATTGTTGCATACCACTCCCCTTCAGTATACCTTTACTTCTAATACTCAGCAGTGAGATAGCTCCACTGACAGGCTTGTCCACAAACTCACACACAGGAGAGCTGGAATCCTGGGGGGTTACTTTATGGCAGTCTTTGGCCAACGACCTGCAGGTGCAGAGATGCCACAGCACAGCTCTCTGGCCTCCCGTGGGGCAATGCTGGGGCATCAACTACACTTCGGAGCTCCCTGCAGGACCAGGCTGGAGCCACTCTCCACGACATTACCTGAGGACAGACCTTTGCTTGGTTCCATATCTCCTCACTGTCCTGCTCCCCCAATTCCCTGCCAGGCTCCCCAGGAAGCACTTCCTTTAGAATATCACTTATTCTTGAATCCTAATGTGAGAGTCTGCTGCTGAGGCCTTTGAGGTGCTCACTCTCTAGAAAGGGGGAGGAGCAAGTGAACAGTAAATGCAGTGTGAAAGGGTGGAGGAAAACAGACGGCACTAGAGGGACATGTGGGGGGGGGGGAGGTGCAGGATCCAGGCTCATGGGGACAGAGAAGCTTCCAGGAGCCCAGGAAGATATCTATGCTGACACTGCAGAGGTGAGTAAGGACCAGCCAAGCAAAGTGGGAGAGCATTTCTGATAGAGGAAGAAGTCATGCAAAGACCCTGGGGAAAGGAATAGCAGAGCAAGTTAAGGAAATAACAAACGAATCAGTATGACTGGAGAGCCACATGTGACGAGAAGCTGGCAGACAAGGGTGGCAGGATAGACTATGGCTGCATCCAAATGGCTCTGTAAGCCAGGTGAGGGGATTTACAACATCCTGCCAAACTTAAAGTACCTCTGAGGATCCCTTTAGAAACAATGGAAATGATGAATTAGAAAGGGGCAAGATACAGGATGTGGAGGCCAGTTAGGAAGCTATTGAAATAATCCAACCAAGAAACAATGGCAGCCTGAGATAAAGTAGAAGTGGGGCCAGAGAGGGTAAAAGAATTATAATTGAGAGGCCACTGATGACATGACCAGGGTAGAGCCAATGAACCAGCCTTAGTGGGTGGGCAAGCTTTGGAATGTAAAATGAAGAGCAAGTATAAATTACAGTTTTTAGAAGCTTGGCCAAGGGAGAGGGAAAGAAATTCAGGGTTGAAAGAGGGCTGGATAGAGTGGGAGGGGAGGTAAGATTGAAGAGAGTTGGAGCACCTTTATAGAATTACCAGGAAAGTGAGACATGCCCTTCAAAGTGTCAGCCCCATTCTCTCTCTACCTTTCTTGCCTACATTTTTCTTTTTCACCTTTTTTACCTGCATTGAAGACCTGTTGTGATGGATAGTATCCTCATCCTGTGAGCAAGAAGTGTTACCAGCAAGAAGATACAGGAACATTAAAAAAAAAAAAAATAACAAAAAAAAAAAAAAAAAAAAAAAAAAAAAAAAAAAAAAAAAAAACACTGCAAGTTCAGACTTATTCCTGTCCAAACATTTCTTTAGAGATCATCTGCTTTTTCCAGTCTGGATCTTATAAAAAGGCCATGATGGCACAAGCAGTCCTGTTATGGCTATGGAGGGCAGAAGGTTGGAGGAAAAGCTCAATTAAAACCTTGCCATCCTCAGCCTGATAATGGGTTTGACATTTGCAGAGTTTGCAGGAAACGATGCCTGCCATTGTGCAACCACAAATTGGGAAAGATTTTTTGTTGCAAGCTGAGAAAGCACCAAACAAAAGGTCTCAGGCAGCACAGCCTTTTCATGTATGAAGGGTTGTTGGCGCATTACCATCTGCCTCCTCATGCACATTACTCTCTCCTCTGAACCTCCCTAGACATGACACCTTGGACAGCTCCTTCCAAGTGAGTCCAGATGGAAAAATAACTGCTGCCTAAAGGCCTGGTGGAATAATTCCTCACTCAGATTTTCCAAAACCCAAAAGAGGCTTCTTTCTGGTTACCTCAAAAAGATAGGAAATCTTTGGCTGAAGTTCAAAAGGTGACAGTGATTGACAGTGCGAATGGAAGTGTTTTCCAAGACAATTCAACTGGACATTTGCCTAGGAGTTTTATGGTTTACAAAACATGGTAGATATGTGGTCTTATTGCATCCTTGCAATAATTCTGTATTTCTCCTGTCCTAGAGGTAAGAAGAGCATCAAGTATTACTTTTTGACATCTGCTTGTTTCTGATGTTTGCTGTTTCCACACTGCTGTGAAAAGGAACAGGATAAAAAATTGAGGTGGCACAGCTTGCAGATGGGTAGGAAAGACTGCTATAAAGCTTGGATGAGGTAGATTAATTTGAGGGCTGATCTGAGCCAAAGTGTGAAGAATTACTTTTGGTGACCTTCAGTCCCCTACCCTGCAATATCCAGGGCCCTTGCTTTGCCTCTTTGCTAACCAAGGCAACTCTTCTGTGTTACCCACATGAGCAGCACCCTACACTCTGACATCACTGACTCCTTCCCTCCCTTCAAAACTTACCTGTCCTTGCCTATGTCTACTCCTTCACTTCTCTCTAAGTGACTCATCTATTCTAATCTGATCATTAAACTTCCTGGGAAGAGCCCTTCACTCTGAGGGTCATGATTCTCTGCATGTGTGCTAAGGTAGTTAAGACTGAAAGTCTCTCCAGTGTTACCCCTCCCTGAGAGCACTGCAACATTGACAAGGGTTCTGTTGACTCAAGAAGAACCCCACAGTTATGTGAGAGTTTAGGCTAACTGGCGTAGATATAACTGGGTAGGGGCTGAGACTGTTTCCAGCCTCCCTCATTCAGCACATCACTGCCTGTCACCTGACCATGAGTTTGCAGAGGCTCATCAACATAGTCTTTGCTTCTTATGTCCAGAGATAGAAAGCCCACCTAAGTGATCTATAATACCTTTTCAAGTACCCATTGTAGGTGGTCATGACTGGGCCAGCCAGGTGCTGGCCAAGAAATCAACACCTGACCAGGCTCTGGCAGCTAGAGGTGGCTCTGGGGAAGCAGTCACCTGAAATAGCCTGAAACAGGTGGAGGTGGGATGACTGTAAGCCTGTCCTCAGGAATTGTCAAATCAAAATAGAATTGGTTAGAGTTTGTCTTCCAAAAAATAAGGGAGAACATGAAATAGAGAGTAAGGAACAGAGGTAACAGAGAAATCCACTGGGATGAAAGAGTGTTCCATGAACAAATGGAGAGAAGTCCAAGAGAGTTACTAAGTTCAGAGACCCATACTTGTTTTCCTGCCTGAAGACTGGGTGGGATGTGGGGTCAGATTAGAGATGTAGGGTTGGGATCCAAAGACATCCTCCCTAGGATGGGCTAATAAGGCTGTTGTCTTACTGGAGGAAATGCCATCCTTTGGGAACCTTCCCTCTTTTCTCCGGGACTTAGTGATCTTCCTCCCAGGATATCAAAAGGCAAAGACCTCGCTAAATGTCAGTACCAAGAGCCAGTTAAACATTTCTAGGAAGATACAACAAAGTGATGATGTGGAGCCAGTATAGATAGCCCACCCTGACTGTGCTTCTGGGTTCTACCATAACACTGAGGCTAATAGCCCAAAGCCAATTGGAGAGCCAATTGGTGGGATCATGAGATGTGAATGTATTCCTTAAGGCTTAGTGGCCCTGGAAGTCCAGCACTCTCAGGAGACCTATAGAAAGGGCTCTGCACCCATCCAGGTATCAGAGACTTACCCCTGGGAGCACCTCCTCCAGCCAGGGCTGACTATAGTAACAAAGGACAAAGCCCAAATGATGTAGTCTGTCTCCAACACTGAAATTTTTTTTTCTTGGACTCATAAATATACGGACAAATTTTAGAAGGGAACAGTGAAGACCAGGAAACACTAGCAAGGAAAATGAGTGGCCTCAGAGTTCAAGGGTCTGTGCTCGAGTCTCAGCTCAGCCACTTACCAGTGGAGGGACCTTGGAAAACTCACAAAACCTCTCAGGGCTTCTCATTTCTCATCTGCAAAGTGTGATAACAAGACCTTTTCTGCTCCATATCTGTTCTGAGCTCCAAACAAGACGGTGCATGCCAAAGTGCATGGTGAACTCTAACACCACAACATACTTGGAAACTTTGCTATTACCTAACAGGTGAGAAACCTGTGGCCTGAGGCAATTAAATGACCCACTTGCCTATTCTCTTGGTTTTAGTTTCTCCAAGAAGTAGACCTTGAAACAAGGGTTTGAATGCAAGTAGTTTAAGAAATGCAAGAAAACAGAGGCATGGGAAGGTGAGCCAAGGAAGAGAAGACAACCAGTATAGGATGTGTTAGCAGTCTAGATAACCATTGTGGGTATCAGAAGATTATTTCCTTGAGGAAATTCTGGAAGTGGAGCAGAACACAGGCCTCAGAGTTATCCCACCCATGCAGTGAGGGAGCTGTATTATTTACATGTCTACTCCCCAGAGGCATTGGTTGAGGGCTGCTGGGACACTAAGCAAAGTGGCCTTCCATGACGATTTGGAGAAAACCTGCAGACAGATGAAAGCAGAGGCTGACATTTGGAGCTTGGCCAGAGTGCTCTGAATGGTAAGATACCCCGGATATGTGTGTGGCATCACGGTAATTAATAGCTAGTAACTGACAGAGCCAAGACCAGAAAACTCTGGTTGCCTGACATGCCACTCGGATCTCTCTCACTCCACCATGTCATGCTCTCCTCTGACATTATAAATGAACATTCCCGACCTCAGGAGGCTTCTGCACAGACTGCTTCCTGCCGGGATTGTTCTTCCCATACACGGCAGCACCACTGGGTCAGAGCCTAGAGAAGGCATCTCTTGGCCATGCTGTCCTCCTCAGGCTTCTGATAGCCAGCCCAAAATGCCCAGCCTTGCAAATCCACAATAGAGTACCTGACGTGAGGATGCATAGATTTGGGGGCCTGTTTCCAGGCCCAAGGGATCTGTTATCAGGATATCAATCCAGGGACATGCTTTGGCAGAAATGAAGATAGTAACCAGAACAAAAGGCAAGGAAGTAGAAAGGCAAGTTCTGGAGTTTAAGTGGCAGGACCATCAGGGAAAAAGAAAGTACAAGGGATTTAGCACCTGGTTCAGGTCCTAAATCTGCAAACAATGAGCATCACTTGTGCTTCACAAAAGCAACATCTCTGGAGTGGGCTCAACTGAATACAGCAGGCCAGACCTGAGCTGTGAACACACCCTCAGGCACATGGGAGTGACCTATACTCCTGGGAGGAAAAGAAAGAGGCCCTGGGCTCTCTCCAACTAGGCCCTACCAAAGTGATCCGTGGGTTGCTGAAGGCCTGCCTGGGCCTGCCAGTCCGAAGACTGAGGGAGGAGAAGGAGATTGTTCGGGGAACATGCACGGAATCTTCTGTTTGTGTTTTGGCGATGGGGAGAAACTAAAAGGGAAAAATAGAAACAAAAACAAAAAATATAGAAAAACTCAAAAGTACTCAGTAAAGACAATCCTGACCCCTTGAGTACTGACCCATAAGTAAAATATGGCCTGGCCTCACTCCTCCGCAGGTCATCAATCTAAGACGCATGTTTTTTTTCCACACTGTAACATCACTGGCATTGATCTGTAACTTGCAGTGACAGTGGGCTCCATCTCTCCCAGCCAGAAGTCAGTTACGGTGGAATGGTTATTGCCCACGTGCTCCAGCATGGTCAGAGCTAGCTGAGTCTGTTCATGTATTGAGTTTAATAACAATTTAAAATGCCTTCAAACCAAAACAGGAAAATGTTGGTAATTGTTGCAGTTAGATAAAAGATTCATGGGAGTTCATTATTATATTCTTTCCACTTTTTTATATGTTTAAACATTTCCTTAATCACAAGAGGAAAAAATCCTCCAAAATATACAATAATTCAACACTGAAGTGAAATGCTTATTGTGTTTTCAGGAAAGGAGAAAACACAGCAGCCACAGTGTCAATGTGATAAATAAAAGAAGTATTTGGCATTGAAGGAATAACCACAGTTTTATATATATATGTGTGTGTATATACACACACACACACACACACACACATAGTAAAACCTTGGTTTGTGAGCATAATTCATTCTGAAAACACACTTGTAATCCAAAACACTTGTATATCAAAGCAAATTTCAAGAACCTTTGGCTCAGTTGTGTTCATGTGACATTTGGCATCATGTACTACTTGCATTGCAAGACATCACTCATTTATCAAGTTAAAATTTATTAGAAAGATTTGCTCATTTTGTGAAACACTCACAGAGCAAGTTACTTGCAATCCAAGGTTTTACTATGTGTGTGTGTGTGTGAGTGTGTGTGTATACTAACAAGCTAGCTCTTTCAAAGACTAATAAAGAAAGATAGCTGGGGTGCCTGGGTGGCTCAGTCGGTTGAGCATCTGAATTTGGCTCAGGTCATGATCTCACAGTCTGTGAGTTCGAGCCCCGCATCGGGCACTGTGCTGACAGCTCGGAGCCTGGAACTGCTTCAGATTCTGTGTCTCCCTCTCTATCCACCCCTCCCCTGCTCACACTCTGTCTCTCTGTCTCTCTCTGTCTCTCTCAAAAATAAACAAAATTAAAATTTAAAAAGAGAGAGAAAGATATCCGTAAGTGGATAAAGCCATGTACATTTTGTTACTGAGATTGAAGGCAGGAGAAATTGACCAGACCTTTGAAATTTGTTAAAGAAAATTTGAAGCAATGTGACCAAGTCATGGGTCATGCTACACTATCACGAAGACCTCGTGTCGTAGTTTAAATGAAGAACAAAATAATGGTGCATCTTTCCATCAGTGGTATCTTAGAGTCAATAAAATACATTATTCCTAATTTTGAGTATTCCTACTGTATCCAATGCAAGAATGTAAGAAATGAAGAGGTTTTTATTCACCAAAATCCCTTTTCTGTAAAGTTTCTTATGTGTCTAGAAGAAATGTGTCAATGGGAAACAATAAAATGTCAGGGACAAGATCATGGGCTCTGGGATCTGACTGCTTGCATATGAATCCTAACTCTGGCACTAACCCATTGTGCAACCTTAGACCAGTTGCCTAGCTGTTCTGTGCCTTTTCTCGTCTGCAAAATGGGGATAATGAAACTGGATCCTTCATGAGGCTCCGTGGAGACTAAATGATATTTAGATGATATTAGATACTAAAAGAATGAAGACTCATGCCTGGCACAGAGGTCATGCTATGGATAAAAGGAGAAGAAAAATTTCTGTATTCCCGAAGAGGCATAAAGATGGACAGTAGATGGAGAGGAATTCAGAGAAAGGAAACTGAAGTGACAGTAGAGCTGTCACTGAAATGTGATGCTGCTGCCAGAATTCCCCAAGTAAAATCATGTAGGTGTGTTTTCTTTTTTTTTTTTACATTTATTTATTTTTGAGAGACAGAGACAGAGCACAAGTGTGGGAGGGGCAGAGAGAGATGGAGACACAGAATCTGAAGCAGGCTCCAGACTCTGAGCTGTCAGACCAGAGCCCGACGCGGGGCTCGAACTCACAGACCATGAGATCATGACCTGAGCCGAAGTCAGATGCTTAACCGACTGAGCCACCCAGGTGCCCCATGTAGGGGTGTTTTAATAGGGAAAATGTTAGTTAGAGGTGGACACCGTCTCTAGAGGTGATGCCACTTTTCTGTGTTCATTGCTCACTCATCACTATGTTTGTGATATTCATGCATGCCGTTGTATGTAGCTGCTGTGTGTAGTTCCTTTCACTGCTGGATAATATTCAATTGTATGCATATGCCATGGTTTATTTACGCATTTCTCTGTTGATAGACACTTAGGTTGCTTCTAGTTTGGGACAAGTAGGAACAAAGCTGTTATAAACATTGCTTATCATTTATGTATGTTTCCTGGTGCACTTATGCACACATTTCTCTAGGTTTATCCCCAGAAAATGATGTCCCGGGTCGTAAGGAATGAAGATCTTCAATGGTAGATTTCCAAGGTGTTTGCACCATTGTCCATTCTCATCAGCCTGAATGAGAATTTCCTCTGCTCCACATTTCATCAACACTTGGTATTTCAGAGTGTTTAATTTTAGCTATTCTAGTGAGTTCTAATGATATTCCTTGGTGGTTTTATTTTGCATTTCCTGGATGACTAATGAAGTGAAACACATTCTCACATATTTACTGGCCATTTATATTTCCTTTTTATGAAGAGTGGGTTGAAACCCTTTGCTGATTCTTCTTTTGAATTGTTTGCCTTTTTCTTATTGGTTTGAAAGAGTCAGTTACAGATTCTGGGCACTGGTCTTTTGTAATAATTGTTGGAAATATCTTTCCTACCCCAAAGCGTGTCTTTTCACTTTCTTGATGTGTTTTGTTGAACAGAAGTTCTTAGTTTTAATATATAGTTGAATTTATCCATCTTGTCCTCAGAGTTAGTGCTTTGGAGTTCTGATTTAAGAAATCCTTCCCTACTCTAAGAACATAAAGATATTGTTCTGTATTCACTGTGAAAAGACTTATAGTTCTGCCTTTCACTTTTAGGTCTTTCATTCCTCCAGCATTAAATTTGAAAATATCTCAAACTCCTTTGTCCAATTACGGTGGAGGCCAAAGCATCATGGTTTTGAGTACTGACTGGGAGGCAGCTGCTTGTGTTTGTGTCTGTCTTGGGCTCAGGTACTCACTAGCTGTATGACCCTGTGCCTTAGTTTCTCCAGCTGTTAACAGTACCTACCTTACAAAGTTTTTATAAAGGTTAAATGAGTTGATAAATGTAAAATTTCTCAGAGGAAAGAAAGCCTGAATGCTTTCTAAAGTAAACATTAAATGCTTTATAAAACATAGCTATATCTTTATTGTGCACTTAAAGTTCCTCCCCCAGCTCACTCAGACCCCATGATCAGCCCTTGCCACTCCCCAGCAACAGCCAAGAAATAAGACCTTGTGAGGCTCCATGCTGTTTTGAAAAATATTCTGCCCATATAGTTTCTCCTTCCTTCCTACACAATCTTCCTGCATGTGTCAGTACTTGTGTGTTTCACTTGCCATCTTCAGGTGCCTCTACCCCCCTCCCCCCCAACAGGACAGCCTAGTTCCATAGACTTTTAAGATCAGAGAGAGGGGAATTCAATTTTCCCTGGATATTTCTCATACTCCCTGGGAAGTTAAATAGCTCTGAAAGTGGTGGGAAAGAGAAAGATTTCTCAACTTTTATCACTCTGGGATATACCTTTGAATTGTTTGGGACACTCTGTGTAATATGTTTCTTTTTCCTATCTCTGAGAGAGATAAGAAAGTGGCTTCAAGACACAGAAAGAGGCTTCAAGCCAGAGAAGGAAAGAAGCTAGCATTTATTAAAGGACTTCAAAGTAATAACTGTTTTAGGGGTCCCTGGGTGGCTCACTCAGTTAAGCATACAACTCTTGATTTCAGTTCAGGTCACGATCTCATGGTTCATGGGTTTGAACCCCACATTGGGCTCTACATGGACAGTTTGGAGACTGCTTGGGATTCTTTCTCTCCATCTCTCTCTGCCCCTCCCCTGCTTGTGCTTTCTCTCTCTCTCTCTCTCTCTCTCTCTCAACTTAAAAAAAAGTAATAACTGCTTTATAAATGCTATTCATTTAAACCTCCCAAAAGTGTGAGAGGGAGGTAATTGACATGCAGAAATGCTGGAAGTGCTGGGATTCAGAACAAGGTTTTCTTGGCTTCACAGTGAGAACACATTGTACCATGTAACCTCACTAGAGGCACTGTCCAGTAGAATTACCAAAAAGAAATCAGTCTCACCCATATTTTTATTCTGTCACCTCCTCTGTACCCCCTGGTCACTTATCCCCAAGCCAGGCCTGGGTTGTACTTTTATCACCACAAACTGCTCTTCCAGTGAATGTCAGTGCCTAAACTTGACCACCCACCAAGATTCAGACTGGATTTAGTATCTCCCCAGATATACTAGTGGCCATCCTTGCAGTCTCTTCCCTTGAACTAGCAGCATAGGAAGCTGCTCAAAGCTCCATCTGTTGCACAGGTAAGATGCAGGTTAGTGCATGTGATTGTATGCAGCTATACATGGAGGCAAAGACAGGTTTATAATGACTTCATTAATAAGAATGTGTGATTATCGTATACAGTTGTGTGTGTGTACGCATGTGTGACACACAAATTAAAAGCATACAATTTAGGTGTCCATGCAAGAAAATTTCACTTGACCTAACTAACTGGCATTAACGAGTTAGAATATTTTCGCTGAATCCACTTTTAGAATGTCAAGAATGCAAGTAACTGGGACACTGCTGTTATTTTCAAGAACTCATGCAAATGAGCCACTTCTAGGTTGAGTCTTTAAACAACCCGTGGGCTCTACGTTCTCTGGCACTGTAGCCCTAGCTTTGTGGTCTGTTGATCTTAGGGTTCATAGCACAGGTCTGGCACCCATTATGAGATCTTCAGCAAATGCTTGTAGAGTAAACAGATGAAAGCATGAAATGGATCTCTTGACAGGTGGCTTGATCATCTTTCCAGGCCAGCTCCCGCCCTATACCAGTGATCACCACAAGTAAGAATTAGCGCCCTGACAGAAGACATGAAGAGACATTTCTCCAAACAGGACATCCAGATGGCCAACAGACACATGAAACAATGCTCAGCATCCCTCCTCATCAGGGAAATACAAATCAAAACCACACTGAGATACCACCTCACGCCAGTCAGAGTGGCTAAAATGAGCAAATCAGAGAACTCTAGATGCTGGCGAGGATGTGGAGAAACGGGCACCCTCCTATACTGTTGGTGGGAATGTAAACTGGTGCAGCCCCTCTGGAAAACAGTGTGGAGATTCCTCAAAAAATTAACAATAGAACTCCCCTATGACCCAGCAATAGCACTGCTAGGAATTTACCCAAGGGATACAGAAATGCTGATGCATAGGAGCACATGGACCCCAATGTTCATAGCAGCACTCTCAACAATAGCCAAAACATGGAAAGAGCCTGTGTCCATCAACTGATGAATGGATCAAGAAGATGTGGTTTATCTATACCATGGAATACTACACGGCAATGAGAAAGAATGAAATCTGGCCATGTGTAGCAACATGGATGGACCTTGAGGGTGTTATGCTGAGCGAAATAAGTCAGGCAGAGAAGGACAAATACCATATGTTTGCACGTGTAGGAGGATTAGGAAGAACTTAACGGAGGACTGTGGGTGAGAAGAAGGGGAAAAATACTGGGGGAGAGGGAGGGAGGCAAACCATGAGAGACTCTTGAATGCTGAGAACAAACTGAGGGCAGAGCGTGGTGGGGGAGGGAAGGGGGGTAATGGGCATGGAGGAGGGCACTTGTGGGGATGAGCACTGGGTGTTATATGGAAACTAACTTGACAATAAACTATTAAAAAAAAAAAAAGAAAGAGTATATTGGTCAGCCTCAAAAAAGATAGATATCCTGCCATTCATGACAACATTAATGAATCTGGAAGACATTATGCTAAGTGAAGTAAGCCAAAAACAGAATGACAAATACTGCATGAACTCATATGTAGAATCTAAAAAGGTCAAACTCCTAGAACGAGAGGTTAGAACAATGGTTGCCAGGGAATGGGTGCAGAGGAATCGGGAGATGCAGGTCAAAAAGTACAAACTTTCAGTTATAAGATGAATAAGTTCTGGAGATCTAATGTACAAGAAAGTGAGTATAGTTAATAATACTCCATTGTGTATGTGAAATTGCTGAAAGAGTAGATCTTAAGTATTCTCAACATACACAGGCACACAAAATGGTAACAACAGAAAACAAGATTAAAGAAGTTTAGATGAAGGAATTATCATCAATTGTGCGAGCTCAATGTAATTGCAAAAGTTCTTCTGAGAGGGAGGGGAGAGAGGTAAAATAGAAGGCAACATGATGGCAGAATCACGGCAAAACAAGGAAATTATGGGAGCAGAAGTCAGAGAGGGGAGAGCCTTCAAGATGCTCTATTGCTGGCTTTGAATAAAGGGGAAGTGGTTACAAACCAAGGAATACAGGCAGCCTCTAGAAACTGGAAAGACAAGGAATGTATTCATCTCTAGAGCCTCCAGAGGGAACACAGCCTTTGATTTTAGCCCAGTAAGACCTATTTCAGACTTCTGACTTCCAGAACTGTAAGATAATAAATTTGTATTCTTCAAAAAAAAAAAAAAAAAAAAAAAAACAGCACCCTGAGGCTGTAAAAGAACCAGGTCACCAGATTCAGTCTCACTATCCAACCTAGACTCAGTTAGGCAGAAAAGTTGACTCAGGCATTTCAGAAATTATTTAACAGCAGGAGTTAAGGTTGGATTTTTTCTTCACAACCCATAACATAGGGTCTCACATGTAGCAAACATTTAATAAATACTAACCGATCACCCTTCAGAAATCTAGATAATTCTATTACTTTGCTGTGTGTGTATTGATTAACTGAGGTAAATGTTCATAGACACACGTGTGCACCATCCATCTGGCCACCACTTCTACTCTCTAGCTTTTCAGTCTCTATTTGGGTCAGGCTGCAGAAGCACCAGCTCTCATTCTTAGAATGACAAATTCCTTCTTTCCAAACCGTACGAGTTTGCTTTTCTTCTTGAGAGTTTGGCAAAAGTTACATTCCCACCCTGCCCCTTACACAAGAGGGTATCTTCTAGGGCAGGGACATGGTAGCATCAGCAGAGATGGCCCCAGCTTGTAGTGGCCTCCGTAGAGCCTGGCCCCTTCTGGTCTCTTGCAGTGCACTTCCACAGGATACTCAGGCAGCCCCAAAAGGCAGCCAGCAAAGACGCAGTACTTTGACGGTAACATACGCACCTGTCCTCCCAGAATGGTTTTACAAGCTTTGCACACCTGGAAGGGTATTACTGACAGTGATAGTGGCCACTTAATGGTGGGCCAGTCCAAGAATGGCACAATTGCTTCTCCAAATGCCAGTAGACAAGAAGTGGATGGCAAGAGCAGCGATGGCTTAGGCTTTAGGCAATGTTATAGGCTGAATCGTGGTCCCCACCAAGGTTCACTTATTGAGACTCTAATCTCCAGTAACTCAGAGTGTGACCATCACTGGAGATGATCCTTAAAAGAGGTAATTACGGTATAATGAGGTCTTGTGGGTAAGCTCTAGGCCAATATGAAAGGTGTCCTTATAAGCAGAGGAGTGTAGGACACAGAGAAGACCAGGTAACAACACAGAGAGAACATGGTGTCCACAGCCAAGGAGAGGTGCCTTAAAGGAAAGCAACCCTGCTGACACCTTGAATCTGAGACTTCCAGCCTCCAGGACTGTGAGAAAATAAATTTCTATTGTTTAAGCCACTTAGTCCGTGGCATTTTGTTTTGGCAGCCTAAGCTGATTAATATAGGCAGCAAAGAGTCTGTGACTAACGGTGACCAGTTGAAGTATTGGCCAGCACCATAAGTGGACACCTGAGGCCAAGAGTCACAGTTATTAAACAATAGAGAATATTAAGGGGCAATGTGCCCCTGCTCTTTATATCTTCCAAGAAGTTTCCCAGTATCTCAGTGTCAGTTCTCAACCTCCTAATAAAAAACCACCTAAAGTTTAGCAGCTTAAAACAACAACCACTCATTTGCTCACAACTCTGTAGGTCAGCAACTCAGGCCAAGATCATCTAGGAGGCACTTCTGCTGGTCTCTCCCAAGGTCACCCACTTGGCTGCATCCAGTTGGTTCAGCATCCTGACCGGGCGGAGGGGCTCTTAAAATATGGCCCTGATCACATGTCTGGCGACTGCTGCTAGCTGTTGGCTGCAGTGCCTGGGTTCCCATTCTCCAGTAGATTGGACAGAGCTGCTTTCCGTGGTGATCTTGGATCAGCAAGGAAAAAGGCCAAAAGCAGAAACTGCAAGGCTCTTTGAGGTCTAGTTCAGAAGTCCCACAATGTCCATTCAAACGTAGCCATTTGGCCAAGGAAGTCACAGGATTTGGTTCAATGGGAGGAGGATTAAACCCACTTCTTGATGGGAAGAGCAGTGAAGTCAAAGTGCAAAGGTTTATGTGCACAGGAAGGGAGTATCGCTGCAGCCACCTTTATGAACACACTTCTCCACTCCCCATGGACTATCAGGACCATTTCCCCAATTACAAGGCAGGTGCATGCTCTAGGGAGGCCATTTAGAAGAACAGGTACCAGACAGGAGTCTGTGTGTGCAAGTGCCCTAAGAAATGTGACACTCCTTCACCCATCCATCCATTCTGGAAACACAGCATGAAAATGAAAACACAAAATGAGTATCTACCCTGTACCCAGATACCAGGAATGCAAAGGTGAACGTGAGATAATACCCATCTTCAAGGAAACTCCATTTACCAAGGTCAAAGAGATAACAAGTAAATAGATCAGAACAGAATTGCATGTAGAGTAGTCAATCCTAGGAGGAAAAAAAAGTCAGATTTTACAAAGAAAAAGGAAGTTCAGAGAGATGAGGTGCTTCCCAAGTAAACTGATGTAAGATGGTAACAGCCTGAGAGAGACAACTCTTGAGTAGGATGCTGAATTAACATCCTGGCAAGGTAAGGAGATTTCTCGGCCATGCTAAGGAGCATAGCTTCAACTGTGGGCACAAAAGAGATGCTGAAAGTTGTTCAGGTTTGGGCTCGTTATGGTTATATTTGCTGTTTAGGAAAACGTGCAGGATTTCTGGAGGAAAGGGGACTGGTGAAGGGGCTTTCGCAGTTTAGGTATGGAAATCACAAACGATAGAATACAAGTCTGAGGAACTGAAGCAAAAGAATTTATTCAAGGCTGTGGAGGTGCTCACAGGGTTGAGGAAGCTAGAGAACCAGGCATGTAACCCCCAGAAACAAGACAGCTCTAGAAAGTATGAAGACAAGCACCACTCAACTCTCTGCCCATCACTGGGCAATGTCGCCAGATGCCCATTTTGATATTTTGATAATTCCTATTTTGATAATTTAGCTTCAAGTTCAGAGTTTGGGCTGAGAAAATCCAACAGATCTAGCTTATGTTATATGCTTCTCCCTGGCTATCAAGGGCTGAGAGAAAATCCCCGGGGACCACTCCCAGGGGTCTGTGGTGGGAGATGCAGTCCCTTCCTTTATCGATCCACAAAACAGAGCAGTCGTTTCCCCAGAAGGAAACCAAGGTGCTGTTAGCAGGAGGAATTGAAGCTAGGCAGCCAAAGATCAACAGTTTTCAATACGGGGCCATTCTAGCATCTCAGGTGACAGCCATGGAGCCCCATGTGCCTTTCAGGGGCAGTGTGAGTCTAGAAAATAAATACAAAAGCTACAGGTGGCCAGGGCCATAATTCAGTCCAGCCTAGATGCTGTGGCCCCAACTCTAGCACCTTTCCAATGGCACTCTCTTCTCTGTAACACAGAATTTAACCAATTTGTTCAGATACTATTTTCTGAACCAAAATATCAAATGAAATAGCTAATTCAATTGTGCCTCTGTCAGTAGTACTTCTTTTGACAGAGTTTGAAGAGGTCACCTGCCTTCCTCACTCATTTTCCCAAACATCAGAGACAAACCTTAATATAACCTGGGAAGTACACACACACTCACACCCCCAAGAACTCTACCATGTAAAGGTTTGTGCACAATATCTAATTTTTAAAAACTTTATGGCCCTCCCCAAACCTTTAGTTTTCCTTAAATTAGCTTCCATTAGCAGCTAGGAAGAGCTCAAGACCTTCCTTCTCATGAAAGTAATGGCCATATCAATTAATAGCCCAAAGCTATGCCATGGGTCATCAGCTCCCAGCCCACCAGTAATTCCCAGATGACACTACTAAGTATGCTCTGCAATGTCAATCATAGCGTAAGACTTTCCAAATCATATCTGAAGAAATGGTCTTTCCCACATTTGGATAATGCTACTTCTGAAGGTGCAGATGCTTTCCCTGGCTTTGACAATTTCCAGATGTGACCAGACTGCTGAGGGCTGAGGGTGAAGCTGGTAGCAAGGGTAGACGTTATGGGACCATGAACTTTAGATACATGACCAACTTGTTGCTAGTCACAAACTCTATGAAAGAATAGTGATGATGAATTTATAAATCTTGTTCTGTTTTTAAATTTTTTTTTTGATGTTTATCTATTTATGAGAGACAGAGTGCGAGTGCGGGAGGGGCAGAGAGAGGGAGACACAGAATCTGAAGCGGGATCCAGGCTCTGAGCTGTCAGCACAGGCATCTGACTAACTGAGCCACTCAGGAGCCCCTTAGAAATCTTGTTCTAATATTTAGGATTTAGCGTGAAACCCTAGAAATGACCTCAGAAGTTTTAGATGTATTCTCCAGTGACCTCCCCTTAATAGCAATGAAATCTCTGGATAATTGTTTTGATTTTCATGCACTTCTATTTACTAATTTATAAAACGGAAATAACAATATTCTGCCTACCTCAAGAAGTTTATTAAAAGAGTAAAATAAGGGGTGCCTGGATGGCTCAGTCAATTAAGCATCCAACTTCAGCTCAGGTCACGATCTCACGGTTTGTGGGTTTGAGCCCTCCTTTGGGCTCTGTGCTGACATTTCAGAACCTGGAGCCTCCTTTGTATTCTGTCTCTCTCTCTCTCTCTCTCTCTCTCTCCCCCCGCTCCTCTCCCCATCATGCTCTGTCTGTCCCTCCCTCTAAAGATAAATAAACATTAAAAGAAATTTTTTAAGAGTAAAATAAAATCACAGTATGCAGACTTTATAAACTATCTCCCAGGTGAATGAATGGGAAGAGGCATCTGTGACCATTTTCATAACACTACTGAGACATGTTAAAGTATCATCTTCTTCTCACTGAGCAGAAACCACTTGTATCAATTTCTCAATCTATCTTGCACTAGTTAGCTTGCTAAGGAGCAAACTCACTGGCCCTAAGAATTTTGAAAGACAACACGTTTTAAGGTGAATTAAGCCATTTGTACTTCGAAGAGCCTCCTGCAAGAACAGACAATAATGATGGCCCTCCAAATGAGTCTGCATTTCATTTCCTTTTCTTTCCCACCCCAATTTTTCCCTGACTCTTACCTGGATTTCTCTCATTCATTTACCAATTTATTTATCCACTCATTTTCTCTTGCATCTACCCATCTGTTGAGTCTCTACCATGCCTCAGGCACTCTGCTTGGACAAGTTTTCACAGAATGGTTCAGATCTTTACCAGCTGAGGGACCATGCCTGAGTTGTTACTGAGCAAGTGCTCCAGAAATATGTTTTATTATTCCTCCATCGCTGCCCTGTGCTTTGTCCTTGCGGATGCCAGTATGGGGTCTGCTGCTAAATCTTCCATGTGTAGTTCTAGGCTTCATATTTTTGCTTGATACAAGCTAAGTGACATCCTTATTTAGAAGTATATAGATGGGCCTCTAGTGGCTCAGTCAGTTCAGCGTCTGAGTCTTGATTTCAGCTCAGGTCATGATCTCATGGTTCGTGAGTTTGAGCCTGCTTGGAATTTTCTCTTGGCCTCTCTCTCTCTCTCCCCCAAAATAAACTTAAAAAATTAAAAAAATAGAAGTATATACAAAATGAAGTCCAATGCCGTGGAGTGTCTGCTGTTGGGAGTCTCAGAGAGGTAGTTTCAAAAAAAAGTACTCACCTTCCCTACCCAGGTTTTGAATACGTTGAGAAATAAGATACAAAACAAATCTAACACTGACAGAATCTAAGTTGAGAGCTTAATATGAGAGCCAACAGGGCTTCTAACTACACCCCAGCTGATGATGACAGACTTCCCCAAGCTGTCACAGGTGACACTAGGCCACGACAGGCCTCCCTGCACAGGAGAAGTCCCTGCCAAATTGGGAGAATGGAGCAACAGAAAAGAACGTTCTTTATACTCAGAAAGTTCAAGAAGGATGGGAAGAGCTAAGCTACTTCTGATTGACTATTCTTCTCTGATTTATGAATAAGCACTCTACCTGCCCAGGTTTGGAGTAAATATAGGAATGGAGAGAAACCTAAACTTGCAGCTGTCAAGCTTTCTTAATAGGAAGGAGGAATAGCAGTGTGGAGAAATGTCCCCATTAGCACGCACTGCCAGGGAGATGGGTATAGTTATCACCTTTCCATTTAAACAGAATAAGCCTTTTCTGTATACAATATTCATTCACTTCATTTTAAACTATGAGCAGTACCACTGCATTCCCTACATAAATGGCAATTTCTAGAAGATTTTTACTCTTGTAATCACACTCAGCATACACAGATTAATCCAACATACATCATCAATGATGAGAAAACAAATGACCAAGTCCACATGTAGGTAAGTGGTAGTTTCTCCAGTCTGCAGAATAAGCATTCTTGTAGAGCATATTCAACAGTTTAGTCTAACTTAGAAAACTAATTCAGCACCTGTTAGGTGCTAGGTACTATGTACTGTGTTCGAGACTGAAGATACAAAGATAAATGAATAAGAATCTCTCCTCCAAACAAGCTCATAAAGTATTATAGGGGACAGACAGGAGAATCAGTAACATAATGTGACAAGAGCTTCAGCAAAGATATGCATAGAATGCCATGAAATGCAGGTAAGGGGACTGATTATTCGGCCAGGTAGGAATCAGGAAAAGCTACAGAGAAAGGGTAAACCTAGTAATTAACTAATAATGAATTAAGCAAATGAATGAATGGGCTCCCATTTCTGTGGTGCAGAGATGGTCCGTTCCCTGTGTCTGTTTCTCCCCCTGAGCAGGCTTGGAATAACACATCCACATTCCCTGCCCTCTTCCTTCCTTGCCCTGCCTCTGCTTCCAGAGTCTAGAGGCCAGTTTGCCCATGAACCACCCACTGAAAGGAGAGGGTACAAGAAGAGGGGACCTAGGTCCTGTGCGTCTGAGAATCTAGCGGGAGATGGCCCGGTGACAGCAGCGCTTACCATTTTCTGATCACCTACTACATGCACAGCATTGGGAATCTTTAAAACCTAGATTTAATCCATTCTATGGCAGTGAATAATTAATAAATCATTCATTAATTGAACTAATGCTTATCGATTATCCTATATGCCAATACTAGATACACTAATAAACAAGATAGGTGCTATTACCCCTCTGATAGACTTTATCCTCTCATGGATTTTGTCCATAAAGGACTAAAGTAATTAGTCCACATGCAGAAAACTAGAAAGTGGTAGATCTAGGATTTGGTCTTTGCTCTTTCTGATTCTGAGTTCTACACTTTCTCAACACTGGTCTAAAATTAAGGCAAAATCAAACAGAAAATCATATGTGTGCTCTCAGGAGGGCGGTAAACAACCAATAGAACCTGAGCATAACGTGCCCTTTTCCCACCAGGCTTTGGCAGCTCATGGGGTGTGATCTGGATGTCTGGGGTTTTTCAGCTCCCCAGGTGATTCTAATATGCAGCCAAGGCTGAGAGCCACTGTCCTAGGTATTGCCCGGAGCTGCTTGAGGATTCCTTGGGGGAAAACAGAAGGCAACCAGGCTCAGACTCCCATCTCCCCCCTGCTCCGCTTATGCCAGCTTGAACCTGAACATCCCCGCTTTTATCCTGTTTATATATTGGGTCTCTGCCTCAGATCTCCACTGAAGAAAGAGCTTGCTGCTAACAAAATAAGCAAATTGGAACCACTGTTTTTAAAGTTCTTGGATGTAAAGAGTCCATGGGGTTTTTGTACGATGAAAAATTTTTCTCAGCATCATTGTAGATGTTCCCCACTAGTACGCTGGCTATTGGAGTTCTTACATGCTGTTGCTAAAAACACTTGCTTGAATGTTTAGAAAAGTGCGATAACTTAATGAAAGTGTCAATGCATGCCATAAACAGAGTTTATGATAACCTTCACATCATCATTCGGTGCATATTTATTGAGTATTGCCTACTATGTTCTAGTTGTTGAGGATACCACCTTGGGGTTGAGAGACAAGGTCTGCCTTTCAGGAAGCTTATATTCTAATGAAGGCGACAAGCAAGATGCTAGTGTATGCGTGAGATGTCATTCAGTGATACACATCTTTTAGTCTTGGGTCCTAGGTGCTCAGAGTCCTGTAGAGGAGGGCTCAGTATTCTTGCTCATTCCCCCCAGACTCTGAGGAGCCACTCTCCCTTCTGGTAAGAACAGGGGGTTCCTCAGTGGCATAGTTCATGGGGATCAACGGGTATGTAGTGCAGTGCTATTGCTGTGGCCCTCTGTCCACAAAGGGTTTCCTGGGATCTAATGGGAGTCTGGGAACCAGCTTGCCTTTGAGGAGGGCCAAGCAGTGGCTTTTGGACATCAGAGGAAGGGTGCTTTGATAACGAGTCTGCCCTTAAGGTTATCCTCTCCTCCCCAGGGCTGCTTGGACATTGCAAGAGTTTTGCAATGTCCAGAAGCCCATTCTCTGAGAGGTGGTCACTTCAGTGGATCTTGTTGCTTTGGTTCTTCTGCAGCATCAAACATCAAACCCATTGAATGTCTGGGATTCAGCCTGGAGATAGGATTTGTGGATCTGCCATGATAAACATTTGTAAATATTTAGAGCTTGATATATTTGGTATACTGGTGTACTTGATAGACTGATATCTTACAATCAGATTTCAAGGCTAGAGATAAGGGCTAATACAGAGAGTTACTAGCTATAATCTGACTAATGAGTATGTAAAAAAAGTATAAAATAAGCAGATCAACTACTGGCATGTAAAAGAGAATGTGATGGTAGTTCAATCTCCATGTAAACACTGTTCTCCTAAACATTGTCTTATCCTTAATGTAATGTCTTTTTGTAGCCTCAGCAGAAGGGCTCCTATCTCCTATGGATGTGATCACAAGTTTCAGATGAAGAAAGTAAAAATTAATGAGATCTTCTTTTCCTTTAAATGGTTATATGAGGGGCGCCTGGGTGGCTTAGTCGGCTAAGCGTCCGACTTTCACTTAGGTCGTGATCTCGCGGTTCGTGGGTTCGAGCCCCGCGTCGGGTGCTGTGCTGATTGCCAGCTCAGAGCCTGGAGCCTGTTTCGGTCTGTGACTCCCTCTCTCTCCTTGACCCTCCCCTGCTCACANACCTGAAGCCTGCTTCAGATTCTAAGCCTTCCTCTCTATCTGCCTCTCCCTTGCTCGTGCTCCGTGTCTCTCTCTCTCTCTCTCTACCTCCCTCTCAAAAATAATAAACATTAAAAAATAAAACAAATTGTTTTATGAAAACTTTAAACAGCTCTTCCCTAGTCAGATCATCCCCATCAGGAATTTCAGGCTCCTAACTTTCATCCCACTGGGGTTATCTTCCAGATTAAAAGATTCGTTTATAAGTCAGCATTTATTACTTTCTTCTCTTCCTGAAAAACTTATACACACTGTAAAGTTACAAATAAAGATGCAAAGAAACAAGTTAAAATCACCCATAAATTCCTAGCTACCCATACAAATACTAACAACGTCGAGTCTTCTCCTCCAGTCTTACATATTATATAATATTTTTAGATGAATAACGATTTTGCTAAGAACCTGAACTACCGCACATCAGGGCAGAGTTCCATAATTAGTGGCAGGAGCGAAGACAGAAGACACTCTCCGGCTACTGAATTGGCAAGATCAGAAATGAATGGCGCCATAAAGATCCCATGTCTTTCATTAATGCTTAAAGCTGAGACTTTATTTATAAGGAGATTCTAAATTCCAGGCTGGTCTCACCCGGCTGCCCTTGATAGAGGAAGCCTGTTTGTCATGTTAATGAAGAGAAAAGTTCCAAGTTCCACAAAGACTTTTTCCCCCACAGCTGAAGGAGAGAAAGAGATGTTGGCAAGTCAGGGGCAGAACTGGGGCAACCCTAAAATAACTACTTTATCTTTGGGGCCAGGGGCCTAAACTCAGGAGTGAGGTTATTCCAGCTCAGGGCAGAGCAGTGGCTACACAGTGAGAAGTGACTCCCAGAAGGAAAGCCACAGCCCGGTATTTAAGCAGGTTGAACTATTGTCTATATTAGTGGTTCCCAGACTTGAACTGGCTTCAGGATCCTTCAGGAAGGTTTAAAACACACACACACACACACACACACACACACACACACACACACACACACACAGATTGCCGAGCCCCATTTCAGAGTTTCTAATTCAGTAGACCTGGCGTGGGACCTGAGAATTTGCATTTCCAGCAAGTCACCAGGTAATGCCAATCGTGGGGGTCCCCAGACCACACTTTGAGAACCACTGGTCTATCCTGACACCTGAACTGTTTAATAGAGGTTCAGAGCTCAGGCTTTAAAGTTACATAGACTTAATTTTATTCCTGGCTCCTAATAGCTGTGTGACCTTGGACAAGTAGTTTAATTAATCTGAACCTCTATTTCCTCACAAGTAGCATAGGGGTAATTATAAGGATGTTCTAAGAAGTGGATCATATAACATATGATAAGTGCCAAGCTCACAGTAAACATTCAATACATGATGATTAGACTTTCTATTCAAGTCTCACCTCAACACCGTCCTGAAATCTTTTGACACCTGTTAGAACTAATGTCCCAGCCCCCTAAAATGCTGGCTCACTTTCCTTTCCAGCCTGGCCTTATCATAAGGATACTCCATTTCCCTACCCCACCCCCCTGGGGTCTCCCAACTCCGCCTGCCATTAGCTTCTGACCAGGCTAGTCCTCTGCTGCCACCTTGTGGCCTGCAGTTCCCTAACACCTTTCAAGATCATCTGTCAAGGTGGCTCTCCTTCAAAAATGAAAGAAATATAAGGAAAAGAGCCAGACATGGTGCCCACTCACGGCTGCTCCTCGGTTAAGGGACCATGGGAAAGGTTTCCAACCGGATCTATCTGAAGGACAATTGAAGTTCTGAGGGCTGCAAAATTACACATGTGCTTGCATTAAGATCAAGGGACAAGGAGAGCTATTTGACAGCTGATTCTTGAGAAGTCCGGAGGCTTCCACTGACCTCACATCTGGCCTAGACAGTGACCTTCTGAGCAGGACATCTACTTATAGACATTTCTGAGGACTCCTGGGACCTCAGGGCTTATTCCTTTCGCTGCTGCTGCCAAGGACATGTCAAGGGCAAGTCACGCTGATAGTCCCACGTGCTAGAACCCACTTCCGATCGACTGCTCATGACACTAGGTCTTTGGGACCAGTTCAGTGCTTTAGCAGGGAAACAGGCAGGACACAGAGGCATGTGGGTAATGAAATGACTACCCAAGATGTTGTTGCCATTTATCTCATTCCCACTACCCTTTTCCTCAGTGCAGGTGGTTTCCTGAGGTGTCACAGCTCAATGGGAGGTGCAAATGGCAAATCATTTTCTTTTTTAACTACTTTATCCCTTCCCACTGGAAAGCAGACCTCTTAATGAACACTTCTAACTTTGGGGACACTTCTGGTTACTGGAACTTATTTGGTCCAGTTTTAAACCTTTCTCATAGTTCATCTTTCAGCTAAGTACTGGACTGAGCAGGGACCCTGACTCTTGGAGCAAAGGAGGAGAGGAGGGTCTGGTCTAGCTCCGGGTGCCTCCTTCCCCTTCGTTCTTCGGGGTGCAGGAGGGTGAGGTCAGATGCAAACATCTCTCTACTCAACTGCAATTCACAGAGCACTCTCACTATTGGTTGTAGCTACGTTCCTGGCAAACAGATTGGCCCCCATGTGGCAGGAAACCAAATGCTTGGTCTCCCATAGCGACCCCACACAGGGACTTCTTGGAAGAGGCTGTAGAGACTCGAGCACAGTTCCCTGTGGGAGAGGGAGCTCCAGCTCCCCATCGTCCACCCCCTGCAGACCACCACCACCCCTGCACACCACCACCAGAGTGAACCAGGGTCTTCTGCTAGGTCCTCTGGCAGCCCTGTTTGCTGAACCCTCTGTTCAGTTTCCTTTACTCAGAGGAAACCCACGTCTTTGCCCACTAAACAACATAAATGCAGACTTTTCCAGGACGCTTACTCTTGTTCCCTGCACACGTGGCCCAGAACAGATCAGCAATGCACATCCCTCTAGAAACTGAAACCTCATCTCATCTCCCCCTTCCTGCAGGCACCCAAAATCTTCGCACATGATACTTTCAGAGCCCTCCCCTGTCTTCCTGCAGCCTGAGGGAGGGGCAAGAACACTCCTTCTCCTCCACAGGAGGGAGAGCAGGGAAGCACCTGAGGCTCTGGACACTGGTAAGTCTCTCCCCTCCCCATTGCCCTCTCCTCTTAGAGCAATGAACTCCTGAACAGCGGGGAGCAGGCGACCTTGCCCATGACAGCTGCCACCACTCTGTAAGGCTGGGCCAGGAGGGGGGTGCGTTTTTAACTCCTCTCTTAAGAATGTGGCTTATTTGGTGCCTCTTCACCCTCATTTTTGGACCCCGAGCGCCAATTCTGGGCAATTAAAGAGTCCCACTCAGCATCTGCTCCCATGAGTGTCCAGTCCAGCATTCAGATAGGCTCATGGAAGGACTGAAGGACAAATTCCTATTTTGCTGCCCCTGGTCCTGCTCATGTAACACTTGCTTTGGCTCATCATTTGTCCATGATGATGAAGGGTTAGGTCATGTGAGCACCCCCTTCCATCTCTACAGGAAGAAAGACACAGGCAGGATAAACAAAGGAGTAGGGCAAGACTTAGGCACAGGCAGAGAAATGCAGGGCCTACATGGGCAAGTCGGGAGATGCACTGGTGGGGTGGGGGTGGGTGACTACCAACCATCGTCTTCCCCTTAAGATGACATGAGTTCCGAAAATTAGTACTTTCAACTATTTAATAACACTCTTACATTTTGTAAGGCATGCTACAGTTTGAAAAGGACTTTTCCATTCATCAATTCACATGGCTTTTGAATCTTGCAACCATCTTCAGTTGGTAGAGTAAGGCCCAGTTATTCATGGAGTTAAAAAAAAGGAGGTTTCTGGGGCACCTGGGTGGCTCAGTCAGTTAAGCATCTGACTTCGGCTGGGGTCTGATCTCACAGTTCGGGAGTTCGAGCCCTGCATCGTGCTCTGTGCTGACAGCTCAGAACCTGGAGCCTGCTTCAGGTTCTGTGTGTGTGTGTGTGTGTGTGTGTGTGTGTGTGTGTGTGTCTCTACCCCTCCCTGCTCATGCTCTTTCTGTCTCTGTGTCTCAAAAATCAATAAATGTTAAAAAAAAAATTTTAATGGAGACTTCAAGGTGGTAAATTATTTGTCCCAAACCACAGGGCATTAGCCTCTCTTGTGAGGAAAGGATTGATATCCAACACAACTAATGAACAGGATCTAGCTATCTAACCAGCCTCAAGCACTTGTGACCAAGACTGTGAAGGAATGGGGGGGGGGGGGGGGGGGGGGGGGGGAGAACCGG
>NW_027527934.1:2313641-2316912 GCF_008692635.1 Crocuta crocuta
GGAGTGAGGATGGATAGACAAGGCACTCATAAGTTGGGGTGGAAGAAGGAAAGTTCCAGAATGACAACTCAGTCTCAGGAAGAGTGGGCTTGATTTGGTAGCCATGAGCAGTCAGGACCATGAGTCCTCAGTGCCAAGATAGAAAGTGAGAAGGAGCTTTCCAGATTAACCATCAACCAACCTAAGGCAAACCCGTTTACCTCATGTTTCTTTCCTCCTCATATTGATCCAGCTATGCCCAGATGCACTATGGGAAAATCCCTTCCCAATGCCAAAACTATCTAAAGGGGGGAAAGACAATTCCTGAACTAGCTTTAACCATTTTTTTGTGTTATTCTAACTTGTCTTAGCAGCAAAGAAACTTTCCTTTGTGAGCTCAGAGGCTTCAAAGCCTCCTTTGTTTTCATATGTGGTATTGATTTGGATTCTCCAGAGGGTCTCCTGACATCTCTCCACACCTTACCTGATTTAATCCAGCAAGTCCAACAGGCCCCTCATCCACTGACAAGAAGAGGGAGGTACAGAAAATTTCAGAGCCTCCTCTGAGGCAGCCAAACCTCTCCATGGTGGATTGTGGAGCTGAATGCCAAATTTCCATCTAGGCCTGTGTGAGCTCCTCCACACATCAGTGCTTTCCTAGCTCAAAGCAAGGACTGAGATCTCTTTGATGAAAGGAGCTATGAGATTTTTCTGTTCTCTGCTTTCTACCTGAAGCAATCTCTCTGCAGGCAGCCCCTGCCACTCTCTCCCTGAGACAGGGCTGGGCCAGCCCTCAGGGGTCCTGCCCTCACCTACCACATGGTATGTTACTCTGCCACTTCCCCTCTTCTGGCCTCAGTTTCGACATCTGTCAAATGAGAGGCAGAATGGACAATTTCTATAGTCCTCCTTAGCTGCCTTGTCTTTGATGGTCAAACCCTTCCTTTCTGTGCTCACCTTGACATGGTATTTAGGTCTTGTCTTCATCAGCTCAGACTATCACAACAAAATACCAAGAGTGGGGGCCTTAAACATTTATTTCTCACAGCTCTGGAGGCTGGCAAGTCCGAGATAGATAAGGTGCTGGTGTGGTCAAGTTCTCCCAGGCTTGCAAATGACTGTCTATTTGCCGTGTCCTCACATGGAGGAAAAAGGGAGCTCCAGTGTCTCCTCTTCTTTTAAGGACCCTAATCTCATCATGTGGCTGTACCTTAATGACCTAATCTAAACCTAATTCCCTCCCTTAAGTACCACCTGCTAATACCATCACATTAGGGATTAGGGCTTCAACGTATTAATTGGAGGTGGAGGTGGGTATAAACATCCAGTCTAGAAGAGGTCTTCAGGCATTAAACCTTGGCATGTCTGAAGGAGTAGAGAGGATAGGTAGATTTGCCAGATGGTTTCAGCAAAAATACCTCACACACTTGATAAATATTTATCAGCCAAAAAGGTATAAACTTATTCTACTTATACGTCTGATATTTTCACAGTTTGGTTCCTGAAAATTCAAAGCTGACTTCTCAGGGCTGGATTCAGACATCTGGCAGCCGGAGCTCAGAAGAACTGTGCACTCTCCAGGTGCTCCGGTTGGCCTGGAGGATGGGGATTATGGTGTATTATAGATAAACTAGGGGAAATTTTACTTTATATCATAAACATATTTGTAGTCCGTCTCCGAGACACGAAGTCAGAGAGGAAAGAAGAATAAAAATAAAGAGGATTGTGCTGTTAGCAGTTTTTCCTCTCTTTATGTAAAAAAGCAGCTGTCTGGAAGAGGGCATTTGGCAGGATTTGCTAAACTTATTTGCTTGAGACCTGACCCCCCTCTCCCCCCACCGTCTCTTACCCCTTAAAATACACACTGAGAAGGAAGGGGTGCTCAGAGCCTGTTCTTGCCACCTTTCTCGATCCCTCCCTCTCAGGTTTACTACCTGCAGCTTCAACAGAGTGGAAACGGAGAGAACAAGCAAAGGGTGTTATAGGGAAGCTTTGCAGAAGATAAGACGATGAAGCCCTGGTTGGTGACCTGGAGTTTAAGACGATGTAGAGCAAAGAATTTAACCTTAGTTTTCTCATCCATCAAATAGAGACAGAAACACCCATCTCACAGAATTATTGTTTTCCTTCTTCCTTTTCTTCCACCCCAAGCAGTGCCTGGCGTCGTGAAGTAATTTGATACCCATTTACTGAATAAACTTCACATTTTGTCCAGAACCAGCTCACAGTCTACAGGTAAAATCTCAAGTTATTCTCTCCTACACGGTCTTTCTCTCAAGCTAGAAGACGAATCTGGAGTACATCAGTGGGAAGGCTACCTAGGTCTCTGGCCCATCTCAGCCTTTTGTAGGCCTGCGACCTCCCAGGGGAACCCCGTGTTTTCTCAAAACAGAAAAGAGGTGAATAGACCCACAGGAACAAGGAGGGCAGCCAATGCTCCACTGAGAGGTGGGCCTTCCCTCCCATGTGTGATCCCACACTCCTCACTGGTACAGATTTGGAGTAGAAGTTTCCCCGTCTACTATAACTGTGCCACACCTCAGAAGTCTCATCTACACAGTAAACCTGGGATCTCAAGTGTCAGGTTTTATCTAAGGGGAAAAAATGAGAGAGAGAAATCCTGGCCTCCCTGATCCTGCCCTAAAGTCCCAGGAATCGGCAACTTCTGCCTCCTTCCATTTGATTATAATGGATTTTAAGTCGCCACTTAGCAGAGACAACAGAACAACACACTTAAACCTTGAACTAGCCTTAGCCCTTCATCTGCAGCTGAAAATGAATTTTATTTCACTCTCTCACACTGCAGCCTGCAGTTGGAAACAAGGGGACGACTCTAAGGAGAGTACAGGAAAGTGCGGGTGATTCTTCACTGATCAACTGCAGTGGGATAGCCAGGCAGGATGCAGGGCTCATTCAATACTGGAATTGCAGAAGAGAGGACTCTACTTCTCTGGCGGGACACATCATGAAACTTCCCATCATCCTCTATTGCGATGGGGTTGCTGGTAACGGAAAAGCAATCGTTCTGATAATTTCCTTTCATTTCAACTCAACTGCTTTCCTGCTCACTAAAGCCATAGAGAATTCTCTCCCTTATCTGGAGAACTCCTGTACCCTTTCAAAACCTTCTCTGACTCTATGGTTCTACTACACCCCAGAACCCATATGGACCACTGGCCAACAGGAATATAAATGCCAGCCAATGGGCAATTTTAAATTGTCTAGATTTTTAATTGTCTAATGGCTGAATTTTTTTTTTTTTTTTTTTTTATAAATATTTTTTTTTTTTTTT
>NW_027527934.1:2316990-2517887 GCF_008692635.1 Crocuta crocuta
AATTTTTTTTTACAAAGAGTTTATTGTCATGTTTGTTTCCATATAACGCCCAGTGCTCATCCCAACAAGTGCCCTCCCTCCATGCCCATCTTAATGGCTGGATTAAAAAAAAAAAAAAATGGAGTCAGGTGAACCTAATTTCAATAATACATTTTATGCAACCCAATATATTCAAAAGAGTATCAATTCAACATGTTATCAATTTTTCTAAAATACCGAAATATTTTACTTTTTTTCATTCTAGGTCTTTGGAATAGTGTGTCTCATACACTAACTGCACATCTTAATTCACACTAGCCACATCTCAAGTGCTCAGTGACCACATGTGGCTAATTGATGCTGAACTGAACAGTGTAGCCTAGCCCTCTTAGCACAATGCAGTGTAATTGTGTGTTTATGTGTTCATCTGCCCTGGTAGGGTGTCAGTCTTTAAAAACAGGATTGTCAATAATGACCAATTCATAGCACCTGCATAATAACTCCCTGCAGAATGACTGACTGGATTAATAAATCAGTGTCACTTTTAACCACTAGTAAGAATACCTATGTAGAAGGAGAGGAGGAAGGTGATACGGTTGGAGTTAGGTATTTTGAGTTACAAGTTTCTATGAGACTGTTAGGTTATGATGCTCAGAAATAAGTCACAGAGAGATTGGAGCTCAGGGAGAGGACAGGATGCAAAGTAAAGGTGAGGCAGGTCTGTTTTGGAGAGGTCAGAGACAGACATATCTACCCATTTCACACGAAAATGCTATGGTCCATTTCTAAGGAAAAATCACAACAGGCATTAGAAGGAAATAATTACAGCATGCATATGCACTGATTACTTCCCTCCTATATTAGTTACTTAGAACAGGTCCCAGACATGATGGTGATGTGGATAGGAATCATATGCAAAGTTCTTCCATGAAGTAGACCTCTCCCTTCTACTTTGAGTTCTCTCTCTCTCCTTCTCTCTCCCCACACTCCTCCAAATGATCAATACTCTCAAACAGAAGTCTCTGGCAAACTCCCTCATACTAGAACTTGAATGTGCATGTATATCACCTGGGGATCTTGTTAAATTGTGGTTTCTGACTGAGTAGGTCTAGGGTGGGGCTTCAGATTCTACTTTTCTAACAGGTTCCCAGTGATGCTGATGCTACTGGCCCACAGACCACACTTTTGAGTAGCAAGGCATTAGGAGTCAGAGACTCATAAAGCTTTCCCCAAATCTAGGTTTTGATTTCCACAAGAGAATCCCAGAAAATAAACACTTTAGCCTACAAGAGTACAAAATGTGATAGAATGTGAGGGATCAGCTGGAAGAAAACACCTCCCCAGACCCTGCAAACAATACCCCAGAAATAGCTCTGTTTATAGGTAAGGCCATCTAATTAGTAGGTGGTAGTTGTGATACTGTACAAATCATGCTAGAATCGAGGTTGAATTGGAATGCCATCAGTTATACTTACTAGCTATGTGATCTTATGATTTTCACCTCACTTCTATGAGCCTAAGTTTCATTATCTGAAAATAGTAGAATATCACATTACTCACAGGGGTTCTCTGAATTCAAATGAAATAGCATATGTGACATTATCTGGTAGAGTGCCTGACATATGCTAGAGGTTCAACAAATGCTTATTAAATGTCAACCAAAATATTTCCCAGTTACCTCTGCGAAGATAACACTGGAATAAACCTGGTTGAGATGACAAAATTTTTTAAATGAGATACATCTGCTTTTAGGTTGATTAGGCCTCAGTGGTTAGAATATTTATCTTGAACTAAATGCATCCCCTTGTATGAAAGCAATGCAAATACATTCTGAGAAAATGCCTTCAGGGAAAGGGTATAATTTCATCTTTACCTATTTTTATATTTCTTTACAGTTGCCATGAGAGCATTTTAATAACCTCCATGGAGTTGAAAGTGAGGCAGGTAATTGCCATAAGTAATTTAAGGGCTATTAAAGCTAACAAACCTCTCCTGTGAAATACCTTGTTAAGCAGTGATCAGCAGAAAACACGTAAAAATCGTGTGCAGTGTAAATTCAAGCTCTTTTTCCAGTTACGCTGAAGTGAAAATGTAATTACATTACACATAAGAGGGGTGCAGATATTAAAGCTCCTGCCCCAGCTTTGGGTTGGCTCAAGCTGAAGATACCTGGTATTTTAATGAGATCCACGTTCTTCATTCAGAAGAGGGAGCCCCATCGCTGGTATCATTCCCCACCATTTGAACTGGCAGCTAATTTTCCATGCATGCTTCTTAAGGTTATAAATCTGAGCAGTTCTTCATGCAAAGCCCCCAAGGATCTCAATTCCAGCCTTGGATCAGCCAATCACTAACCATGCGACCTTGAGCAATTCTTTTTACCTCTCTAGGCATGAACTACCACAACTGTAAAATAAAAAGATTTTATTGTGTGCCCTTAAGATATCCCCCAGCTCTGAAATTCCATGATCCCAAACAATTTCTATACTCTTTTCTGACTATTTTAACTATCAAAAATATAACCATGAATCAAAAGTAGGACAGAAAGAACCCATGAAAAGCAGAAGTCGATGTTACAAAGTCCATGCATTTTATGCCTCCCAGAACCTGGTAGGCGCATGCTCACAATCAATTTATTCTTCCTTCCTACACCAGCCTAGTAACTTGATTGCTCTATTTGCTGGGTTCACAACACATTAGAAGGGGAAAATTAGATGAAACAGGAAAGAACACTGACAATGATAAGAAGTGAAAGCCCAAAAGGGAAAACAAAAAACTTCAAGAAGTCAGGACTTTATCGGTTTCACTGCTGCATACCCAGCGTCCGGCACATGGTATATGCACAATAAATGGTAAATGAATGAATATCTGAATGAATGAATTGAAGGAGTGAAAGGAATACCTACAAAAAGCAGATACAATTCTTTTAAGTACAGTGGTCAGGGAACACTTAATACAGGTACAAATGACCAAACACACCTGAGGGAACCTCTTAAAGACTTGTACACACTGCAATTAATATGCATATGGGTGGCCAAGACAGCAAAGGAAATTTAAACTAAGCTCAGTAAGCTCTCATTGAGATAGCAAATGATTACATCTGGTTCAGCATAGGAGAATGAACACAGGTGTTATGTCTGCTCCCCTCCTAATACCCGACTTAAAATGACAGTGAAGTACTATATGCGTACGTGATTTCCGCAAGGAAAAAGAGAAAGGAAAAAACCCACAGCAGACAAGAGATGTCAGCCAACATTTCTAGGCCAGAAAGTATCAAATGAAATGATTAGAGCTGATAAAGCAGAACAGCAAGGGCCCACAGAAGGAAGCCAGTGAGAAGCCAGCCAGGTCAGGCCTCAGCTTCCTGAAAAGACTCAAATCAGAGGCACCAGAACAAGGCAGGAAACCAAAGGATTCTTATCTGGGGAAGCAGAATGTACCCAGAGAAAAGATCTCTAAATGCTGGTGCTCAGTATTTACAGATACTACTCTCATGTAGGGTTTTCCTATGAGCAACTGGATCCCTATCCAGCCACATCATAGCTGATAGGCCCTGCTTCCCACCCACCCCCCACCCCCGCNGCAAAAGCGATTCATCTGCTCTAATAAAAACAAACCAAATACCTTTAAAGTATTATTGGAAGCCTCCAATAAGGAAAACCAAGACCAAGGGTGCCTGGGTGGCTCAGTCAGACATTAAGCATCTGACTTTGGCTCAGGTCATGATCTCGTGGTTCATGAGTTCAAACCCCACATTGGGCTCGTTTCTATCAGCGCACAGCTCCCTTCTGATCCTCTGTCCCTCCCTTTATGCCCCTCCCCCACTTGCCCTCTCTCAAAAATAAACATTAAAAAAGAAAAAATGCAAGAAACTAACCAAGGGAACTCAAGAAATCAAGACAGCGAAGGGAGAAGAAAACTTTGAACATATGTAACTGATATCCTTAGACAGGAGGAAATATTCTTCGTGGCAAAAAGAACACAGATAGGGGGCAAGATGGCGGAGAAGTAAGGAGCTCCGTACTTCCACTCGCGCNATGCTATATTTTTTTAAGAAATAGAAAACAAATTAGAACTATTAAAATTTGGCAATATGATAGCTGAAAAAAGAGTCAACAGAAAAAATTCAATAAAATTTTGGAATGGGGGTGCCTGGGTGGCTTAGTCCGTTGGGCGTCCGACTTTCGCTTAGGTCATGATCTCGCGGTTCGTGGGTTCGAGCCCCACGTCGGGCTCTGTGCTGACTGCCAGCTCAGAGCCTGGAGCCTGTTTCAGTCTGTGACTCCCTCTCTTTCTGACCCTCCCCTGCTCACGCTGTCGCTGTCTCTCTCTCTCTCTCTCTCTCTCTCCCCTAGAAGTAAATAAAACATAAAAAAAATTTTTTGGAATGTAAAATCAACCGACTTTCTCAACTGAACCAAAAGACAGATAAAAAATAGGAGAAAAGATGGAAATTTGAGTATCAGTCACCCCAGGAAGTCTAGCCACTGTGTAACTGAGTTCCATAAAAACAGAACATAGTAAAATAAAAAGGAAATTATCAAAATGTCGATGCACAAAATATTCTCCTGAGAAAAATAAATATTCAGATTAGAAGAGCCTATTGAATGTATAGCACAATGAATAAAGAAACAACCATGTCAAGTTACACTGATGTGAAATTTCAGAGCACTGAGGATAAAGAGAAGATACTGAAATCTTCATAAATAAGTAGTTCACATCAAACAGTTATAAATATGAATGCCATCTGACTTCTCAACAACACAAAGCTAAAAGTCAATGGAGCAACAGCGTCAAACTCTGACTAAATATTTGCATCCCAGAATTCTACATTCCGTCAAATCACCAATTAAGTGTGAAGAGATATTATTTAGAAGAGATATTTATGTTATTACATAACAACACTTTCAGAGTCTCAAAATGTATGTCTCATGTGTGCTTTCTCAAGAAATGACTGAAGTATGTGCTCTATCGAAATTAGGGCATACACTAAGGATGAGAAAGAGATGGGATTTGGGAGACAAGAAAAACATCTTGGGAGAGAAGCAAAGAGAAGGCCCAGGAGCACATCTGTACAGCATGCATGGAGCACCACTCAGTCAGACATGAGCAGGACAGAGGACTCCCAGAGGAACATCTCCAAGAACAAAGAAAGGCTGATGCTTTGTGCTGGACAGGAAATGATAGTCATTGGAGCTGAAAAATCTGAAAATAATTGGTGATAAGAACATAGACAAATAAGTAGGTGGAGAAAATAAAGTAATTATTAACTCCAGGAAGCCAAATACTTTGAACAAGAAGGGAAATGTAATCACAAAACACTAGACAGAAAAGCAGGCAAACATTGTACATTGCTTTAACTAAAAATTTTGATATATTTGTAAAATTATTTTGAAAACAGGAGGGAAAGCAAGGATGTTGGATCATATAAGGAATGTGAAGTCCTCATCTTCATAGTAACAACACAGTAAAGAGTGGAAAATGATAAAACTTGATAAGTCAAGGACTAGCCTGAGTTTAGGGAGAAGTAGAGCAGGGGATTTCTGGATTGGTAGGTTTGTTGTTTTTTCTTTTTTTTTTTTTCTAGTTTATTTATCTATTTTTGAGAGAGAGTGAGCGAGCTAGGGAGGGGCATAGAGAGAGGGACAGAGAGAATCCCAAGCAGGCTCTGCACTGTCAGAACAGAGCCCAATGCAGGCCTTGAACCCACAAACCATGAGATCATGACCTAAGCTGAAAACAAGAGACGCTTAGCCAGCTGAGCCACCCAGGTGCCCCTTGTTGGTTTTCCTTTAAAAGCCCTCTAATTCTCTGTGAATTTGGTAAAAAAAAAAAAAATTCATCTTCGTAAAAATTTTATGTGACTTTAGGAATAAAATCAGATTGTCATAAATAGCCTGACCCAAGCCAGTGGTTATGCTTGAAGTTTTCACCTAAAGAGTAGAATGACCATAGTGTGAGGATGGAAAACTGACCAGACCTACAAACTCAAGATGACCCGAGCCACTACCAAAGTCCAAGGGGTCATATCCAAAGGGGCAAGGTGAGACACAGTGAAGATACTCTGGGGTGTGTGCTTCTTTGACATCAGATGGAGGCACGAGTCTTTAATTAAGAGACTCAAACATTTCAAGAATATTGATGCATGGCTCTATCTTGGGTAAAATGGCCATGGAGAGTATGGATTGGGCCTCCAGTTCTGCTTCACGATAATCAGCCTGCACTTCAGTCTCCATAGTCTCAAATAGATAACTGAGCAGCAGATGCCTACAAAGAAAAAAACTCAATAACATCTGCTGTCCAGGCACATCATGGTGTGAGACTTTGTAGTGACAGCTCAGTGATCCTGAAGATCCTCAGGCTTAAATCTATCCACATTTCAATAAGCAACTGGAAGCCCAAACTCAGGTTCCAATTTCTGCAGAGGTAGGAACTATCCATGCACACCCAGGCCCATGGTTTCATTGGCTCCAGGCCTAGGCACGGTTGGCTCTACAAATGACAGACAACACTGAGGACAGAGAAAATGGGGCTGGCCCAGGAAGTGACCTACAGAACAAAAATATCTAATACAAACCAGAAAGATTTCCTTCAAAATGGTTAAGTTTTATGTTAAGCTTTAGTGCTTAATGCTTCCATTACATGAAATATTCACTTATGTAGAACAGCTCATTCCCCAGTAATAGGAGATTAATGAGGCATCACTGTACATAAAAACTACCGAACTGGCTCAGATCAATGGTCTGTCCTGTCCAGCAGTCTGCCTTTTAAAGGGCACAAAAGAATATAAAATCCAGAGATAGAAGCGTCTGGATTGGAGGCTTATTTTCACCACTCCGAAGTATGTGACTTTGGGCAAGCTATTATTTATCTGCTCCCAGCCTCAATTTACTCATCTATAAAATAGTTCTATGAAGACCTTATTGTTGGTGGTGTAAAAATTCAATGAGATGGTATCCCTAGAAGTACCTTTCAGACTGTAATGCTGTCTAAATATGTTCATTAATTTAACTGAACAATATGTAAAAGCTTAATAGCTATGGTCTATTATAGTTTTCTTCCAAATCCGGAAGATTACTAACTTCTTTTAAGAAATCTGACTTTTCTATGAGTGTATTTTTTTAAATCATGAATCTGTCTAAAATCTTGGTCTGATTTTTGGATGAACTATTGGTATATTCAACTTCAAAAATTTGGTAGAGAAGTTCATAGAATCTTTTTTTTTAATCTAGGAAACCATATAACCTAACATTTTTAAACCTTCTCACCCAGTGCCTGAGACCCTCAGCCACCACTCCCTCCACCCCCCACCGTCTGCGCTCAGCTATACTCTTGGGTGGGGTGTTATGGGTAGGTCAGAAGCTTAGTGGAGACTGGAAGGAAGAACTGGGCTAAGTTAAATGGTTAAGCTTTGATAGACACTCAGTGAAACACTTTCTGGAAGGCTGAATGAAGCCTGTGTCTGCAGAAGGTCGTCTGTCCCTCAGGACTAAGCTAGTGGGTTTAATAGTGGGTTGTGCAGGCTTTGCCACTGGGGTTCACCACAGGAGGAGGTATATACAGATATGGCATAAAAAGGAGTTAGGGCTCTGTAAATTTTTGATTAACAGTTCAATTTTTGTTTCTTTTTACCTTTGTTAGGATACTCTGGTTGAGTGGAAAAGGCAGTAAGAAGGGAATCAGATGAAGAGGAGAAACAGGCACCTTCTTACACCGTTGGTGGGAATGTAAACTGGTGCAGCTGCTCTTGAAAACAGTATGGAGAGTCCTCAAAAAATTAACAGAAATCCTATGACCCAGGAATAGCACTACTAGGAATTGAACCAAGGGATACAGGAGTGCTGATGCATAGGGCACATGTACCCCTATGTTCATAGCAGCACTTTCAACAATAGCCAGATCATGGAAAGAGCCTAAATGTCCATCAACTGATGAATAGATCAAGAAGATGTGGTTAATCTTACAATGGAATACTACATGGCAATGAGAAAAAATGAAATCTGGCCATTTGTAGCAACGTGGATGGAACTCGAGGGTATTATGCTAGGTGAAATAAGTCAGGCAGAAAAAGACAGATACCATATGTTTTCACTCATGTGGAACAGGAGAAATTTAACAGAGTACCATAGGGGAGGGGAAGGGGAAAAAATAGTTAAAGAGAGGGAGGGAGGCAAACTATAAGAGCCTCTTAAATACTGAGAACAAACTGAGGGTTGATGCGGGTTCTAGGAGGGGGAAAATAGGTGATGGGTATGGAGGAGGGCACTTGTTGGGATGAGGACTGGGTGTTATATGGAAACCAACTTGACAGTAAACTATATTATAAATAAATAAATAAATAAATAAATAAATAAAATGCTTTGTGGATTCTGGTCCTGGTACACATTGGGTCTCATCCCAAGAAGTGGAGGAGAGAGCAGTAAGGGCCTGGAGGCAAAGTGTGTCTATATTTTCCCACAGGATTCTACGTTAAAAATAAATTAAAAAAAAAACAACAACACAGATTTCCCACCACCTCTTTTATCCATTTTATATTAGGGTTTTTTAAAGCAGTGCTCCCTGACTAAAAAAACATTTGAGAACCACTGGATTGGATGTCTTTTCCAATCCTAGGTTTCTTTGATAAACTAACACCCCATGGCACTGGATACATGAAATAGATCACACTATGAGATGCATTCTGGTCCTGGAAGTATATTCTTGAGACATGTATCCGAATCAGCACACCCAAGGTAGGATTGCTGGCATACCGTAGCCATCCCATTTATTTCTAAGAAAATAAGTCCTTATTCAATATCCACTTCTTGTTACATAAACTATCACAATGTGTTCATAAAAGTAACAAAAGGCACGGTCTGCCCTTGTAGAACTTATACTATTGAAGAGGTAGGACTGAAACACACATAGAACAATCACAGCTAAAAAAAAAAGTGCCTAATTAAGTGAGACACTATATGGTACAAACTCTGATTGTGTCTGCACGCAGCAGTAGGGGAAAGCATAGGAGGTTATGGGTCCAAGCAGTAAGAAAAGGCATCATGGAGGAGGCAAAAGTCTGGAGCTAAGCCTTCAAGGCAACTAAAGTCCAAGACCTTTAAAGGTTTCAAGCTGCATCAGTTCAGAAATGAGATCAATGTTAACTAATTGTGCTGACCTTAGAAACACTTATTTTGTGGCAGAACAGTTTCCTTCTCCATATTTACTTGAAACTTTACTGCAGAAATGTTTGAAGGATCTATGGTAAAGAGACCTAAGCTCTGTTAACCTAATAATTCAGTAATTTGTGAAAGTTATGCTATAAAAGGTGTAGACATTACCAAAAAGTAGGTGTGTCTTATACGTTTTTATACCACAGAATCAAAGGACCTAATTTTGGGGCAAGATGGTACTATGAATCACACAAAACTTTCATCTATCCCCAAAATAATAATCAAGTCTTAACCTCACTAAAAAAATATAAATAGAACAAAGGTTTACACTACGGAGAAGGTGAGATTAAAACACAAATATGACACAATACAAAAACAGCTGCTGCTCTAGGTCTATTGAGCTTGGGCAAGAAAATGGTCCCTGAGGATGCTGGGATACCAAAGCCAGGCCCCTGCAGTAAAACCAGCACTAGGGTTGACATGTCCCGTCACCTAGAAGGAAGGCAAGAGGAAGCTGCCTGTGATCTCAGGAATCCAATCTACAACATCTCTGGAGAAGAAGGGCCCTAAGTCATCAGTATAACTCTGGTTCTAACCTGTGGGTCCTTTGAGGGGAGTAGAAGGAAGTACGTATAAGCACAATGAGAATAAGATGGGACACATAAACGCTGACCCCCATCCTCCGCTCACAGACACTCAAATTCCAAAGCAGGTCAGTAAAACTAATGTCAGAAAAGATAGCCACATCAAAAAGACATGACGTAAGAGGTGCTGGTGGGGATGTGGAGAATAGGGAACACTTGTTGGGAATGCAAACTGGTATAGCCACTATGGAAAACAGTGTGGAGGTTCCTCAAAAAATTAAACAGAGCTACTACATGATCCACCTGTTGCATTTCTAAACATATATTCCAAGGCAGTAAAAATAGGATCTCAAAGAGATATCAGCACTCATTGCAGCATTATCCACAATAGCCAAGATATGAAAACAATCTAAAAGCCATCAATGGATAAATAGGTAAAAATGTTACAGATATTTATGTATATTTAATAGAACATATATATTTAATAGAATATTATTCATTCATGAGAAAGAATGAAATCCTGCCACTTACGACAACACAGATGGACATTGAGGGCATCATGCTAAGTGAAATAAGTCAGGCAGAAAAAGACAAGTACTATATTCATTTATATGTGGACTAAAAAAGCCAAACTCATAGAAACAGTGAGTAGATGGGTGCCTGGGTGGCTCAGTTAAGTGTCTGGCTTCAGCTCGGGGTCATGATCTTGTGGTTTGTGAGTTCAAGCCCCACATCAGGCTCTGTTCTGACAGCTCAGGGCCTGGAGACTGCTTCAGATTCTGTCTCCCCCTCTCTCTCTGTCCCCCCTCCCCACTTTCTCGCTCTCTCTCAAAAATAAACAAACATTAAAAAAAAATTTTTTTTAAAAAGAAAGAAACAGAGAGTAGAGTGGTGATTACCAGGGTCTAGGGGGTGGGGGAAAAGGGGAAAGGTACATTAAAGGGTATTTTCAGTTGTAAGATAAAGAAGTTCTAGGGATCTAATATACATCATGGTGATTACAGTTAATAACACTGTATTATATACTTGAAAGTTACTATGAAAGTAGATCTTAAATGTTCTCACCACACACAAAAAAAGGTAATTGTATGATGTAATAGAGGTATTAGCTAATGCAATGGGTGTAATCATTTTGTAATATAAATCAACAGGTTGTACAACATAATACACAGTATTATATGGCAATTATATCTCTATAAAACTGGGGGGTGGGGGGGAAGCCAACAAATTGAACAAATGAGAGATTTCCCTTTTACAGGATTATTTTTACTTTTATTTATTTATGTTGAGACAGAGAAGGAGAGAGAGATTCCCAAGCAGGCTCTGCACTGTCAACACAGAGCCCAATGCAGGGCTCAAACTCACAAAAGGTGAGATCATGGCCCAAGCCAAAATCAAGAGTTGGACACTTTACCAACTGAGTCACCCAGACACTTCTCCCTTTTACTGGATCCTAAATAATAACTCAATCCTATGTAAAAAAAATAAAATAAAATAGTATGGTCTATGCTCATGGATTGGAAAAACAAATATTGTTAAAATGTCCATATTACGCAAAGCAATCCACAGACTTAATGCAACGCTATCAAAATATCACCTGCATTTTTCACAGAACTGGAAGAAATAAGCCTAAAATTTATATGGAACCACACACACACACACACACACACACACACACACACACAAAACCTGAATAGCCAAAAATATTAAAAAGGAACAAAACTGGAGATATTCCAATCCCAGTTTTCAAAATATACTACAAAGCTGTAGTAATCAAAATAGTATGGTACTGGCATAAAAACAGACACATAGATCAATACAACAGAATAAAAAGCCCAGAAACAAATTCATGTTGATATGGTCAATCTTTTTTTTTTTTTAGTATAGTTTATTGTCATGTTGTTTTCCATATAATACCCAGTGCTCATCCCAACATGGTCAATTAATCTTTACAAGAAAATGCAATAGGAAAACGGCAATCTCTTCAACAAATGGTGCTGGGAAGACTGGACAGCTACATGTAAATGAAGGAAACTGGACCACTTTCTTCCACCCTACACAAAAATAAACTCAAAATGGATTAAGGACCTACATGTGAGACCTGAAACCATAAAAATCCTAGAAAAGAGCATAAGCAGTAATCAACCATAGCAACATTTTCATAGATATGTCTCCTGAAACAAGGGAAACAAAAGCAAAAACAAATTATTGAGACTACATCAAAATAAAAAGCTTCTTTATAGCAAAGGAAATAATCAACAAAACCTAAGTATAACCTGCTGAATGGGAGGAGATACTTGCAAATGACATATCTGATAAAGAGTGAGTATCAAAAATATATAAAGAACTTATAAATAATCCAATTTAAAAATGGGCAGAAGGCATGAACAGACATTTCTCCAAAGAAGACATACAAATGGCCAACAGAAAAATGAAAAGATGTTCAACATCACTCATCATCAAGGAAATGCAAATCAAAACCACAATGAAATATCATGTCACACCTGTCAGAATGACTAAAATCAACAACACAAGACACAAGTATTGGTGAGGATGTGGAAAAAAAGGAATCCTTGTGCACTATTGGTGGGATTGCAAATAGGTGCAGGGACACTGTGGAAAATAGTATGGTGGTTCCTCAAAAGTTAAAATAGAATTACCATATGATCTAGTAACTCCACTGCTGTATTTACCCAAAGAAAACTCTAATTCAAAAAAGACACATAACTCCCCTATGCTTATTGGGGCATTATTTACAATAGTCAAATTATGTAAGTAGACCAAGTATTCAGCAATGGATGAATGGATAAAGAAGATGTGAGATACACAAACATACATACAATGGAATATTCCTCAGCCATAAGAAAGAAGGAAATCTTGCTATTTGCAATAACATGGATGGAGCTAGAGGGTGTAATGGTAAGTAAAATAAGTCAGTCAGAGAAAGACAAATACCGTATGATTTCACTCATATGTGGAATTTAAGAAACAAACAAATGAACAAATTTAACAAAAGAGAGACAAACCAAAAAACAGAGTCTTAACAATATAGAACAAACAGATGGTTATAGGAAAGGAAGTAGGTGGGGAAATGGGTGAAATAGATAAAAGGGATGAAAACTACACTTACCGTGATGACCACTGAGTAATGCAAGGAATTGTTAAATCACTATATCATATACTTGAAATTAATATAACACTGTAGGTTAACTATACTGGAATTTAAAAAGTTTTTAGTAATAATAAAAAAAATAAGATGGTCTAAATTTTCAATGAGATAAAGTAATGGCTAATATCAGTATGCCCCCCCAAGAAATTATGCAGCAAAAACAGACAATTATGAATCAAGAACAGATGAAGATTTTTTTTTAAAGACTGGATTCAAAATACTGAAAATTAAACTCTAATCACAAAAGTAAAATAATCTCTGTAGGAAAGGATAATTCAGTGAATGAGAGGAAAATATTAAGAAACTGATTCAGAACACAATGACACATAAAATGATGTTTAAAATATGAATTACAAGTTGGTATCCATAGAACAGACTATCCACCACCCACACATGCCCAAAAAGTGTCCCAGGAGCAGGGAAGAGCTGGGAGCAGGGTGGGGCGAGAGAAGGAAGACTTTTTAGAATTAATGATGGCTTCCACTTGAAGAGGCCCCTCTGCCCCTCTAAAACTCTCCTGAAATGACCAGAGGTGGGTTTTTAAAGGCATAACGCCCCCAAATTATGGGAAGAGCAACTATAGACAAAGAATACATACATTCGTACATACACACATATAAAAGCTGAGAAGCAGAGAGGCATGTGGAAACTAACTTAGCAGGCCAACACACTGAAACTACGGGAAAGTAAGAGACAAACTCATTTATACAGGACTCTAAAACTCTCGACCTGATAGCACCCAGTGGATGTGAAAGATGTAAAGATGGTGCTGAGAGCAGGAAGCCTGGCTGAATGTCCAGTGAATGTGTAGTCGGTGGCCCTGGCACAAGGGGGACTGGAGGTCGGCACTCTGAGAGGACTGGCTATCAGGACAAGGTGGTCCCCTGTGTCCTTAGAGCCACCCAGTGGAGGGAGGGGTTAGTGAAGGAAGGCCCAGCTTCAATAGCTCCACTATTATGTCTTCCATCTACTGGGTACCATACAAGATATTGTTTGAAGAAAGGTATCCTCGTTGCGGAGGGGTGGAAAGGTTTCCTAAACCACCACCATACACCAGGGCAGACTAAGGGTACTGCCTACTATTTGGCTAAAATATCTTACTGAATTGGGCAAATATGGGAGGGTTTTGGCCTTAATTAAAAACATCAGAAAAAAGGTAAAGTAAGAGCATGAGCCTGGGAATGTCACCCAAAGGATGAAATTTCCCCATTTTGTTTTAGAGTCAAAAAAAAGTTCATTTTAGAAATAAATCTACCTAGGGTTATTCTCATAGCACCCCTGCTACAGCTCATTCTGTCACCTAATGACCCTGTTCTGGGCCTTTTGACACAAAAGGGGATATTTGAAAATGCCTAGAAAGAAGGAGAGGATTTCAAGTTTAATTGTAAGCCTGACCTGGTTTTGTTGCCTATTGTTCATGTGACTAACAGCCTGGAATCAGACAGCCAGAGTTTGAGCCTCAGCGATGCCATGTGCTAGCCAGGTAACACTGAGTAATTTATGAGCCTCCCAGGAATTTTCTTGACTATTAAAAAAAAAAGAGAATAACAATACTTACATCAAAGTGTTGAAGTCAGGATTTAATAAGATAATGAGTAATAAAAAGTTTTTATCTTTTTAATTTTAGAGAGAGACAGAGACAGCATGAGCAGAGGAGGGGCAGAGAAAGAGGGAGAAGAGAGAATTCCAAGCAGGCTCTTCACCATCATCACAGAGGTCAGTTGGGGCTCAAACTCACAAAACCATGAGATCATGACCTGAGCCGAAACCAAGAGTCAGATGCTTAACCTACTGAGACACCCAGATGCCCCATGAGTAATAAAAAGGTTTAACATGGTGTCTTGGATATAGCAAAAGTTAGTTGTCTTTATTCCTCAAAAGGCCACAAACTTTAGAAGGAAAACAAGCTATTAGTTAACGAACATCAGTGTTTTGTCTTCCTCCAGGAATGGCAAGGAAAGACCAACTTATAAGATACAGTTGACTTTTATCTGTGTTTCAAATGAAAATCCTCCCAATATCTTCTGTTTTGTTGTAAGCAGATCAACAGACCTGTATCTTGTGACTGACTCAAAATGGTCAAGCGAGCAAGAGAAGAGAAGAGGAAGGGAGGGAGGAAGGGAGATGGGAGAGAGGAGAGAGATCAACATGGTTCAATCTACACCAGATATTTGATTTTCATCTGGACCCAATTCTGCAAAGGTAGAAGCTTTCATATGACCAGACAAATAGATGATGTAGGAGGTTGGTGCTCTGGGAAGGATTGAGTCCCAGTTTTTTCTGCGGAGATCAGGTATTAGTAGGGTCTATGTGGTCCCCTCATAAATCAATAAAATCAGTATTGAATGGCTGCCTGGACCCAGAGTCCACCTTGGGGGCTTTGCTTGCCTTGCTCTGCTGTCACAACACCCCCAACGGTATCTAAATGTCACCCCTCCTGACTGATTTTCTGCCCAAGTGGCCCCCAATATTCTTTCCCTTGCTGGTATTACCTAAACACTTCCCATGAAGACTGGAGTCAGACCTAACATTAACTAGTGAGTATATTAAGACTGAAAAAGAGGAGAGTGCATTTCCTAAAGAACCATAACCAGTAAATAGTGGTTCTTGAAGTGTGGTCCCGGGAACAGCAGCATGAGCTTCATCTAGGAACTTGTTGAAAAAGGAAGTTCTTGGCCCCACCCAAGATCTACAGAATCAGAATCTCTGGTGAAGGAGCCCAGCAGTTTGTGGTTTAACAAACCCTCTAGGTGATTTTGCTGCATACTTACATTTGAGAGCCTCTTAAGTAAAACAAAGATTTTTCACAGCAACTAAAAGGACTTCCATTAGGCAAAGGGGAAGCTTTTTGTCAGAGAACTAATAGCAATTTGACAGTATTAAAAGCTGAATTGTGATGACAAAACAAATCAAGAGCTCTTACAGACAGAAAAGCCTTCTTTATGGCACAAAAACAGACACATAGACCAATGGAACAGAATTGAGAACTCAGAAGTGGACCCACAAATATATGGCCAACTCATCTTTGACAAAGCGGGAAAGAGTATCCAATGGAAAAAAGACAGCCTCTTTAACAGATGGTGCTGGGAGAACTGGACAGCAACATGCAGAAGAATGAAACTAAATCACTTTCTCACAAAAATAAACTCAAGTTTTATTTTTTACACAAAAATAAACTCAAAATGGATGAAGGACCTGAATGTGAGACAGGAAACCATCAAAACCCTAGAGGAGAAAGCAGGAAACAACCTCTTTGACCTCAACCACAGCAATTTCTTACTTGACACATCCCCAAAGGCAAGGGAGTCAAGAGCAAAAAGGAACTATTGGGACCTCATCAAGATAAAAAGCTTCTACATGGCAAAGGAAACAATCAATAAAATAGGCAACTGATGGAATGGGAAAAGATAGTTGCAAATGACATATCAGATAAAAGACTAGTATCCAAAATCTATAAGGAACTCACCAAACTCCTCACCCGAAAAACAAATAATCCAGTGAAGAAATGGGTGGAACACATGAACAGACATTTCTCCAAACAGGACATTCAGATGGCCAACAGACATAAAATGATGCTCAGCATCCCTCATCATCAGGGAATTACAAATCAAAACCACACTGAGATACCACCTCACACCGGTCAGAGTGGCAAAAATGAGCAAATCAGGAGACTCTAGATGCTGGTGAGGATGTGGAGAAATGGGCACCCTCCTACACTGTTGGTGGGAATGTAAACTGGTGCAGCCCCTCTGGAAAACAGTGTGGAGGTTCCTCAAAAAATGAACACTAGAACTCCCCTATGACCCAGCAATAGCACTGCTAGGAATTTACCCCAGGGATAGAAGAATGCAGATGCGTAGGGGCACATGTATCCCAATGTTCATAGCAGCGCTTTCAACAATAGCCAAATCATGGAAAGAGCCTAAATTTCCATCAACTGATGAATGGATCAAGACGATGTGGTTTATCTATACGATGGAATACTACATGGCAACGAGAAAGAATGAAATCTGGGCATGAGTAGCAACATGGATGGAACTCGAGAGTGTTATGCTGAGCGAAATAAGTCAGGCAGAGAAAGACAGATATCATATGTTTTCACTTATAACTGGATCAGGAGAAACTTAACAGAGGACCATGGGGGAGGAGAAAGGGAAAACATAGTTGGGAAGAGGGAGGAAGGCAAACCATGAGAGACTCTTGAATAATGAGAACAAACTAAGGGCTGATGGGTGTGGGGGAGGGGGATTGAGGGGTGATGGGCATGGAGGAGGGCACTTGTTGGGATGAGCACTGGGTGTTATACGGAAACCGACTTGACAATAAACTATTGAAGAAAAAAAAGCCTTGTATAATTACTTTCCAGTGCTTATCTTCTCCCCTTAGCTATAAGCTCTCGCTGCCTTGTTCTCAGTACAAGGATGTAACAGTCAGTATAAGCTGCATTATGCTACAGTACCAAAATAACCCAATAATTCAGTGGCTTTAAACAACAAAGGCTTACCTCTCACTAACATTACACATCCATCAGAGATTGCTGGGGCCTTGCCCCATGTCAAAGTCACCAGAATGACAGAGACATTACCATGGGAACATAGCTGGTTGTTGTAGCAAAGGGAAAGGGATCCTGGCTTTCGAAGGTTCTGTTGAGCATTGACAGTTGTCACTTCTACTCCCATTTTAGGCCATAGCAAGTCATATGGCCAACCTGAGTTCAGTGGGGCACGGTAGTACAGCCCTCCCATTTACCTGGGAGGAGAGAACTAAATATTTATAACATAGGTAACAACTACACAGGAGGCCCTCCGAGGTAGGTGGTGTCATTGTGCAGGTAAGAAAAGAGACACACAGAACTTACATAATATGCCCAAAGTCCCTCAGCAGGTCAGTATCAGAGCTAATTCCCGTTTGTCTGATTCCAAAGTTCATGGTGGAAAACATTGTGCCACCGTGTTGGAGACAGAGACAAGGGGAAGGGGAAGTGGTTTTGTAGGAGATGAAGTCAGCTTTGACTGACTTCAAAACTCCCACAGCAACTCAAAATGTGGAACTAGAACAGAGAGACCAGAGAGCTGGACATACATAGGGACCAGTAACTTAATACAGAGAATGAAGACTCAGAGAAATATTACAGTGTTTTTTCTCTCAAGGTAGAAAGGAAATGGGGGGAAAAAGCAGTTCTCAGAATATTTGCAGGTTGGGGAAGAGAGAAAAGCTACTAAGAAAGCAATTATGAAAGAAAAAGGAAAACCTAAGAGGAAAGGCCTTTAGGAAGAATACAAGGTCAAGACTATCTGTTACAAAAGAAAGTTGGTTGTTGATAATAAAAAAGGTTTTTGGGATCCATTATACTTGAATAAGAAGAAATCTAGGGTGTCCTCCAAGGAGCAGATTTAAGTAGTAAAATAGGAAACTCCATATATCAAGGGCAGGAAAGGAAAAGAAAACTGTATATGTGAGCCACAAGATTGAAATCTTTAGTATAGAGTAATGAGGAAAACATACGGTGGATTAAAGTCAGGACTGAGGTCTCATATTTTACAAAGGGAAGTGTACAAATATCTGAGTGAGGAAGGATAGGAGAGATGGAGAATCAGAGTAGGAGGCACACGGAAATACAAGGATTCAGTAGAGATGAAATGGATGGGGTCCACAGGACGGGCTGCAAGGGTGCTTCAATAGGCGACAGGTCTTTGCTTCTTCTGAGATAGAGGAAGTGTGAGAGATGAAAGGGAGGGAAATTGCTGATAGCAGATAAAGTCAAGGGCTCTAAGAGTGTGCTATTGATGACTATATCTGCCACAGGCCAATCCAAAATCACAAAACATAGTATCTTTCTGTGTCCAAATGCTCTGTTTGCCTGGTGCACAGCAGAGTAAGGATCTCCAGGGATTTTTTTTCCCTCTGTGCACTATTTTCCTTTTCTTTTTCCCAGTTGGAAGATTATACCCAGTTTGTACAATTGTGTCACTCCAGACACAGTTACTGGTCACCCAATATCCATTTTTCTTGTCTTTCTTATTAAATGGACCAAGTTTTTTCAGAGAGGCAGTAACACACATAAGTTCTTGCTTTCCCAACCCCCCTTATATTCCTAGCCAAAGAGACATCAGTGGCAACAGATTTGTTAGTTAGTTGGCAAATGGGATGTCCCCTGGGAACTGATGTTGGGCTCGGCAACTTTCAGGCATTGCGAGGTATGACTTGATCCTGATGGATTGAGTTAACCCAAACTTGCACTCTTCTGTGGACAGCTCTGAGACAATCTTCCTGGTCACCTGTCTGATCCTGAGGTGACCATTTCGTAACCAAAAGGCCAAGGAAAACAAGCGTCATCTCCTCTAACCTAATTATTTATGGCCAAGACCGCGGAATCACATGGTTCTCAGGGTATGTAAAAGAAACACTGCTCTCAAAGGAGAACCTTCATTCTGGAAGCGTCTTAAAAGACCAGGAATGAATGGTTCTTCAACACTGTACTTTTCGGTTCTCTTATATCCTAACTTCTGCTCTGTTGGTAGACTCTCTGAGATCTGAAAAAATTCTGTACATATAGAAAAATATTCATTACTATTTCATAATGCCTAATTTGTTAATTGTATGAGTTCATTAAAGGCGTAATGTTCTACAGATGGTAGCTACACTTGTGGTAAGCATAGCATAACATATAGACTTATGGACTCACTATGTTGTGCACTTGAAACTAATGTAATGTGTGTTAATTATACTTCAGTAAAACAAGGTAACATTCTTTTTTTTAAATGTTTACTTATTTTGAGAGATAGAGAGCAAGTGGGGAAGGGGCAGAGACAGAGGCAGAGAATCCCAAGCAGGCTCCATACTGTCGGCTCAGAGCCTGATGGGGGCCTCAAACCCATAAACTGTGAGATCGTGACCAGAGCTGAAACCAAGAGTCAGACATTTAACTGACTCAGCCACCCAGGCCCCCTAAAGATAATATTCTTTTGTAGGAGTAAGCAGCCACTATTCTAAGTTTTCAAAAGGTTATCTTTATAACTAATGTCTGAATTTGGAATCTAACACATTAAATTTCCCCAAACTTATTGATTATGAACTTATTTAATAAAATATGCTAAACAGTTTGGTTTAAATTACGATTATAATATTTCCTATTTTTCTGAAAAATTAAATTATAAAACATAAAGTAATGCTTTAAGTAATTTTTATTATGCTTCTACTTTAAGCCAATAACAAAGGTGCTCTAATCATGATGAATTTTAATTTCATCATATAGTCTTATGCTGCTTCCTCCCTAGGATTTTTGTTTTTATGTTTTGTCAAAGTTTCTTAGGGCTGAAGTAATAATTTTACCAGTCACAGAAGAAAAAGAATCCCATCTCAGATCAGCTGAAATGGCAGGTTCTGGATTTGCCACTGATCTTGGTTGGCCAAGGGTCCCGACTGTGTAGACCACTGTCATTTCAACTCAAGCATTAGGGTATTAGGCAGAGTCTCTTTTTATAATAAAGGTTTACCTAATACATCATGAGATTTTTAAGTGTCTGCCTTTCATATAGGTTTCAAAGTTTTGAAATGTACCTTCCCAGAAATGATGTGTTATTTAACGTTTGGATGGTTGACAATTCTTTTTTTTTTTTCTTTTAATTTTTTTTTTAAATTTATTTCTAGGAGAGAGAGAGAGACAGCGTGAGCAGGGGAGGGTCAGAGAGAGAAGGAGTCACAGACTCTGAAACAGGCTCCGGGCTCTGAGCTGGCAGTCAGCACAGAGCCCGACGCAGGGCTCAAACCCACGAACTGTGAGATCCTGACCTAAGCGAAAGTCAGACGCTTAACCGACTAAGCCACCCAGGTGCCCCAGATGGTTGACAATTCTTAACATGTAGGTACTAAATTTCTGTCTGTGGGTATTAATTGAAAATATATAATCAATAAAAATTAAATATATTCTATTGTATTTACCTTTTTCGTTAGAGCTGTATTTTGTATACATTTATTAACCTATAATTTTGAGTATCTTAATGACCTCATAGCCTTAATGATTATAATTATCATTCTCTATCTGATGCTGATATTGTCTCAACTTGGCCAATAGGAAACCCTTTAAGTTGGTTCCTTTATTCTTTTAGCACTACCTTGATTATTTTTGAGAAAGTGACAATCATCCCTGTTGACTATATGCTATGATAAACAATTTCTAACATAATTAAAGCCATAATACAGCTGGAGGGAAAAAGTCTCCAAGTAATTTTTGCTTTCTTACCAATGAGATCACCAGCATGGCTTCATTCCTCCTAGCTAGGAGATCTCCTAAACAGAGATTACGGAGAACAGCTCCTAGCTTCTTGACACCATCCAATCTAGAGATAGTCCCTGTTTTCCCAATGTCTCATAGAAATCATTCAGTATAAGCACAAATCTTATAATAAGCCCCTCCCACATGCCTTCTACCCAGACACAAATGGTTCTCCTGGAGTGTGCTCTTCCTTGCTTAGCAAGATAAATAAGTTTAAATATGTTCCTGATGTGCTTTGACTAGTGGGTTAACACCTTGAAAGCATCCTTGCTTTCTAACAACAGCAAGATGTTCTAGACCCATCTGAATTTTCCTGCTAACACATGGGAATCCTCTACTTTTAAGGAAAATCCAGGGTTCCTGGGTGGCTCAGTGGGTTGAGTGTCCAACTTCGACTCAGGTCATGATCTCACGATTCGTGGGTTCGAGCCCCACATCGGGCTCTGTGCTGACAGCTAGCTCAGAGCCTGGAGCTGGTCTTCGGATTCTGTGTGTCTCTCTCTGACCCTCCCCTGCTCACTCTCTCTTTCAAAAATTAAAAAAAAAATTAATAAAAAAAGGAAAAACTAGTTCTTTTAGCAGATAAAAACAGAACAAAATCTGGCCCTAGACACATGAGAGGAGTGATAAGCAAAATGGCTACTGTTGAAGTTATTATTGCCATGGGGCACTTTTTTAGCTAGAATATCTACTTCTTTATAAAGTTATGGCTTCACATCGATCTTTCCAATCTGGCATGTTTTCTCACTATACTCAACTTTCTTTTAGTTCATAGTCTCATTAATTACTTAGACTTTCTCCAACATGGATGTTTGGAGGTTTAGGTCTGGCTGATCACCCACTGTCCTCTAATCAAGTTCTCACCAGTTGAAAAAAACAGGGACAAAAATACAGTTTTTACTTTAAAAAAAAAAAAAGCTTTATTAAAAAAACATATTCTGTAGGCAAAAGGGAGCTTTTCTCTCTTTTTCCATTCCTTGAATTGAATCTAATCACATATGTTAAGTAAATGCAGGACTCCATGCTAGTGGGGAGGTCCTATCCTGGCGCTCCTGGTATGTAGGAAAAGAAAGTGGTGGAAAAGAGGAGAGAAGAGTAAGTAAGCAGAGAAGAAGGAGATCAAGAACAAGAGAACTATTTCCTGGTCTACAAAGAGGAATCTACAGTATCTAGGTAATCTACTGTCATTGGGATTAAATCAAGTGCTATCCGTTAGTGCCAGGGATATGAAAATGCTCATCATAAATGCCAGCTGGCATGAATGCTTATCATAGAAAGGTTTTGATCATGCATTTAAACCTATTTATACTTTACTCTTTAGGGTCAATTTCCAGAAGCAGAGGTTCTGAGCAAAAAAAATAAATAAGATTATAAAACTTAAATTTTTAATATACATTGTCAAACAGCCCTTTAGAAAAATTGTCAATATTTTAAAACTTTTCCAATGATAGGTGAAAACAACGAACTATTTTTATTACCATTCTTTTATGAATTTAATCTTTAAATGTTATCAAAGTTACTTATAGACACAGTTTAGAGAGTCAAGTAGTTCTAGGAGTTTGTTTTGCTTTACAAAAAGAGCCCCTTGCCCCAGCTCTCCCCCTAACCCTCACCCCACCCCCACCGTTGCCTGCTCCTTATAGGCAGTAACTTTAAGGGCAAAATACTCCATTGAATATTTTGATATTTTCCTCCATTTTACTAAGTAATATAATCACATTTGGAATTTTGGAGGCTTCCTTTTCATCACTATCCATTGATTTCCTATTACTAGCTCTCTTTCAACACCATTGCCTATCTAATTGCTCGCTCGCACACGCGCGCGCACACACACACACACACCAGCCCACTACAGATCTTCATAGTTTTCATTCTATCAACATTCTGAGTTGACATCATTATGACTTTGCAAACATACTTGATGGTTATAGGCTCAGAAGAAATTAGTCTGCCTTCCTCTTCTTTACGTTGACCCCACGCACACACCCTGCGGGCCATCTCTACCTCCCCTCACTCTGGACCCTCCCTCCACTCGGTCGTTTGTCCCTCAAAACTTCTCCATCTTGTCCCTCCTCTCCTCAAAAACATTCAGCTGTATTTAGTAATCTCTGGGATGAATAGCGGAGCCTTCACAATCCCATCCCAGCTCAACCACCACACTCCTCCCAAACACTAAAGGAAAAGCTTACTACATCCATACAAGTCTCTTTTTTTCTTTTTTTTACAAATAGTTTATTGTCAAGTTGGTTTCCATATAACACCCAGTGCTCATCCCCACAAGTGCCCTCCTCCATGCCCATCTCCCCCCTCCCCTCCCCACATCCATCAGTCCTCAGCTTGTTTCTCAGCATTCAAGAGTCTCTCATGGTTTGCCTCTCTCCCTCTCCCCCACCATTTCCCCCCTTCTTCTCCCCCATGGCCCTCAGTTAAGTTCCTCCTAATCCTCCTATACATGCAAACATATGATATTTGTCCTTCTCTGCCTGCCTTATTTCGCTAAGCATAACACCCTCAAGGTCCATCCATGTTGCTACACATGGCCAGATTTCATTGTGATCTAGTCCCCAGAAACTCTTAGAGTTTGTAAATAAGTTTTTTGTCTGAAATTCTCTCTACCATCAACTCCTTCCACAACTGTTTACATCTTAACCTGGTCTTCTAAAGCTCAAACATATCTCTTTCAACATATTTTTCCTAATGCATATTTATTTTTTCTTGAGAGGTCATCTCCTTTAGTAGTTATGCTATTTATATTGACATTTAATCATGTCCTTTGTTGTTTCTGTAAATTCTTAAGGTTGGGGAGTGTATTATTTATCTTTTTCTAGTAACTGGAGGTAATACTTGGATATGTCCAATGCATGGACTTCACTGTGGGAGGATCAAGCCAGGCCATGTAAGTTATATTTACTAAAATTTTAAAGTGTTAATAAAACTTCCATGGGAGGAAAAACTCCCACTTTATTCCTGTCCGTGATTAGGGTTCAGGAATAGATCTATTTATGATTATCTATAGTGTGAACTGTGTGGCACTTGGAGACAGAGCCTATTGTGGGTTGAACTGTATCCCTCCCCACAAAAAAAAAAAAAAAACTTACATGTTTAAGTTCTAAGCCCCAGAACCTTATTTGGAAATTACAGATAATCAAGTTAAAGTTAGGTCATTAGGATGAGCCCTAACTCAATATGACTGCTGTCCTTATGAAAAGGGGAAATTTGGACACAGAAACACACACACACAAACACACACACACACAGAAGACAGTGTGAAGAGACGGAGAGAGAAGACAGCCATCTGCAAGCCAAGGAGAGAGGCCAGAGCAGAGCCTTCCCTCACAGCCCTCAGAGAGGACCAACTCTGCCAGCATCTTGATTTCCAGACTTCTCGCCTCTAGAACTGCATGAAAATGAATTTGTTTTGTAAGCTTCCCAGACTGTGGTTGTTAACAGCAGCCCAAGCAAACTAACATAGACTCAATACCCAATACCTAAATACTTTATCTATTTGGAGAATCAAACCCTCTTCACTCTGTTACAGCTTTTTTTTTTTTTTTCAAATCTCCTTCACTTTATTAATAGATTGAGGAATAAAATCAATCAGAAACTAACAACCACCAGGGCAGGTGCTCACTGGCATGCACAAGTGACTTAACAGTGGCCATGCTTCCTGGACAGGGAGGTACCCACACAATCAGAAGAGTCTGGATTATTTCCCTGGAGCAGCATCGTCTTACTGAGAGATTATGGGTCCAATATGAAGAACTTGGCCCTTCGTGGCAGTGCTGCTAGAAGTGACATTATGTGAAAGGAGAAACTATCAGAGAAAATTATTAGAGAAGTGGGGATAGAAACAAGGGCATGTCCAGAGATTATGTGTAACCTCATCAAAGGCTCCCACTGCACCGCAGACTTTAGAGCAGTTTCAGTAGAATTATATAAGAGATTGTGCTTTTTGCAGAAGTGAAAACCCAAAATGATTCTGTAGGTGTGCATAATCGACAATGCTAAAAGACTAATGTAAGGAAGAGGTACTCCCTAGGTTGGCAATAGGGGGAGAGTTTAGTCCCTTGAGCAAAATATAAGAAGACAAAGGAAAATGTTACAACCTCATCTCGGATATCTCTGGGATTCTTGAACCAGACCCATCTAAGAAAAGACGAGATCATAATTTTCAAGTGGGGTGACTTGGAGAATCTCATGAGATTTAATAGAAGAGTGGTTAACTTGAAGATTAATCATGAGATTCTGGGTCTTTTATCAAAAACTAAGAGACAGGAGTTAGTACTGGATGAGTGACAGTACTATGACCAAGAGAAAAAACACATTATAAAATGGATTGTGTTTTGGTCAAAGAAAGATTGTGCTACTGTTTGTTCTGGATTGTCAGTTTCAGTTAAATGTGAAAGAACCTTTGTCGCTGAAACACATGGTCTCCACTCCCCACTATACCTGGCCACATAAGCAAAGGTGTGCATCATGAGGCTGCAGGGCTCACGGGTCCTAAGGATAGCCTCCAATCAGGAGAAAAAGTGTTTCTATCCTGCTGAGATGCCATTTCCTAAAGTCATAGACAACTCAGGGCAGGCTTGGCTTTACTATAATTAGTCATCAGAGGGTTTTGCGGCCCTGTGTGCTAGAGAAGCAAGATGAAAGCATGTTATTTGCAGGCTTCTAGGCAGAGAAAGGCTAACACTAGGTCACTAATGTGTTGAACAAGAACAGAGTTTCCAGGAAACCTAATGTAATCTAAATCACTTTTAAGATTTTGGATTTTAGTCTTGGGAAATTCTGGTTTAGGTGAAATGGGAACCTTAATAGGAACAAAGTCAACAGAAATTACCTGTCGAGATCTATTATTATGAAAAAGAAAGTTGGAACAGAATGCATCACAAAAATTTTTGAGTTGTGGGCTATATTATGACAGGAAAAAAAAAGGCAGCCTGGAGTACTTACTATTAGAAGAGCCTATAGGAAAGTGTGTCTGTGACATATTTTGGTTTCGTTTTTTTTAAAGTAGGCTCCATGCCCAGCAAGGAGCCCAACATGGGGCTTGAACTCACAACCCTGAGATCAAGACCTGAGCTGAGATCAAGAGTCAGATGCTTAATTGAGCCACCCAGGTGCCCCAAGACTGGATTTTTAACTGGGAGAATAGGGTAGGAAAAATATGATGGACTCCAGCTTCAAACAGGTTCAGATAGTTTGGGAGGGGATTGATAGGACTTTCCATTGATTTTCACTAGAAGGCAGCATAAGTGAGTCTGACATCATTTATGCGTTCAGACAAAAGAATGTGTGGGAAGATTTAGATGCAAATATACCTCGATGAGCAGAGGTTATTAGAAAGGAAGTTATGAATAGGGAAATTAAGCAAGCACATACAAAGAACTCCTCCTCAAATAGTAGGGGCATCTCATTTTGCAAAAGATCTAACAGGCTGGAGGGAGAAAACAAGCTTAAAAGGAAAATATTTTGGTCAGAGAGGTGTTTTCAGAATGGGATGATATGGGAAATTTCTACTGCATTACATACATCAGAAGTTCATGGCATATGGGAGAAATCTTGAGCCCTTAAATCGAAGGATATCTAAATCTGATCCCTATGTCAACAAGGCACTTAAATTCAATGTCATTGGGGGAAGAGAAACAGAGATGATGTTCCTATTTCCTGGGCTGGTCTGTTGTGAAAGAAAAAAGGAAATGACTGAAACTTTGTGGGACAAAAATCATACAGGCAGGTGACTCTCTAATTGGCCAATGTGGGTTTTTTTTTTTTCATTAATTTTCCCCATTTGCCAGATATTATCTGGGGCCTCTTTGCCTCTACTCCACTGCCATTTTTATCTTTCCTCTGAAGTTTTCCTACCTCCTTGCAAGAGGCCTTAAAGCTTTTGATTGGTAACAGCATCAATTTAACAAGAGGGATTTCTGTTTTCATAATTTGGCAAGCCAAGTTCTATTCAGCTAAGGAGCAAGTTTATTTACTGACTTTTGATTATCAATGGACACAGATGAATTCTGTTGTTCTTGGGCCTTGTGAGGTAAGCTAGTTTTAGAGGTAGCTGTGGGAGCAGTACTGGGGCAGCATGAAAGTCTATCAAAGAGCTGTTCCATGTTTCATAGTCAGCCATTATTCACCTTCACTTTGCTCATGGTGGGTGGTAAGGTTTGTCAGAGAGCGAGGTAGGACAAAATCCCGGGTGGTCCAATCAGCCTTCATAAGGCTCAATATTATCTGGTGCAGCACTGCACACAACAGTTGATAGTATCAGAGCATGTTTAAGACACTAATTATTCTTGGGGCGTCTGGGTGGCTTAGTTGGCTAAGTGACCAACTTTGGCTCAGGTCATGATCTCATGGTTTGGGAGTTTGAGCCCCACATTAGGCTCTGTGCACTGACAGCTCAGAGCCTGCTTAGGATTCAATCTCTCTCATTCTTTCTCTGCCCCTCCACCACTCACACTTACTCTCTCAAAATAAACAAACTAACTTTTTAAAAAGATTCTAATTATTCTCGAAATTTCTGAGTGCTGGGAGCCGCACCGGCCTCTCTGGATGGCAGTCGCAGCGGGGAAGTGGCAGTGTTTGCAGCTCCTGCCATGAGAAACGAAAACTGGTATCTCTTTCTGCTACTACTGGCTCATGTTGGAAATAAGCGTGCTGGTATTGACCAGGCCTCACAATATTCCATATCAGACCAATATTCTGAACACAGATACCTCATAAGGAAAAGCACATTCCTGCCTTTACAAAAGAGATTTTAGATGAAAGCTCTGTGGGTGATTGTCAAAAGGCTCTTCCTATGGGCCTTGCAGACCCAAGACTTACATAATAAAGGGAGTTAAGAACACAAGAGTTACAATTGAGCCTGGCCCCGAGACAAAGAGCCTATTTTGGGGATAAGGGCAAAACATAAGTTACTACATAGATCTTTACTAATTGGTGATGCATAGCAGTCCCTTCCTCAAGGCCTACTTTCCACAAACACCCTCCCTCACACTAGCAGCTGGGATGAGGATAGACAAGAGTAGCTAAAAGATAACCCAGATGCAAAGACTGACACATTTATGGCCCCCATGGTGCTTGCACATTCAGTATCAAGGAAAAGGCTTGCTCGAGCAACTTAGGAACAAGCCTAATATACATTCATCCTCTTGAGAGCCAAACAGAATGACTCCTAGCTTATCTAGATACAATTTAACCTATATGTTATCCTGTTTTTCACTAAGAGCATCCTGTTAATTCCTTGTTTGTAAATTCACTATGACTGGGATAATTCTGCAGAATATCAAAAACTTATTATCGCAAAAGGCCTCCATTTGTAGAAATTCCTTTCTCTGACTTCATGTTGTTGCTGAACCTTTAAATAAAGACACCAAAACCGACAGGACAGAGATGCCTGCCTGGTGATCAGAAAGAATCTCGGGGCTCTCTCACTCTGTCTCTCACCGACACCATCCATCCTTCAGGGACCCCTGGACCTGCTGGAGCCGGCCTCCGACATCTGAGAATCTTTCTGGATGTGGATGAATACTAAATTTCTGACTAAGTCTCCTGGGGTCCAGGTGTTCTGCACAGATCCTGTTGTGACTAGATAGGAATGTCTCTTAAAGAAGTCAATCTATCCGAAGTGGAGGCAAAGGATTTGGCCTAAGTTGTAGGTGCTATTTGAGAATTTTTGAACGAGTGGCTATCTGGTCCAAAAAAGGGAGTAACAGAAGTCATCTTTTTGTTGGGTGGGGGGTCCGGGATGAAGAAGAGTTAGTGCTTAAAAGTGATGATAATAACTAGAAGTGCATAGCACTGGATCACCTTAATATAAGAAACTCCTATACTGATACCATGTTTTGGCACTCTTACCTGAAGTACGAGTCAAGCCACTAAACTCTAACACAAAGGATCCAGCCACAAGTGGGATCACAGACAAATATTAGACAGACATAGGAGTCTCTCATGGAAAACCTCAGTAGATACTTCAGAATGTCTCTTTCTTATCTGGGGCCATTTTGTGACGAATGATCAATCTGTTTCTGGCTGGTGCAGCCATACAGGTCTCAACCACAACTTTAAAAGAAAATGGAGCTTGGCATTGCTTTTCATTTTGCCTTGCCAGAGAGAGGGTCTAGTTTTAAGTATAAGCATCTGCAGTGAGAGATTCCAGCTGATATGAAAACCCCGTTTGATTCAGAGAATGCCACAGAACACACAAAGCCTAGTGGCCATAGACTACAGATAACAAAGGCAGAAAATTCCATTCCAATACAGTATTACACTATTTTTATTACACTATATGTTAACTAACTTGGATTTTTTAAAAAAATGTGGAAGTACATCTATCTCGAGGAATTTTAGGAATTGTGAGTTTGTGTGGGTCTACATCTATACCTGCAGATACGAATGCACACAAATACACATGAAGGTTAGGTTTATTTGGTAATATTATCACAGGAGAGGTTTTTTAAGTTAATGTTTCACTTTATTTTTAAAATATTTTTATGTTTATTTGTGAGAGAGAGAGAGAGACAGACAGAGAGAGACAGACAGAGAGAGACAGACAGCTTGAGCAGGAGAGGGTCAGAGAGAGAGGGAGACACAGAATCTGAAACAGACTCCAGGCTCTGAGCTGTCAGCACAGAGCCTGACGTGGGGCCCGAACCCACCAACCATGTGAGACCATGACCTGAGCTGAAGTCGGACACCCAACCGACTGAGCCACCCAGATGCCCCAATGTTTTACTTTAATAAACTCATCTGGCATTCCGATTAAATTTTTAAAAGAAAATGAATTTTTAAATGTTGGAGTTTTTATTAATCTGAATTTTCACTGAGTTTTATTATAATGAACTTAGAGGTGTCTTAGTTTTTCTGAGGAGAACACAAAATGGCATAATGAATCAGACAATAAGCCTATGACAAGGACATCTGACAACACTGATGTTGTGCCACAGAGCAATGCATGCTATATGCCTCACCTAAGCATAATCCTAATGATTCGATACAAAGCTGAATGTTCATGTTGTTTGGAAACCTTAATCTTTGTAATTCTCTATTCCATCAAGTGTGCTGTTCTACTGTTTTATTAGAAATGACATTTAAAACCCAATGCAAAGGCTTTCCATTTGATTTGAGTGTCATAATTTGATTTTGAGCTTGAGAATTGTGAGTATTTTAATATTGGCTTCTTGAATGATTTTATTGGCACATTACAATTCTGTTAGAAGAAACTAACATGAACTTTTTTTTTTTAAATTACACTGTCCAGGTGACTTTTCAAATTAGTAGTTACAGAAGAGGGAAGACATACACGACTGAAATAACTGAATTGCCAAGTAGAATTCTGTAAAACAGAGTTAAACCCTCATGTGTTATGTGCTTTAAATCAATTCATTCTATATTATTTTCTGCAAAAAGACATTTTAAATCATAGGTCAATTGCCCAGAAAAACATAAGTAAACAAAAAATAATTTCCCAATTTTTTTTTTTTTTTTTTTTTTTTTACAAATCTCCTGCCTCCTCAACTGAATTCCTTTGCATTTCTCCTGCTTTCCTGGATTATCAAGGTTCTCTCTCTAGCATCATTCCCATCAGTATGGGAAATTTTTTTTTAATTTTTTTAATAGTTTATTGTCAAATTGGTTTCCACATAACACCCAGTGCTCATCCCCACAAGTGCCCTCCTCCATGCCCATCTCTCCCCTCCCCCCCCACACCCATCAGTCCTCAGTTTGTTCTCAGCATTCAAGAGTCTCTCATGGTTTGCCTCTCTCCCTTTCCCCCACCATTTCCCCCCTTCTACTCCTCCTAAGTTAAGTTCCTCCTAATCCTCCTATACGTGCAAACATATGATATTGGTCCTTCTTTGCCTGACTTATTTCACTCAGCCTAACACCCTCAAGGTCCATCCATGTTGCTACACATGGCCAGATTTCATTGTTTCTCATTGCCATGTAGTATTCCATGGTATAGATAAACCACATCTTCTTGATCCATTCATCTGTGGATGGACACTTAGGAGCACTCTCCACAATAGCTAAAACATGGAAAGAGCCTATGCATCAGCATTTCTGTATCCCTTGGGTAAATTCCCAGCTATTGCTGGGTCATAGGGGAGTTCTATTGTTAGTTTCCTGAGGAACCTCCACACTGTTTTCCAGAGGGGCTGTACCAGTTTACATTCCCACCAACAGTGTAGGAGGGTGCCTGTTTCTCCACATCCTTGCCAGCATCTAGAGTTCTGTTTTGCTCATTTTAGCCACTCTGACTGGCGTGAGGTGGTATCTCAGTGTGGTTTTGATTTGTATTTCCCGGATGAGGAGGGATGCGGAGCATTGTTTCATGTGTCTGTTGGCCACCTGGATGTCCTCTTTGGAGAAGTGTCTGTTCAGATCTTCTGCCCATTTCTTCACTGGGTTGTTTGTTTTTCAGATGTGGAGTTTGGGGAGTTCCTTGTATATTTTGGATATTAACCCTTTATCTGATATGTAATTTGCAACTATCTTTTCCCATTCCGTCGGTTGCCTATTAGTTTTGTGGGTTGTTTCCTTTGCTATGCAATTTTCCCAGTGTTTAAGATATATCAAATAAATTATTAAAATTTGTAAGCTTTTCAAATTATATAATAGAGATCATATTCATATCTTTATATCTGAAACCAAAACAATCATGTAATCTCCATGAAGTCTTGCCTATTTATTTCTATCACTTATGTATGCTCCGTGTTTAACCCAGAGTCTGACACATAGTATGTGTTCAATAATTGTCTGTCAACCTTATGGATTAACCATTTTTGAATGATGAATTATAAAGCCATAAATAAGTTTAAGCTTTGAAAAATAAAGACCAAAATAGCTTTTGTGTGTATTTAATTTTGAGCTGAGTTGAAATGCAAATAAAGACCAAATTTTGAAATTAACCTGAGATGTTAACCTATTAACTGCAGTGACATCAAGGTTTGCTGTATTATCTACAAATTGAGGTTGTAGTGTCTTGCACTATGTATATTCTAAAAGTATAACCTAATACTTTTAGAACTTAAAGAATATAATTTTTATTCGACCATTATTTCTAATAACTAATTTTCTTGATGTCTTTGCTCTACTACAAGTTATATCCAGTCAAAAATAACTTTGCTTTCTTGCCAAAAGAGAAAAACAGCTTTATATAGTAAAACAAATTAAAAACAATATCAATACTGATCAAATCTTTGTATTATTTTTTATTAGAATTAGTGATGACAATGTACTTCTATTAAATATCTTCTAGTAAATCATATTGATTTATTAGTATTCCACCCATGGCACATGAAATTGTTAGTGAGGACTATTTTTTTTTTTTTTTTTTTTTTTTTTTTGGCAGGCAACATGAAATAATTTGCCATCTTTGATTAGGAAATTAGTACAGGAAGAATCCTGTGTGTGACGGATGTGGGAAGACTTGCCAACCAACCCAGACCACTCATTTCACCTAGTTTATACATCAGAAAATTCACGCCAAGAGAAAGCTTTTAAATCTAGAGAAGGAAGGAACTCTTCCAGCCAAAAAAAGATAGTTTCTACCTCCCCTAGCCTGTGCAAAACATCACATCTAAATATTTCAAACATCACGTCTAAAGCCATGCTACAGGATTTACCCCCAAATCTGCTCCTTCCCTGTTAGTAAATGACACCCACATTTGTCAAACTGCTCAGGCTCCCAAACTAAAAGTAATCCTTGATTCCTCGCTTTCCCTTAACCCCGCAACTAATGTAACCACAAATCCCAGGTGTTCCACCCTGTAAGTAGATCCAGAATCAACCATTTTGTTTTTCCTCTGTAACTAGTCTAGGCTTCTCTCATTTTTCACCTGCCATCACTTCACTGCCCTATGGCGTAGCCTCTTGACTCCAATCTATGCTGAAACTAAGATTCAACATTTCAACCAATTTGAAACTTATTCCTCCACCAGCTCTGGCCTGACTCCAGGTCTGTAAGAAAGGAGACATCACTATTAGTGCTTTGATTAATTCCCACCTTGTTTTTCTCTCTCTCCTCCCACACTCTGTTGGTCACCCCCAGAGCCACTAGTAGTACCAGGGAAAACATGCAAAGAAGCCTTCAAGTGACTCTTCATCAAAAGCCAAAAGCATTTGTCAAAGCAATATTCCATTTCTAGACAGAAACAGAGAAACAACGGACTTATTTTTCATTCTGTCCCACTCATCCCTGCCTCTTATAAAACTATTGGCTGTGGAGATTGATGAAAGAGAAAACAGTTCAAGCAGTTTTCCTGTTTTTAATAGACTCCTGTATATTTATGACTGGGTAAAAAACTAAACCTATAAATACAGGAAACTGGCATGGTATGGAGTGAGAGAATTTGGGACACTGGGAGTTTTCCTGAAATACAGAGGGAAGGGATACAGAGCCCTGGTGAAAAGGAAACTATATATGAAGAAGAGAAAATTAATTACTTTCCCTGACATCAAAGGAAGCATGAAAATAGAGATTTGGGCAGAGTGTTCTGTGGAGGGTCTTGTGCAGAGCAAGGGATTTCTAAAGAATATTAACACCGCCTCCCCGTGCCTCAGTTTCCTCCTCTCTCTCATGGAACTGATGTTACGGAATCTGGTCAGGATCACCCGGCAGAAGAACCAAGTGGTACTCAGAGATCTTGGAAGGGAGGAGGTTTATTTTACACCAGTGGGCTCAGAGGAGATCATTCTCCACAGATCTGAGCCCAGAGCATCAGCAGAGGGAATAATTTATAGCCTGTTACTTCTGCATTCCTCATTAATGCATGCGACAAGCAGGGTGGGAAGAAGAACCCAGAAAGGGGAGCCTTTGATTAGGGACAGGTATCTCCTTATCAGTCCTGTCAGCCATCTTATAACAGATGTTTCCCAATCATGTACATGGTAACTACTTCATACAATAGTTGTGATGATTAAAAGGGGTCAATGTGTAAAGAGGTTCAGAACTATAACCGTGCAAAGTAACCTCTCAGTACATTTTTGTTGTTATTCAGTTTTGTAGTTTTCCACAACTGCAAAATAATACTTTCTGTCCTAACAATGGTTAGATTTAGCCTTACCATACACAAATTATGCTAATGAAAATTGTCCCCCGGGTTTTCTTCCCCAGTTCATGGAGACACCAAGCAACACTGTTTTCTTATTGTGCAGATGAGGAAGCTGAACTGTCAACTGGTCTAATTCCATAGGACTAGTCAACAGTAGAGTCATGGCCCAAACCCAAGTGTTCTGAACCTAGACTCTATTGTCTTGACACTAAATTCCCATTCTAAACACACAAGAACTTCTGAACAGATCTTTACACTGCTCCAAAACTTTGACTAAGCTAAGACCAAAGATTTTAAAACAACTCAGCTTCAATAAATTTGACATTGGATGAAAGTCAAATGGCATAACAGACCTAGAGAAGGAAAGTCAACGCTACGCACCTGTCGGGGCTGGGGAGGAATGAGGAAACTAATGAGACACAGCCAATTAGACTACAAGGTGCCCTGGAGAAGTTTAGGAATTGGAGGAACCAATCCAAAGCTCCTAATGATGTTAGGAGCTAAAAACAAGTAGACTGAAAGTTTTTGTTAGACTGAACCATATGCAACTGCCTATTGTTATGGGTTGAACTATATTCCCATAAAATTCCTATGATGAAGCCCTAACCCAAGTATGTCAAAATGTGACCTTATTTAGAAATAGGCTCATTGCAGATATAATTAAAATGAGATTGTTAGGGGGAGTCTTAATCCAGGAAGATTGGCGTCTTTATAAAAAAGGGAAATTTGGACACCAAGACACACGTTCAAGGAGAAACCACGTGAAGGTAAAAAGCAGAGTTTGGGCTGGTACAGCTAAAAGCCAAAGAAAGCCAATGATTACCCACAAATTGCTGGAAGCTGGGAGAGAGGCCTGCACAGATTGTCCCTCGAGGCCCTCAAACAACGCTGCTGACACCTTGATCTTGGACTTCTAGCCTACAGAACTGTGAAACAATAGCTTTCTATTATTTAAGTCCCCCCAAATTTGTAGTATTTTGTGACCGCAACCCAAAACAAATACACCTACAGTTGATACTTTTTGACCAACCAAAAAAAAGGCAGGAATTTCATTTGATTCAACCTAACCACAAGTAGTAGACTCACCTAGCCCAACAAAGCCAGATTTTAGTCTCTAGAGAGGAGATTCTTCCAGTCTCCTATAAATCGTGCAGATCAAAGATTAATGAGTGCTATTTTAGCAAATACAGGTTTGTTCAATGAGCAAATGGCTGAGAGGCAGATAGAGGCTGGAGAAGGGAGAAGCAAAGTGAGGCTTGTGAGAGGAGACAGGTTAGGGCCAGTAGCACTAGCCCAGGACATGGAGTGAAAACAATCGGAGGGCGAGATGATGTCTGAGTCTCAAGATCGTAATTTTGAACACCACTGTCAGAGTCCCACATGCCTGTATTGTGCCATGGGGACTTAAGTGGTAAACTTAAGAATCAGCTTCTAGGAGTCCCTGAGTGGCTCAGTCAGTTGAGTGTCCGACTCTTGATCTTAACTCAGGTCATGATCTCAGTTTGTGGGATGGAGCCGTGCATTGGCCCCGTACTGAATGCAATCAGAACCTGAATCCCAAGAACCTGCTTGGGATTCTCCCTCTTCTCTGCCCTTCCCCGTCCCTCTCTCACACTCTCAAGAATAAAATAAATAAACTTTAAAAAGGAAAGAAAAGAATCAGATTCTATGAAATAACAAGCCATGGCCCATGAGAAAATATTTTCAAATCACATAATAAAGGACTTCTATCCAAGAACATGTAAAGAACCCTCAAAACACAATTAAGAAAACAAACAGCTCAGTTTTTTACGACTTGCAAAAGATTTGAATAGCCATCTCACCAAAAGTATATGAATTGCAAATAAACACAGGAACAGATGTTTGGGATCATTAGTTATTAGGGAAATACAAGCCCAAACCAAAATAAGACAGGACTACTTACCTATCACCGTTCTGGAACCCGGTCTGGATCACCCGGCAGGAGAACCAAGCGGCCGCCAGAGATCTTGGAAGGCAGGAGGTTTACTTCACACCAGCGGAGCTCGGAGGAGCTCACTCTCCAGAGGTCTGAGCCCCAAGCATACCCAAAGGGAACGATTTATAGTCCGTTACTTCCGCATTCCGCATTAGGAATTTGGCGCGTTAGTAGCTAATTTGGCGCATCTGGCAAGCGGCGTTAGGAAGAACCTGGAAGGGGAGTCTTAGGCCGAGGACTGGAATTTCCCTATCAGTCCTGTTGTCCATCTTATAACAGATTTTCCCCTATCATCACAATGGCTAAAATTTAAAAGACTGATCATCCCAAGTTTCAGGGAAGATCTGGAGCAATAAGAACTTTCATATGCCACTGACAGGAAGGTAAAATGGTACAACCACTTCACAAAAGCGGTTTAGCAGTTTCTAAAATAGGTACATGTGGGGCCTCTGTGTGGCTCAGTCAGCTAAGCACCCAACTTCGGTTCAGGTCATGCTTTCACCGTTCGTGAATTTGAGTCGCATATCGGGTTCTCTGCTGGCAGCACAGAACCGACTTCAGATCCTCTGTCCCCCTCCGTCCCTCCCTGACTCACACACTGGCATGCTTTCTATCAAAAATAAATAAACATTTAAAAAATAATAAAAATTAAAAAGTTGCATGTGTTATCAAACATTCTAGCCATTCCACCCCTAGGTATTTACTCCAGATGAATGAAAGCATCTGTCCACACAATGACTTGTTCACGAACGTTCATTGCAGCTCTATGTATGGTAGCTAAAACCTGGGAAGTAACCCAAATGCTTATCAACAGCTGAGTAGAAAGAATTGGTTATTGTAAGTAGTATTCAATGGAATACTACTTAATAATAAAAAGGAATTATTAATGTGTGCGATAAGATGGATGAATCTCAAAATAATTATGCTGAGTCAAAGAATTCAGACAAGAAAAGGAACATAATGTACGAATCAACTTGTGTGAGACTCTAAAAAAAGCAAACCAATCTATAGTAACAGAAAGCAGATCAGAAGCTGCCTAGGGACGGGGAGAGATTACAAAGGAACAGGAGGAGACTTTGGGGGGGATAATGAATATGTTCATTATCTCAATTGTGGTAATGGCTTCAGAAGTATACGTTATGTTAAAACTTACCAAATATTACACTTTAAATATGTGCAGTTTATTGTATACATAATGCCACAATAAAGCTATAAAAAAACAAATAAAGCTATAAAAAATCAGATACTATTTAATCAAGATTTTTATATTTTCCCTTTCCTTCTTTTAAAAATATTTTAGTGTGGGGGAGTCTGGGTTGCTCAGTCAATTAAGCCTCCAACTCTTGATTTCGGCTCAAGTGAAGATCTCAGGGTTTGTTAGTTTGAGCCCCACCCACCCCACTCCACCCCTACCCAACCCCTTGCCCCATATTGACAACATGGAGCTTGCTTGGGATTCTTTCTCTCCCTGTGTCTGCTCCTCTCTCACTCATGCTCCCTCTCTCTCAAAATAAATAAAATAAACATTTAAACAATAAAAATATTTTAGTGTGGTTTAAAACAAAAGACTCACTCAGAAAAATTTATTAAACCACAGCAAAGCTGTAATGAGAAGAACTCAATGTTGTTGACACCAGAGGTTATTTTATTGCAAGTAAGCATTGTATTCAGTTTTGAGATTCTTGACGGCTGAGGAGAGGGGAGCAGGAAATGTAATGATTTGCTAAATTCTTATTATCTCAGGAATGGAGGCATACCATTACTCAAGATAGATTCATTCTTGAATTCCAGAAGGAGTTTATCGCCTGGGGCCTTATAAGGACCACTGAGGGATTTAATGAGCGATTTCTTTAACAATTCCATAACAATGGCCCAAACCTTCTTATGTAGCTACTTCCTCAATTCAGAATAAGGGCATGCTATTAAAATCTAACCATTCTTCTGGGGAGCTAAGCCCATAGGGTCAGGAAGGTAGCATTCTGATTTTCTACATAGAACAGTATGGTTATATCTTTGCATCCTTACTTACACAGATAAACTATGCTGAGTCCCCAGGCCTCACCTGCTGGTAGATATACACCTGGAGCTCAAGCAAATTTTACCTTGTTACCTGCCAATGTACGTGACCTTAGCACTCTGACAAATGTGCCATTCTCCCAGGATTTCTGCCAGATGCAGCATCTGCCCTACAGACCCCACGGTGCCGACCTCTCCTGACACCACACAGCCCATTGCAGATCACCCAGGGCTCTGCAGGAGGTCGTTCTGTCTCACCAGGCCCCTTACACCACTGCCCTCCAGCCTCTAGGAGGCCTGAATTGCTGCTTAGTGTGTTGACAAGATCCAGGAGCCCACCTCCCATGTGTCATTATGTCTCACACTCTGTTACCACTTCTGCTGGGACCCAGTGCTTTGCAGAGCTCTTACTAGAAAAACACTTTCCCTGTCTGCTCAATCCTGTCCCTAGGTCTGAGATTCGCAACCATAACCATAGGCAGGGGACAGAGTGAAGTGAATATACCCTGAAGCAGAATCCAACCTGAGTAAGCCTGGCCCCTTCCTCCCTCAGAATGGGTTTTCTCCTCAGAGGCCACTCAGTCCATCTCTAAATACACTTTGGTTGTGTCCTCTGATCTTCTCCACGAGTGGCTGGCCATCTCCAAATCCATGTAGTCACTCTGTGGTTCTCAACCTTTCCTGCATGTTAGAATTACCTGGGCATCTTCAAAAATTCAGTGTCCAGGACACACCCAGACCAGAGCAACTCGGATGGATCCTGGGCATTGGTATTTTTAACAGACTCCCAGTGACTCAAATGTACAGCCAAGCTTGAGGACCTGTGGTCTAGACAGAAGCCAAAGCCCATGCTACAAATGCATCAACAATTCTCTTTTGTCTCTCAAGACAAATGGAACTGAGAGTTAACTTTCCTTGGATGGCTGTCTTCTCATCTTCGGTTTTGTGCCTTTTACCATAAATTCAAAGGAAGCTGAGAAACATTTAGCAGAAAGAGAAATACAAATTAAAAAGTTAAAACCAGGGGCTGTGAAAAGTCCCAGTACAATCAGAAAAACAAATTTTATGCTCAAGTAAAACACATTCCAGGAATCACATACTCCCACCTCTGCTTTCCGCTGTTTGTTTGTTTTGTGCTGAAATGATAAGTTTTGTAAAGAAAGCATATTTCAGACTCAGCCTTCCCAGGAAGCCTTCTACATTTTCTATTTAAATGATGGCACTTAGAATGATGTATGAATTTCAAAGAGGCAACGTCCAAGCTCATCTCAGTTTTACTTGGGCATTATTATTCATGAAGCCCTTTCTGAGCTCTATGCAGGATATCTATAAGCTGTTTCCAAAGACCAGGGACCCCTACTGTAATAAACAAGTCATTTACATGGGGGAAATGAAAAACCTGCCATGTCTGCCAAATGAAGGCAGACATGCCTGAGCAGAGAAGGATTGATGAAGCGAGATTACAGAAAGCTGAGAGCTGGGTTAAAATACATCAAATCTGCCAAGTGATTGAGTGCCTACCAACAACCAGCAGAAATGGATCTTGGTGCCTAGTTCATGTTGAATGGAATTTTTTGGAGAGCAGTACATGTGAAAGTCTGAAATCTAAGGGTTGACCATATTATGGCCCAGGGATCTTAGACAACTCCCACATCCCGATGAAGGATAACTGCATGTCTTATTGCCTCCCCCTCCAGGATTCAGAGCAGCATAAGTGTCCATCTTACTTAAATATATACAGATTCCCTGTCCTCTGTAGTCATTGGTGGCCCAGTTCTGTCTCTCAGCATCTGGGAGAACAGCAATGGCTGTGGCCATCAACAGACAGTAGCAAAGGTCACACCACAGGGAGTGTGACTTGCTTCACCCACCTGTTCTGTAATGGTCTGTCTCATAGGAGACTATCCCAGATTATGAAACGTTTGGCTTCAAGTTCATTTGTTGTATTTAACAATCATTTACAGAGCACTCATTGTGTGCCAGACATTATCAATATGAGCCCTTCATTTCTAGCAACAACCCTTCCAATAAGATAGGTATTGCCATGATCTCAGTGTTACAGCCGAGAGATCAGCACCACAGAGAGGCTGAGTAGCACGCTCAAGGTCACACGAGGAGTAAACGGTGGGGGCAGGATGTGCACACAAAGCCAACTTCTGGCCTGAGTTCCTTTCCTAATACCTGTTCCACTCTGCCTTCCCTGCTACTATGTGACCTAATCATGTCTTGCTCTAACACTGTTGTGTGACAGCTTAAAAACAGGTACATGCTGTTTTTAAAGTCTTTTAAGTCCTTAAAATAATCATAAGGGGCAAAAATGGGGGAGGGAGGTATTTATTCCATTTAGACCCTTAGCTGAAGACTTAAAGCAGTGGTTCTCAGACTTTGGCATGCATCAGAATCCCCTGGAGAGCTTGTTAAAACACAGACAGTTGAGCCCCTAGGGTTTCTGCATCAGGAGGTCTAAGTGGGGGCCAAGAGGGTCTATCTCTAACAAGTTTCTGGGTGATGCTGATGCTGATGCTCAGGGGACTACACTTTGACGACCAGCAGTCTAAGGCACTATTTTTTTTAAATTAATATTTGAGAAAGAGAGTACATGTGGGAGAGGGGCAGACAGAGAGGGAGACAAGAATCCGAGGCAGCCTCCAGGCTCTGAACTGAGGCGGGGCTCGAATTCGTGAACCCTGAGATCATGACCTGAACTGACGTCGGACACTCAGCCAACTGAGCCACCCAGGCATCCCTCTAAAGCACTTTTTAACTGCTGAGAGACAATAGCCTAATAAACTTTTGGCTATTAAAGGACTTCATCCTAAGTCATATTTAGATTATTAAGAAGATAGGCAATCTCTCCTGAAAAGGAAAACCAAAGTGTACTCAGAAGATTATGTACAGATTAAGAGTGAAGATACATGGTTTTCTTAGCTTTTCTGTTTCTGAGAAGGAAAAAAAAAAGATTAAAATTAGTGAATAAACCAGAGGAAGTGTCAAGGCCCCTGTATATTCTCACAACCCCTCCAGGAGCCTGGATTACTGGAGAAAGGCAGAGACTGACTATATGTGCCATTGGCTCCAATGAAGGGGGGGGAGTAGGCATGTACCTTGGCATTTAAACATTTTTACACATGTCCCCATATGTCACCATATTCAAGCGACTAGTATGTTATTAGTACTTATTGTCATACCTTTATTTTAATAAAAAGATATAAATAAAAAAGTAAAATATAAATGATCAGAAGGTATGTTACATTTAGCATCTCACTCATCAAACAATATTTTCTGGGGCTTTCTTACATACTCAACACTGTGTTAAGGACCAAATTATCACCAACCATCTAAAAAAGGCCTCTGCCCATATAAACTCACAATGCAGCTGGGAAGGCAGGTCACTCTTATCGAAACAGAGAAAAAGCATACAAATATAAAAAATGATGGTGATGTTATTTACAATTTATAAAACACATTCTTTTTCTTTATAGTAACATTATATTATTGTTGTATTTATTTATTCAACAAATGCAAATCAGGCCAGCCAGTACTGTGCTGGACTCTGGGAATAGAAATAAAGACATGCTTCTTGCCAATCTAGAAAAGAAAGACATTTAAACATGCATTTACCAAAGAGATGTGATCAGAACCATAATAACAGAGATACTCACTGGGTGCTGTTAAAACAGAGAAGAAGATGCAGCTAATCTTCCTGGATTCAAAAGTCCTTCAAAGCTTCACAAGAAGGTGATCCTGAACTGAGGCATGAAAGGTAAGTGTACAGGTTTGTCGCTAGAGAGGACACAGTGTCTCATTGAGAAGAGGCATGTGCCGAGGCACAGAGGCCTCATGAGGAGGCTGGATTCCAGGTCATGTGGCCAGAGCAGGTGGCCCATTCGAGGGAGTCGCAGGAGAAGCAGTTACTGGTGAGCATGATAGCCCTTGCCTGCCATGGAAATTAGACTTTGATCCAAAACAGAATGGAAGCCATTGAAAAGTTATAAGCAGATGTCCTACTGCAGAGAGTACTGTAGGAAGGAGTAGAGCATGGGGCTGAAAAGGACAGAATGTTGCATAATTGACCCACAAGATGATGAGGGCCTGAACCCAGAGAGAAAGAAAGGGAGAGGGAGGAGGAGACAAATTTTGGAGTTAATTAAGAATATAGACTGGGCACTTGAGGCCTCTTTAAACATACCTCATGAAGGAGAAGGAAGATAAAAACATTGAGGGAAAATACTCCAGTACAAGTAAAGGAAAAAATAATTGAATAAGGAAAAAACTTAACCCAAAAGAAAACAAATAGAGGGGAGAAATGTGACAAATAAAAAGGAAAACTTACAATTAGCAAAATGAATCCAAATATACCAATAATTATGATAAATATAACTGGACTAAATTCTGAAGTTAAAACAAAAAATTTCAGAATGGATTTAAAAAAAAATCACCTAAAATAGTTGTTTACAGAGCAAATAACATTGTGAGAGATTTAAAAAAAAAAGTCATTAAAGATTTAACTCACTGGAAAGATATAAGTATTCCAAATTTGTGTGTCCTTGACAAGAGCCTCAAAATTTGTAAAGCAAAATTTAAATGCAAGGAAAACCCAACAAATCCACTGTTGAAGTATCAGAAAACACTCTCAGTAACTGAAACATAAAGCAAACAAAAAGATCAGTAAAATCATTCAGACCTAAACTAACGGTATTAGTAGAACAGTGTTCACATCAATTATGTTTTTTTCTTAAAGTCAATCCAATCCAACAAAAAAAAAATAAGCAAAAATATACAGACAGGCCATTTACAGAGGGGTAGAAAGCATAAATGGCTAATAAACCCAAGAAAAAAATGTTCAATCTCACTAAAAATCAAGTGCAAATTTGGGGCGCCTGGGTGGCTTAGTCAGTTAAGCGTCCGACTTTCGCTTAGGTCATGATCTCGCGGTTCGTGGGATCGAGCCCCGCGTCGGGCTCTGTGCTGACTGCCAGCTCAGAGCCTGGAGCCTGTTTCAGTCTGTGACTCCCTCTCTCTCTGACCCTCCCCTGCTCACGCTGTCTCTCTCTCTCTCTCCTAGAAATAAATAAAACATTTAAAAAAAAATCAAGTGCAAATTAAAATCATGAGATACCTGTCAACACTACTCTGATGTTGGTGAGTCTGTGCTGCCACAAGAGGTCCAAGGGTAGGAGTTTAATTTGCATCAATTATTTTGGACAGCGGTGTGGCATCAGCTCAAGAAGCTGAACCTGCAAACACCCCTTCATCCTGCAGTTTCAAGCTAAGAGAGTGTATTAGTCTGCTCCGGCTGCCGTAACAAACACCACACAGACTGGGTGGTGTCAACACGGAAAGAAAAGAAAATAGTTTTCTTTTGAATATAAATGGCACATCTGATTTTTATCCTGGGTGAACTCAGAGATATGAACAGGCTGAGAACAACATCTTGGCTTACAGAGACAGCTGCCCTCTTGTGGACTCATCTGTACACCCATTCCCAGTGTTTTCTGTGGATCCTCTGTCCCTCTTCATATAAGGGCACCAGTCAAATTGGGTTACTTTCCACCCTAACAGTCTCCTTTTAAGTTAATCTTTTCTTTGAAAGCCCTGTCTCTAATTACAGTCATGTTCTGAGATACTGGGCGTCAGGACTTCAACACATGAATTGGGGCAGCCACCATTCAGCCCAGTTTTCTTAGAGAGGCTCCCTCTCATGAGCATGAAGAAACAAGTTAAGCAGCTATATTGCATTTGCTCTAATAACATATAAAAAGACAAAAATATCAGAAATAAACTAAATTTCCATCATTGGGGGAATGATAATAAATGGAGGGATTTGGGGATAACACACTCCTGCTAAAATGAACTATAGTTACACATCAACATGGACAAAAATCATAAATACATATTTTTGAATGAAAAAAGTCAGTTGCAAAAAGTAACTCCTGCAAAAATACCATTTATGTAAAATTTCTGAATATGCAGAACAATGTATATTATTCAAAGCAACTTAAATATGTAATTATATGTAAATATGTAAAACAGATGCATGTGAATAATAAATTCAGGATAATACTTCTGTAGCGGGGAAGGACATGAAGAATGCATTTGAGGAAAGTACACAAGGGTTTCAATTGTGTTGATTATGTTATAATTCTTTTTTAAATTTTTTTTTAACATTTATTCATTTTTTTAGAGACAGAGAGACAGAGCATGATCAGGGGAGGGGCAGAGAGAGAGAGAGAGAGACACAGAATCTGAAGCAGGCTCCAGGCTCTGAGCTGTCAGCACAGAGCCCAACATGGGGCTCAACTCAACAAACCACGAGATCATGACCCAAGCCAAAGTCGACCACTTAATTGACTGAGCCACGCAGGGATCCCATTTATGTTATACTTCTTTTTTTTTTTTTTAATTTTTTTTCTTTTTTATTTCTAGGAGAGAGAGAGAGAGCATGAGCAGGGGAGGGTCAGAGAGAGAGGGAGTCACAGACTGAAACAGGCTCCAGGCTCGAACCCACGAACCGCGAGATCATGACCTAAGCGAAAGTCGGACGCTTAACCGACTAAGCCACCCAGGCGCCCCTATGCTATACTTCTTAATCTGGGAATCAAGTATCCTGGTATTCATAATATTACCATGTACATCTTTTGAATGTCTGATATACTGATCATAAATTAAAGCCAAAATTAAACTATTTATAAGAATATGGCTTTCTATGTTTTCATTCTCTTGTACAAAGTTATCTATGTCTTTTTGAGCTTTCTTTCACTTAAGAAAGGATATACATTTTCAAGAAATTTTTAAAAGAGGCTCAGCTGTGGAGGAAAACTCCAAGAACCCAGAGAAGAAATATTAATATAACAATGCACAAAAAGTAAAATAGAAGACTCTTCCAAAATGAAATGTGACATTACCAAGTCAGAGAATGATGAAGGAAGAGAAAAACAATTGGAAATGAGAAGAGTCAAATGTTTTAAGACCGCTAAAATTCTGGGATGCCAATAATCAATATGTATAAATCAACCTGCAAGAGCCTAACTTAGAAAAGCTGTCACAACGGTGAGCACTGCAATCAACTTGGATATTGTTCTCATCCTATTCACATCTCTGACTTCACCCAGGATAAAAATCAAATGTGCCTTTTATATTCAAAAGAAAATAATTTTCTTTGCATTTAGCTCTTTCCATAACCATCAGCAAGTCATCGGCACAGACTTTTGAGAGTCTACTTGTATTTCTTAAAATGGAATTTAGACACAGGCATCCGTGAACAGTTCTCTGAAGAGTTTGAACAGTGGGCTCATTAACTAGAGCAGAGAAAAGTGAGATTATGCACTATCAAATATAAGAGCATTAGCACTTATTGTTAATAAAGTTTTAGTAACGTGTTAATATTTTATTAATGACAATTCTGATCCACTCTTCTGGTGTAATAATGAGTACAACTGGTAGAAATATAATCCCTGTTTCTCTACAGGTTTCTTTGTTCCTGGTCAAAGCAGGGTTACTCAGTACTAGCTAGTAACGTGTACTGGCTTTGTCCCTCAGTTTTCCATGACAGAAATCTCAAAGTCCAGTTCCACTACAATAATGCCCCCCCATACCAGGCACTCCATCAAGGTGCCTCTTCTTGCGTGATGTATGCAGCCCCCTTTGATACCATGTGCTATCATTTTTCACCTCCTCTGCCATCATCCTCAATCTGGCTCTTTGAGGTCTAAGCAAAGCAATGTGCCACGGTACATCCTCATCTCCAGCTGACACCCACCAATGCTGTGCCCAGTGGCACCCAACCAATCTGCTGTGTCACAGTTCCCATAAAAGGGGAAGGCCAGTGACCTGTCTGCTACACCACAGCACCACCTGGGCGGTGGTTGACTGGGCCACATGCAGGTATTCAAGACAATATGTCTGATCAGAATTCTTCTGTATTGTTCATACTAGAGTTAGAAAAGCTACAGGCTGAGAGGAGTGGAAACTGGGAACTTATGTCTGTCACCGATTTAGACCTCAGCACATGGTAGGTACTCTCACTGAAGGAAAGAAAGAATAAATACACTGAGGTACTGTCATGTTGTACTTCTCAGGCCAGCTCCCTCTTCCCTCGGCATGAGCTTCCCCTACAAGATCTCCATTTTCTCACTTCACAGGTGATGCCCACCCTAAAGTCATCCAGACATTCTCCCACATAGCTGAATCAAGGTAAGCATAGTTAGGTTTAAAGTGGGACCCCATTACCTGATAAATTATACCCCAAGATGTAACCAGATGCTCCGTGAGGTAGTGAGTTCCACTGTGCTCAAAATATTTCCACAGAGACTGGAAAACCATCTGTTAGAAACAGAGGCACAGCTTCTCCTGCCCTAGAAAGGAGGCTGGGTTCCATGACTTTTAAGGACATTTCAAACTTTAATGTTTTCTTTTCCTAGTGACAGCAGACTAGTCAGTGTCACATTCCCGGGTCTCTAGTGCTGGAGGCTGAGCCGGCTCTGGCAGGTCCAGGGGTCCCTGAAGGATGGACGGTGTCGGCGAGAGAGAGAGAGAGTGAGAGAGCCCCGAGATTCTTTCTGATCACCAGGCAGGCATCTCTGTCCTGTCGGTTTTGGTGTCTTTATTTATAGGTTAAATGATAACATGACATCAGAAAAAGGAATTTTTACAATGGATAACTTTTTGTGATAAGATGCTTTGGAAAGTGTACAGAAGCAGGTTTTACAGAAATATTCTTGCAGAACTATTCCGATTATAGTGAGGTTAAGTAAATCTTATAACTAGAGAATTAGGGTATTCTTAGTAAAAGACAGGATACATATTTGTTCTAAGTTAATAACGCTAAGGTTAGGTCATAGGTTAAGTGTATAGATGGGCTAAGAGTCATTCTGTCTGGCTCTCAAATGAATGTTTCTGAGTTGGTTAATAAGTTGTTTGTGGAAACCTATTTGATGCTGAATGTGTGAACACCATGGAGGCCCTAAAAGTGTCAGCCTTTTGTTTGTGGGTAATGCTTTAGCTACTCTTATCTAGCCTCATCCTAGCCACCTGTAAGGGAGGGTGTTTGCAGAAAGTAGGCCTTGGGGAAGGGCCTGCCATACATCACCAATTAGGAGAACGTGTAGGTATTAACTTAAGTTCTGCCCTTATCTGTACCTTAACTCTACATTAGGCTCTTTGTCTCGGGCCAGGCTCAGTTGTAATTCTTGTGTTCTTAACCCCTTAGGTCTTGGATCTGCAAGGCCCTTAGGAAGAGCCTTTTGAAAATCATCCATAGAGCTTTCATCTAAAATCTCTCCTGTAAAGGCAGGAATATGCTTTTCCTCATGAGGTATCTGTGTTCAGAATATTGGTCTGATATGGAATATTGTGAGGCCTGGTCAATACCAGCACAACATGAGCCAGTAGTAGCAGGAGATCCCAGTTTTCATCTCTCATGGCAGTAGCTGTGCAAACACTGCCATTTCCTTGCTGTGACTGCCATCCAGAGAGGCCAGTGCGGCTCCCGGCACTCTAGACCCCAGTTCTGCTGAGAATAGGGGCTTTCTGAAGGCAATACCAATTCCAGGTGTTTGCTGGTGGGAAGTCAACCATATTCATCCATTCTAAGACCTGCCTTCTTTGCACACACGAATACCTCTGAAATAGTGATGTCTCCTACCATCAATGGCTTGTTGCTTAATTGCCAGTGCTTTGCTTTCTTCCTTAGAGGTATATAAAATAATGTTGTGCATTTGAATTGATGGTATCTTTGCTTCAATTAAATATGTTAGGACTTCGGCAACCTGTTTGAAAGCGAGGATAGTCCATTCATTCTTTTTTCTTGTGATTTTCAAATATATATACTGCATCTTCAGCCATATACCCACAGCTTTGTAGGCAAGCCCCTTTCCCATTTGACCAGGGCAAGGACTGACATTCTGGTTACTCAACAACTGTGGAAGAGAGACAATTGGCAAGGAGATATTTCACAGGATTTAGGGATGTCTTTTTGCAGAGCTGCATTAAGCCACTTGTTGGCCCCCTCCAGACCCATGGTTACTAAACGAAGCCACTCTGTGGGCAAAGTCCAGTCCTACAACCATACACCTCTGAAATCATTGCTAGACTTGTCCATATTGAGTGCTCTAAATTCTCAGCTTGGAATTTTACCCATCTTGTTCACAGGGACACTTCTACTTCTTAAATAGCCAAGGAGCCAGATCCAGTCTAAATTTGCCCTGTAATTTCTTCTTCATCAGAGAGAAATTAAAATCCAGAGGAACTCACATAGTGTGAATCACTGACCAAACCAACAATTCCAGCCTCTGGAAGTTGCTAAAATGTGTAAGATCAGGGGCTTTCTAAACCGAGTCTCTGAGCCACATGATATTCTGATTGCGACATGGAAGGTGAATCTCATAAAAAGAAATGTTTGAGAAACAAAAGCCAAATCTCTCTGTTCTTGACCATTTCTAATTTTCCCTGGGCTGCTATGGTGAGCACACCCTAGGGTGATCCCCTAGGAGTGACCTTTGTCTAAATCCCTCCCCTTGAGTGTGGGGAGGGGCCGTGATTTGCTTCTAATCAATAGAATATGACAAAGGTGATATCAGTCTCATGATGGTATTATATTATATAAGACTCCTGGCAGAGTGAAGAGAGACTTTCTCTGTGACCTGAGGAAGTAAACAACCATGCTGTGAAATGCCTATGGGAGACCCATGTGGCAAAGGATTGCAACGCTGCCTCTGAGAGCAACCTCCAGCTAATTACCAGTAAGAAACTGGCGTCCTCAGTTATACTGCAGGGAAATGAATTCTACAAACAACGTGGTAAGCTCAGAACTCCATCTTTTCTCAGATGAGCCTCCAGATAAGAATGGAGCCAAATCAACGTTTTGAGTGCAGTCTGGTGAGACCCTGAGCAGAGAACTCAGTCAAGCAGTGTCTCCCAGATTCCTGACCCATGTGAACTATGAGATAATAAACATATGTTGTTTTAAGTGACTAAGCTTGTGATAACTTGTTTTATTAACACAGACTCCCTTCTGCTCCTCTGCCTCCCCTTTTCTTCCTATCATTGTGTCTGCAAACATTCATTAAATTAGTAGATATCTATATCTATCTGTGTATATATAGACAGAGAGATACAGAGACAGAGACAGAGACAGAGAGAAAGAAAAAGGAATCTACTCTGCTTAATGCTCTGGACCAAACTCCAAGGATACAGCAAGGCTCAAAACATGCAAATTCTTCGCCTTCTTAGAGTTTACATTCTAGCAAAGGATCACGGACAGTAAACATAGAAACAACTATTCTTTGACAGTGGTAACTAGCTTGAGAAATAAAAATAACTGGGGGATGTTATTTAATCCCCCATTACTTTGGATTTGTTTTTAATTTCTATTCCCCTTCCACCTCTCGTTTTCAATATGGGTAACTCCCCCTTGGGTAAAATAACAAAATTCATGCTATCAAGTGGATGAACCAAGGGCCATTAATTTACCAATAGAAAGATGAACTAATAGATGAAGGATAAATTACTGTGAAAATGAAATGTTCTAGTGAAGCTGACAAATAACCATGAACTGGCTCTGGGACTCTTACTATATAAGAAGGGGTTTTTTTGGTTTTTTTTTTTAAGAAGGTTTTAATCACATATACTTTCTCCACCCCTTTTTGCTTTTTATTTTCTACATAAAGATTTGTACCAGCATATTTTACCTCACTCAGACAGTGTTACCAGTCTCCATCAGGGATAACTAACCCTCCTCCTCTCCCCTCCTCTCCCCTTCCCCCCTCCTCTTCTACTCTACCCCTCTCTTCCCCCTCTTCCCTTCCTCTCCTCTCCTCCACAACTAGTTGTGGGCAGTGTGGAGGAATCTCAGAGCCATATTACAGAGAAAACAGAAGAATTTGAGTTTTTAGCTTAGACAAGGCTTTTCTTATCCCAGTGACTAACAGGAAACCCAACCAACGTGCTAACAAGAAACTAAATCAATGGAATCAAGTTACAAATAGACAGGTTCCAGACAACTATAAAATTTTTTTTTGATAATTGGAGTTTGTTCAAAATGGAATGAGTTGCCTAAGAAACTTTTCCCTGGAGGGATTCAGGCAGGGCCTATATGCCCTTTTCCTATGGTTATTATGAGCCATTTCCACAGTGGCTAGAAAAACTGATGATGAATTATTACCTCTGTATCAGGGTTCCGTTAGGGAGGACAGAATTCACTCTGGCCACTTTAAGCAGAAAGGAATTTTTATGTGTGATTAGGTGGCTGGCAGAAATACCTGGAGAGCAGGCTCGAGGCTGAGATTTGAGGAGCAACTTTCAGAACCATACAGCTGAACGCACCCTCTGAGGCAGCCTCTGCCATTTAAAAAACAAAAAAAATTTTTTTTTCCCTGAGAGAGACAGCATGAGCAGGGGAGGGTCAGAGAGAGAGGGAAATACAGAATCTGAAGCAGGCTCCAGGTTCTGAGCTAGCTGTCAGCACAGAGCCCGATGCGGAGCTTGAACCCACTAACCGTGAGATCATGACCTGAGCCGAAGTCAGACACCCAACCGACGGAGCCACCCAGTTGCTCCAGCCTCTGCCATTTTAGAAGGAAAGCTGAGGAATCAGGAAGCTGCCACCGTATCTGCTACCTCCAGGATCACACTGCCTCTGCCGTGATTAGCACCACCAGAACGGGGACATCTGCCTCCCAACGTCCACCCTGCCTTCCCGGTCCCATGGGGCTATCTATGTCTGCTAGGCAGAAGCTAGGACATTTGCAGAGCCCAAGATACGAGGAAGTCTGCAAATAGAGGCTTTGGGTGCAAAGGAAACTCAGTAGGATTGGGGGGCTCTGGGTTCTCTGACTCACCCAAATCCTCCCAACGGTAGCCATTTCCAGTGTTAAGTTCCTACTTCTTCCCACAATCCTTCCAACTTTCACATGCAATCTGATGAGGCTAAGAGCTCAACCCGCATTGTAATTAAGCACCCTCAGCCCCAACCACCAGATTCTGTAGCTGACTTGCATTGTATCAACTGTACAGCAGTAAGAGATAGGAGATTCTTTTAAAGGGCAAAAGCAACTCAATAGTGTCTGCCCTTTTCTTCACTAGTTGTTACAAAGAAACCCTGGAACAATTGTGCTGAGCTTCCAGGAATGACCCTCAGAACAGAGCAGAATTTGCTCACCAGGGAACTGCTGCTTCTACCGCCATCTACTGGCAGGAAGATCACTGTGCCTCTGCTGTGATCCTCCCTAGCAAACGAAATACCAAGCTTCTCAGTACCCACAAAGCTGAAACCAGACAGTAAGGGCTCTGCTACAGCTGCTGCAGGAACACACTAAAGGGTTCCACAACTATATTTGCCTCATGATGGCCACTTTTCCCTTCAAATCTTGAAAGCACGTGTCTGCTTGGAGGACACTGGGTCCTTTGTAGAACCCAAACAGAAGGAACTGTAGGAAATATAGTAAGTATTTAGCTTTCAAGCCCCTGTCATGCAGTAAGACCATGATCCCTGGGTGTCAACCTCAAAGAACCTTCAGCCTGGCAATTGGCGTTTTTATTTTTTTAATGTTTATTTATTTATTTTGAGAGAGAGAGTATGAGCAGGGAAGTGGCAGAGAGAGAGAGGGAGACAGAGGATCTAAAACAAGGTCCTCGCAGACAGCAGAGAGCCTGATGCGGGACTGGAATTCACAAACTGTGAGATCATGACCTGAGCCAAAGTCAGACACTTAACCAACTGAGTCACCCAGATGCCCCACAATTGGCATTTTTAAAAAAAAGTTTTTTATTTATTTCTGAGAGAGAGAGAGAGAGAGAGAGAGAGCGTGAACAGGGGAGGGTCAGAGAGAGAAGGAGACACAGAATCTGAAACAGGCTCCAGGCTCTGAGCTGCCAGCACAGAGCCCGATGCGGGGCTCGAACCCACGAACCGTGAGATCATGACCTGAGCCAAAGTCAGACGCTTAACCGACTGAGCCACCCAGGCACCCCCCACAATTGGTAATTTTAAAAGTTGGCCAGGTGAAAGGCCCCTGGGTGGCTCAGTCAGTTAAGCATCTGACTTTGGCTTAGGTCATGATCTCATGGTTCATGAGTTCGAGCCCCACATAGGGTGCTGACAGCTGGGAGCCTGGAGCCTGCTTTGGATTCTGTGTCTCCCTCTCTCTCTGACCCTCCCCCAATTGTGATCTGTCTCTCTCTCTCTCTCTCTCTCTCAAAAATAAATAAACATTAAAAAACTTTAAAAAAATTTTTTTAATAAAAGTTTGTCAGGTGATAATTAAAATTAAGTTATCAGATTAATTAAATTAATGTTTAAATATTCAGCTGGAGTAAGAACCTTGCCTCAGCAGATCCCTACTCTGCCCCATTCCTGGCCAGGACTTAAGAATGAATGAAGTCTTCACAAAGAATCCTAACGTCTGTGGGACCAAGAAAATCAGGAGGAATTTTTATAGCCAATAGATTAATAGCCAATATGCATCACACTTGGCTTCTATAAGGAAAATTAAGGCATTACGGCTGTGCTCTGATTAGAAGATTTGGCCAACTTTATGAAGCAGACTGTTTGGATTTACACTATGCCAATCTCTAGGAAATCCAAATAGCTCATCCAAATAGTCTTTACATCCATTACAAAACAATTGCTGGGACACAATGTGCCTCACTTGCTATGTTACTGCCATGAGGATACAAAATAGACAATGGACACCTCTGCCTCGAGAACTCGGGAAGCCTTTGCAAGTGACACAATTAATAGAGAGAAAATTTATGATTTAGTTACTTGTAGTTAAGTAGTCAAAAGCATTTAGGGTGCTCAGATACAGGGGTCAGAAAACGATGGTCCAGGGGTCAAACACAGTCCAATCTTATTTATGGAAATATAGTTGTATCAGAACATAGCCACACCCATTTACTTATATGCTGTCTACAACTACCTGGGTGCTCTAATACCAAAGGTGAGTAGTTGCAACACAGACTATAGAACTTGCAGAGCCTAAACTATTTACTATCTGGCCCTTTTAAGAAAAGTTTATTGACACCTGTTCTTGTATAATGACCCGGTTGAATAGTCCTCCACCCATGCACACCCCACCTCAGTTTCCCATTTGATGGTATGAGGTAGGAGTCACATAGAAGCTGACCCTAGAGTATCTCACCCACAGGTGTAGGTGTAGCTAATCAAATACTCCCTCCTTTGAGAACTGGAACTCAGAGTCAAGTAGCGATACGTTCTTGAATTAAAGAGTGAATGTTGAGTGAAGACCAGGCTCAACACCAAAGCAAACCAGATAAATAAATAGATGATAGATAGATAGATAGATAGATAGATAGATAGATAGATAGATAGATAGATGTGAAGTTCTAAGGGAGAAGAAATGCCATGAGTAAATGGCATAAGTAAACAGAAGAAGCAGGAGAATGGAGTACCTTGTTTTCTAGAGAATTGTATGAGATATTGGATGGGAAATACTTTTTAAATCTATTGAAATAAAGTGATGGGCCAAAGTATACATCAAGCACTCAGTACTTGCTCCTAGGCTTGAATTAAATAACCAGGGAAGGCTGGTTCCAAGGAAGCAACTCTTGAGTTGATGGAAAGGGTGAGGAAAGGCAGAGTGGATTGCTGTTTATCTCCCCTCTCATCTGAGAAATACATTTCAGGGATGCCTCAGTTGCCTCAAAGTGATCTGCCGTTAGGAAACCAAAGACAGAGTGATCCTAAGATAATAACCAACGGTTCTCCAGATGTGGTTCTCATACCAAGAATATCATCATCTGGGAACGTGCTATTTCTGTCTTGAATACACTGCTACCTCAAATAACCAAGTTTCAAATCCTCTTGGCCCTACTGCAGACCTCATAAATCTTGCTGCTCCACCAACAACAGAAAAAGTATAGGGAATCAAATGAGAATCTCCAGGTCACAACCCCCTATTCTCTTCTGAGGTTTCCCAGGCCACACGGACTCTTTGGGGTTATTCCTTCCATACATTTGTGAGAGAAGTGGATTATAGCCTTGGAGAAAAGCTTCCTTGCTTGTTTGTCACACACACACACACACACACACACACACACACACACACACACTAACTTAGATTCATTCCAAGTGCATGTCATCGCTACAGTCAAAACTCTACGAACCTCTCTTCAGCAAATGTCACAGCCGTGTTACTCCTCCAGGCCAGTGGTTTGCAGCCCTGGCTGCACAAAAGAACCACCTGGAGGCTTTTTTTTCTCCCCAAACTTTACAGAGGTTAAATTGACAAGCAAATTGGATATATGTATAGCATATAATGTAATGGTTTGATACGTGTATACATTATGGAATCATTACCACAATCAAGTTAATTCACACATCCATCACCTCGCAGCTACTTTTGTGCTTGAGATCTACTCTTTTACCAAATTTGTAGCACACAATACTGTATTATTAACCGTAGTCACCAGGCTGCACATTATATCCCCAGAACTCACTGAACTTAAAACTGAAAGTTGTAAGCTCCCTTTGACCACTATCTCCCCAGCTCCTCTACCTCCCAACATAGGCAACCACCATCCTACTCTGTTTCTGTGAGGACGATTTTGTTCTTAGTTTCCACAACTAAGAGGACCCTTGTGGTATTTATCTTTCTCTCTCACCTGGAAGCTTTTAAAACACCTCTGTGGTGGACCTACCACAAAGACCCTGCTCTAACCATTCTGGTGTGGGGCCCAGGCATTGGTGCTATGTCAAATCTTTCCCAACAATTTGAGGATCACCAGTCCAGTGTTTCAGATGCTCTTTAGAGCTGCTGACAGAAGGGATGTGATTTCTTGCCTCCTACTTCTAAAGCCTATCACCAAGAAGGACAGGGAAGGAGAAAGCAGGCACACCATAGACTCGGAGATCCTCTCCCCAGCTCAGCTACCCCAGCAGAAAACAAAACAAGCAGAGCAATGTAGGCTCCAGGTGCCTCAGAGCAAACAGTCAGCAGGAACACACTGCACGTATTCACTAGCACCAGGAAGAGCATTGGAGGTTTTTTTCCTAATTGTTACTATGCTTTGAAGCACTTATCTATATGCCTGACACAAAGAATAAGAACACATGGTCCTCTAAGAACAGGAATGTGCAGTGAAAGAAATAATAATATAAAGACAAATGAAATAAACAAATACAAATTAAGCCATAAAGCAACGTGATTTTCACTCCGTGCCGTGGAAGCATCTGTTCATTTATTCATTAAATATTCAATATGCACTCACTACGTGCTGGACAGCATCTGAGATGACAAACGTGGGTGAACAGAATGAGTCACCTCTACTTTCAGCCTTAGAGTCTACAGGGAGATGGGTGTAAAACAAAGAGGCAGACGTGTAACTGTGAGCCGAGCATGTGTGATGATTTCAAGGGTGAAATCCAGCAGGTGCTACTCTATGAACAAGGGCATGGAAGGGTTAAAATGTAGGCTGAGGGGTCTGAGAAGACAGAGCTGCAGAAAGGCTGAGAAGGACCTTGTCAAGCTGATTCTGANGGGCACAGAGAGTAAGATGTGACGTGTCCTATAGGTGGGAAAGAGGTAGGTGGCTTACAAAAACCAAAGAAAGGTGAGTGTGGCTTCTGGAAGTGAGGTGGGAGTGGGGGTGGGAGAGTGGAAGCTAGAACAGTCTGGGAAATACTCTCACCCGTGGGGTGTTTTAAACTGAGGCTTGAAATACGTGTTGATCAAAACAGGTCTCCTGGAAATCAAAGAACTCTAAGGAGAAACTCCCAGGACAGGTCTGAGTTTTGTGAGGCCTGAAGCTTATGAAGCTATAAGGAAAAGAATACGAGATGAGGAATAGAAGGTTGCCAGTGCCCCTTGCGGAGCCGTGGAAGGGCAGGGGTAAGAGACTGGAGGCTTAAGTTTGGTTGGCTCCATGGGAAGTCTGCCCACAATCCCCATTCCAATCCTGTGCCTCCCATTGCCTGGAGTTGGGAGAGCCTCCTGGAGCTCCCGAATTAAAACTTGCACCCCCTTCTAACCACACTCATTCCCATTCAGGCCAGCATCTCAAAGAAAGGAGTAATGTGGGCAGTCAGGATTCATCCAATCATCTAACAAATATATCTATGTATTTGTTAGGTTATATCCAAAGTATATCATTTTTTTCTTTAAAACTATAGAGCACTTAACAGGCTATGAGCCTGACCCAAGGAGACATAAGTATTTCACATCCGCTTTGTACCAAGTACTATACTGGACTCCAGGGATACAGCGGTGAATCAGATAAATACACTTGGTCTTATGGATTGACGTTTTGCATCTGCCTTAGCAATTTTCAAGTAAGAGAAGGTTTTAGGTCTCCTTTGTAAGTCTCGGCTAATGACCTGGTCACAGTTAATGACCTCCCAGAAAGTATAAAGTCCTTTAAAAACTGGACCGTCTCCAAGAGGCTTCTAGAGAGTCTGCCTCGTGAGAGCAATGGGTGAGAGTGACCACCAGCATTCTGCTGCTCGTGCATCTTTGCAGGTTCCACATAGAACCGCCCCTCTGTCAAGGACATTGTAGGTGTACTTAGCAACCGGTTAGCTTGATTTTGTAGGTGGAAATAGAGCCTGGTGAGGAAGAGGGGCAGAATGTCTGCATGTGAGTTTCAGGAGTGTGGTATCTCTTTTCTACCAGAGAAGTCTGAAAGCAGGATTTGGCTATGGTGGCCAAGGCTGGATTCCCACAGGCTGCCCTGAAGTAATTGAGGAGATAAAGAACTTCAAGCGAAGGGAGGAAATGTCAGGTCAGCCCTTGTTTTGTTTTTTTTTTTTAAAAAAAATGCTTTTAGAGGGAGACACCTCCCCAGCAATTATTATTGTCTACTTTGCAAATAATAGTGTGGAGGCTATTTTGAGTTCAGGTTGAAGTTTCAACAGGTTGACTTTGAATGTCCCTGCAGGAGAAGATGGGGCAGAGTTCATACCTGAGGCACAGCATTTGGAAGCTTCAGAATCTGCTGTTTCCCCCCATTCCCTCTTCCCAGAGTACAGCAGTATCCCAAATAAAATCTGGTCAATGACATCCAGATAGGGCTTGTGTCCGAACGATACACCGTATTTCAGGCAGAGTATTCCAAATCATGGTCCTAATTGGCTGAATTACATTCAACACACCCCAAATTCCTGTTGCTTCTTTCCAGTGTGAATTGACTTTATAGTGTATAAGGTAAAAGCCTCTAATAAAACATCTAGTATGGCCTGTTTCTGAGACTACTCTGACAGGCTTTGGTATATGACTCTGGGTGACCGGGGGCCCCTTACCCTTATGTGTCACCACCTATCTATTAGATACAACAGAAATATAAGGCAATTTGCAGTATATTAGGGACATAAAGAATCTAGGAAACCATACCTTAGAGACATCATCAAAATGAAGAATGCAAAAGGAAGCAATTTTGCTGGGGTTTGGCTTTTTATTTCTGAACTTTGTGCATAAAACAATCCCTTGGAGCCCTTCAGAGTAGGGTCTAAAAGGTACCATTTTTTCTTGAATATTTATTGAACACCAAGTAGGTGTAGGGCATGACTCTACGGGCCGCATGGAGACATAAAATGCAAGCTCTGCCCTCCCTCCGGAAATATACATTCTGCTTGGGAGGCATAAGATAGAGAAAAGACAAATAACAGACCCAGCTGAACATCGTGAGGAGCACAGACAATTCTGGCTACAGAAAGTCAAATACCATGCATGGTCCTTAAGACCTTTGGGGCAAGTGAGAGACTGAAGAACACTGGAGGAAAAAGAGGGGAAAGCATTTAGGTTAAAGTGAAGGACTTGTAAGAAAATGGATTTGGAGCAGGTAGGGTGGTGAGAGTGAAAGAAAGAACATACATTGTTTTTGTCAGTGTTCAGTGAACTGGGACTCAAGGGCCAAATTCGGGCTGCCATGTTTTCGTAAGGCCTGCAAGCCTAGGAAGGGTTTTATGGTTTTTGATGGTTGAAAAACAATCAAAGAAGTATTTTGTGACACATGAAATTTCTATGAAGTTCAAATTTCAAGTCAACAAACAAAGTGATCGGTGCTCCTTCATGCAGTATCGTCTCTGACTTTCTCAACTGCAACAGCAGAATTGGAGAGTCATAACAGAGGCCATATTGTTGGCAAGGCCTAAAATATTTACTGTGTGGTTCATTATGGAAAGAAATTGCCTCCCCCTGGCTTCTCAGAGGAGCAATCACTCGAACAGATCAAGGGACAGGGGGACCATTGCGGCACAGGTCATCATGAGTCTCACTAGGCTATAGACTTCCAACTCCACCATCTTAACAACAAGGATTCATTGAAGCTTGTGGAGCAAGAACAGAGAAGCGTGTGTGAAGATAAAGACAGAAGAGAGATCTGAGCCAGGGAACAATTATGAGCACTTAGTTGAAGTGTGATGTGCTGAAGACCTGAACTGGTCGCCTTGACTGTTCTCCTGAGGACAGTTCACATGCTCTCCTTGTTTGTCAAGGCTCCAACAAATCTCCTTCACCCCTTCACTTCCAGCTGATGATCTTATCTACATTCCATTAAGAGTTTTTTTTTTAATTTTTTAAAATATTTATTTATTATTGAGAGAGAAGGAGAGAGTGGAGGAGTGGCAGAGAGAGAAGGAGACACAGAATCCTAAGCAGGCTCCAGGCTGTCAGCACAGAGCAGTACACGGAGCTTTACCTCATGAACCTTGAGATCATGACCTGAGCCGAAGTCAGATGCTTAACCAGCTGAGCCACCCAGGTGTCCCACATGGAGTTTTCTAAAAAGAAAAAGAAACCAACTGTGGCATCCTCCCACAAGGCATACAAATTTTGTGTCTCTCTTGCTATACGGAAAATGATATGCCTGACCTGTCCCTGGAGAGCCTCCCTGGAGCTTTAATAAGGTATGAGTTCAGACCTTAGCATCTGGCACCGCATTCTCTGTGTATTCCCAAGTCCCACCAGCCGGAAGGGCGGGACTCATGGAATGTACACACAAACGGCTTTTGGAGGTCTTGTGGATTGCATGGTGCCCCACTGCCCCCAAAAGATATCCGCATCCTAATTCCAGGAATCTGTGAATACTACCTGATTTAGAAAAAAGGTCTTTGCTTTATGTAATTAAGTGAAGGCTTTTGAGATGAAGAGATTATCCTGCATTACCAGAGGAGCCATAAATCCAATGAGAAGTGTCTTTATAGGATAGACGAGGGGGAGAGGAGACAGAGAAGAGGAGAAGGTAACATAGAGGTGGAGGCAGAGACTGGAGTGAGGCAGCTACAAGCCAAGGCACCCCAAAGAATATCAGCAGCCACTAGAAGCCGGCGATTGTCCCCCAGAGCCTCTAGAGGAAATGCAGACCTGCTGACATCTTGCTTATGGACTCCGGCATCCAGAACAATGAGAAAATAAATTCCTCGTGTCTTATCACCCACTTTGTAGTAATCTGTTGTGGCAGTCCTAGGAACCAACAGAGGGCTATTTATTTTTCTTACTCCTGATGACTTTTTTTAATATTTATTTTTTATTGTTGAGAGAGAGAGAACAAGCCAGGGAGATGCAGAGAGGGGGAAGGGAGATAGAGGATCCCAAGCAGGCTCTGAGCTGACAGCAGAGAACCTGATGAGGGGCTCGAATTCATGAAGCCTGAGTTTATGACCTGAGCCGAAGCTGGTCGCTCAACTGAGGGTGCCACCCAGGTGCCCCGCCCCTGATGACTTTTTTGTTCCCACTTAAAAGATTCAAAATCTTAATACTAATTTAAATCACAAATTGCTTCAGAATTCCATATTTCTGATTCCAAGTAATAACCAACAATATCCATCCAGAGGTCGGGCTTCTCACCACTTTCCCAGTCACCCTCCCCACCCCCACACCCATCTCAGCCCAGTGAGCAGGAAGTCAGGTGAAAGGGACAGGGCACAGTTGGCTTCTTTCCTCCCATTTCCTCCTCACCATTTGCCACACTTGCCAGCTGCTATTTCTCACCCTTCTGGGCTCAGGATTAGACAGCAGGAAAGTTCTGAGCTGACCAACACTCCCATGAGTTGGCTCTGTCCTGTTCAGTCTTGGATGGTGTTTGTAGATGACTCTTTTCCCCCTGTGATTCTTTCTTGGGTTTGTCATCTCCTCACTCCTACTCTGTCACAAGAAAGCTGTCACCTGCATCTCTTACACTTTTCTCTGGATCACTGCTTATTCCTTCTCCAGCTAGTAGGAATCACCAAAGATCAACCAGATCACGTTGCGGAGGCCTCCCTATCCTCACTGTCAAAATTGAAGTTCTTGCATATGGAGACGTCATTAATTCAGCCCCTGAGAATGCTTTCCTTCCCATATCAGAATACTAATGAGCAAAAAGGGTATTGAAAGATAGAACTTTATTTGAATAAAGCCATCAGCGCTGACCTTCACTTCTTCAGCTCAACATTCCCCTGGATTACAGCATACTTTACCAAGCTTTTGATCTTGAGCCATTTCTAATCTTGATTCCAAATCTGACAGAGCTGACACCAGACACCCTGTCCCACAGAACTCTGATGGAATTCTTGATAAGGAATTGCTGTTCCTTTTTCCGGTGGCTTATCCTAAAGCTGCCAACTCCACCTTGAATCATGCATCCCAACTGTCAGTGGGTCAGCTCATTAGTGAGAAGAGTCTAGCTCTGTGATGCTGAAGCTAAAAACAAGGGTCTCACTCCTGTCCAGTTCGCCAGCTTTACTCCATCTGATGGCCATAGACCACTGTCTAGTCCTACCCCTGCCACGGTGAACCTAACCCACTTGTAAAATATATAAAACTCAAGAGGCACCTGGGTGGCTCAGTTGGTTAAGCATGACTTTTGACTTCGGCTTAGGTCATGATCTCTCAGTTCGTGAGTTCGAGCCCCACAGAGGCTCTGCACTGACTGAGCACAGAGCCTGCTTGAGATTCTGTCTCCCTCTCTCTGCCCCTCCCATGCTTGCTCTCTCTCTCTCTCTCTCTTTCTTTTTCTCTCTCAGAATAAATGAAAATGAACTTTGAAAAAAAAAGAATATATAAAACTCAAGGAAGGTGGGCCACAGCATATTCACACTACTTGAATAACTATTTCTGTATGTTCAAATTCCCTGAAAATGCTGTCTATTCTAAGCACTTCTTATCCCCGCTACCTGCTTTATGCTGGCTGGCTCTGATGCCCTCCTCATGCCCTTCTAGTGAGGCACAGGCCAGGCCGGGAGTCAGGAGGGGCACCAGTTTCAAATTTCAAGTTTCAATCTTGCCACCAACTTGGTTGTGATGTTAGACCCAACCTCGTGAATGAGCTCTCCCACCAGCAAAATGAGGCTAGGTCAGTATTTTTCAGATCTTTTCTGTTACAGCAGCTCTATGTCATCCAGGAGACAAGGGACAAAGACAAACTGTCTGCAACCCATGTAAAGAGAATTCTTCCCTGGCCAGTGCCACTTGTCTATGAGTCTCAGGTACAAGTCCTGGTCTGCCTGCTGTTCTCTGGGCCAAATGCCCGATGCCAGGTAACTTCCAGAGAACAGATGTGAAAGGCCAGCCAGAGAGCAGCCCGGTACCAAGGAATTCACAACCGCACAGTTGCTCCAGATTCTGGGAAACTACAGAGCATGAGTCCTGGGCTCTCTGAAAATACTGCATTGGCCCAGCTTTCTGACCTCTCTCCTCTTGGATTCCAGGCCCTTCCCCTCCTAGGCCCCAAGATGTTCTTCTGCAGCTACAACCTCACCTCTTTGAACATCCTAAATCCAGCCTCACTTGTCTCATGGGACATGCACAAAACCTAATGTCCTTTTATCTTTCAACAGCTCAGAGAGCACACAAACAATTAACTATCCCCCCACCCCCACCCCCGCCGGAATACTATTTAGTATAGAGTAAAATGCAAAACTCCACTCAAGATTTCCCTGGGGATGTCAGGCGTTGCCCTAAATGTGCCCATGCTGGTCTGCCACAGTACCTGGTATCTGGTTCCACCCCAGTTTCTTCCCCAAAGGGATTGGTGCTGCCCTGGCCGGGGTTTTGTCCAAGTGTGAAGTCAGGGTGGGTGAAATTGTGATTTTTCCAGGTGTCCCTCTGGATCCTTTCTCCACCCTTCTCTGCCCTGTTAAGTCCTGCTCTGTGCACCCCCAGAGGCTGTACTATGCATGGCATCATCTGGGCTTGCCCACCTCTGCCTTCCAGGTGGGTCCAGCCAGTTCTCATACTGGCGGGAGATCAGAGGACAGGAGGCGTGTGAGATCAGGGCATCCATTCCCCTCACCTCCACCATGTCAGGTCTTGACTTGGGCAGTGGTTGGGATCCTCTCCTCAGGGCCACAGCACCTGCCCGGACCCTGTCACACAGCTCCTGGTCTCACCTTGGGGAAACAGCTTCCTCTCTTGCTTGTTCAGGCATAAAGGTGGTAACGGCTTCTCACTCTTCCGGATCCCGGGTGCTTCACTTTGGAGTGTGCCATCTGCCAGCTGCCTCAGGGACAACCCAGGGTATGGAGTGCTAAAAGCCAAAGAGATATCCAAGCCAAAATCCACTGAGGGGAACCAAAGTCCAAATACGTGAGACAACAGCTTCTAACGCCCAGTCCAGGAACAAACCCAGGAGCCAATGTAGGAAATGCAGGGCCAGGAGGTCAGAACCCCGAGAATACTGGACCAACTGAACCCACCAGGTCAGAAACAAGCAAAAGGGCTGCCCAGGGGCTTGTTAGTGCTCATCTTTCTAGCTAGCAGGTATGAGCTGCTTGAATAGGATAGAATGGCTTCAAGGAGGAAGGGGACAATGAACTCTGTCATTTCCTTGTAATGTTCCCTTTCCAAGAGCTTAATATTAACGTATAAATGCCTCAGGGAAGAGTTTAAGTCTAGGGATCTAACATGGAGCCCAGGGGATGTGAGGGTATGTATTTCTGGGCAGACTCCATAGCATTCATTGGATTCACCAAGGGATCTGGGGTCATAAATGGTGATCATTTCCAGTTGATCTTATTGTCCATTTATTTCTCAGGTTTCTCTTGGAAAAAAAAACAAAAAACAAAAATAGAAGTCCCAGCTGATTTCTGCTATATCAGTACTGATTTCTCACCATTTTCCAAATTCCCTGTAAGGTCCTGCTCCCTCACCTCCCTACTTCCCAGCCTAGGCATTGCAATTCAAATATACATTTAAGATGAATGCTACTTTGAAAAAAGGCAAAACCTGGTAAATCCTCATAGCTCCACAGAAAATGTTTCTGTTCTTCAAAGTACAGCTCTGGATAATATGGCCCTCCTTGGTGCCCCCTTATATGCCATAAGTGGCATTGGCCATCCACAGTTTCTGAAGGATATTTGGCACCAAATTCTCACAAAGATGTGTGAAATGAAGGACTGTTCTCATGGGATGATCACAGAGATGCCACTCTGAACTCTGAACAGGAGGGTTTAGCACCAAAAAGGACCTCCAGGTCATGACCGTGCCCTCTAGAAGGCATGCTGTACCATTCTTGGTGTAGCTGGTAGGTTTGAGCTCCGTCTCGGTCTCTGACCTCCAGATGGCACAGCCCAGGCCTTTGCTTCTCTCCCTCTAGACGCCGTAATCGTGCCCGTGGCTTCTGAGACTCATGGACAAAGACAAACCAGACTTGCATTTGCCGTGGCTCACTTGGCATGGTCACCTGGAGGAAACGTCAATTTCAACACTCCATCTCGAGTTTCCTCCTTTTCTATCAAGCCAGGGCCTCAGCTGTCTTGCTGCTCAAGCTGCAAGCTGATGGGCTATCTCACCTCTCATCCTTAAGCCCTAAGTCCTGGACTTACCAGTTCATTCCTTACAGATCTCTCCAACCTGAACATACACCCTCCTCTCTCTCCCCTGCCACCATTCTGGCCCGAGAAACCATCATCCCTTGGTGGCATGAATGCAATAAACTGCTGACCGCTCTCCTACATCTAGGATAGAGAAAAATATAAAATAAGTTGAGAGAGAAAGGTTAGGACCTGAAGTCCCTCGGTGGGGAAAAACACCTATTTTGGAACAATGCTGGGAGGGAGGACTTGACCACAGCAAACCCCCTCAGGCGTAAGGCTCCTGTCAAGAATGTAACAGACCCCATCTACTCCCCCTCAGGTTCCCCTCAGAAATTTGACAATCAAGATACCTAACTAAATAAGTAAACCATAAAACTTATGTTATCTGAGGGACAGTATGACCATAGTCAGACTCCTCACAATGGAATCGAGCCAATCGGGAATGGACAACCCAGCACCTAGAGCTGTCCAGCCAATGAGGGCGAAGCCTGAGAAGGAACAAGGGGGAAGGGGAGGGGGCGCCAACCAGAACCTTATAAAACAAGGACCTTTGCCTATAGTCATAGGCATTCAGTTTCGAAAGCCCCCTCTCTGCAGAGAGTTTTTATAATGTTCCTACTTTCTAATCTTATGCTCTAATCAACTTTTGCCTGCTGCTCATTCTGTGTCCACCTCTTCATTCTTCAAAGTGCCGAGACAATGAGCTTAAGAAAAAAAAAACCCTACTCTTTGTGCCCTCAACAGTCTGGGCATGGTCATGGGGGCTCCAGAAGCACCTGTCTCCCCAGCCCCCCAAAACTTCCTCCAGCCCATCCCAGGGCTCACTGCCCCCAAAGACCCAGTGTTCCTTCACCTCCTCCAGGTGAGCTCTTCCCCTCTCCCTGCCTTTGCCTGGGCGCTGGGCCTTCTCAGCCTCCAGGTCTCAACTCAGAGCCCCTCCCCAGGACGGCCTCCCCACAGTCTTTCTGCAGGGGCTTCTCCCTAATATTATTTTTGAGGCTCTTGTTTTCTTTCAGGGCAGTGACACAATTTGAGAATATCCACTGGAATTGCTCCTTATTAACAAGCTCCCCTTTAAACAAGAGTATAGGATGGCTAAGCACTGTCCTGGTTCCTCACAGCAGGTGTCTTAAATTGCAAGCAAAGGGAAGGAGGCTCTGGATGGGGAAGGGGAGAGCCCGCCGCAGAACCACAGGAAAACACAGCATTACTGAAGACCCTCCACTTCTCAGGTGGAAACAAAGATGGGCTTCTGCCTGTGATCCCGATGACGAGGATGATGGCACTGACAACAATTAAGTTGCCTTTTTACATGCCCTAGTCCTCAAAACTGTCCTGCAAGATAGTACTACTATCTATACACATAAGAAAACTAGGGTTCGAAAGAGAACTAAAGCCACTCTGGGTCTAAGACAATTAGACAAATGCCGTACTGAAATTTTTACAGCCTCATTCTCTCAAAAGTTTGTTACGGTGTTCTCCGAAGACCCCATTAAAACACGTACAACACCCCTACACACACACCTCCCCTTCTCTCACTCTCCGTACCCCCTCATCGGAACAATAAAAAGCTCCAAAACCATACTCAAATCATATGGTACTTTTATTGGCTGTCTGTGATACGATGCGATGGAAACATCTCAATCTAGGACATTCTGAACCTTGCTCGGGCTTCCTGATATACTGACAGACCAGTGACAGGCGCACAGGTTGACAATCAGGGGACAACAGAAGCAAACAGCCACTGGTGCACATTTTCATGGTGATTCACTCCACAGGTTTACGGAACTTCTTGTTTTTTCTTTCATAGCATCTTCCTTTTTTCAAATTCCTTCAGAAACAGACACAGAAGATAGAGGGGATAAAAAAATTTAAGATTCAAATCACATTCATGGTCAAAGTGCTTCTGAAACCTTTTATCTTTAGGATCCCTTGAACAACCAAAAATTACAGAAGTGAAATGTAGCAGGATGAGGGTGCTTGAACACAATGTAACAGCTTTCAAATTAGCCTGAATTTCACTGAACTAGATGCAGAGCCTCAACTTTACGTCTCCCAAACTCAGAGGCTGAGTGGCTTTGAACTGTACTTATTTTTCTACTGCAGTATTATTATTAAGAGTTGACAAATTCAACTACTTATGCAAACCTTTAATAGCATATATGAACCACACTGGCCTTTTTAATAAGGCAACGGAAACAAGTTTGCTCAGTTTCTCTGAGAAAGAGACTGAATGCATATTCAGTTAAGGTTTGAAGAGAATGTCAAGTGCACCTCAGAAATATCTGAAAAGGACACAGTACAGAAAATCACATTCCTCTAGACTATAATAATTAGAATACAACCGATGTGTAGTTGCCTGCTGCCACCTACTGGAGCAAAGTGGTAATGCAAGTCTCCAAAGTGAACGTCAGGGTTTGCTTTCCCCCCTCTAAGGAAACTTCATCTTCACACACTCACTAACCACCCAGAACTGTGGCACACAGTGTCTTATTTCAAAAGACAGGATCACATAAAGATTCACTAAAACAAGGAGTCCATTTCATTACCCCTAAGACAAGGGCAGAAAACACTGAGGAAAAAGATGGTTCCCTCCTGGGAATAAAATTTGTGCCAGTTCTCAACATGTTTAAAATGTTTGGTTTTTGCTTTGCTTTTTGTCCACGCTATAACCATCATAAAAATAAAGAGAAAGAGAGCCTCAAATGATCACTTAAAGAGGCTAAAACTCATTGCAAAGACATTGTGGAAGATACCAAATCATTTAGAACACTTTAAACCACGATGCTCTATTTAAAACAGAAAAGCAAAGCATATGGTTAAGAGGTTGCTCCTCCAACCTGCAAACAACGGGCATCCCAGCAGAGCCAGGGCCAGGTGCTCAAGTTCTGGAAATGCCACCCTCTTCTTTTGATCTCCCTTCCCTGCTCCCCATCGACTCCCTCTTCACCCAGTTTTCATTTCTTGTCACACAGCCTTCAACCTGTCTCCCTTGAAACAGGAACCTAGGAGATCAGGGTGGCTATATCCCAAGGGCCCTCAATGAGAAAAAGGAAATGCAAGGCAATCCCCTGTACTACCCCCAAGTGGGAATTCATGGCACTTATGGACTCTGAAACACTTTCTTGTATATCATATTTTGCCCCTCACAAAAGAACAAATTTCAATGTTTAAAGAAGTTAAGTTTTTTAAAATCAGAATGTTTTTCCTGGTCATGCCTAATTAGGACACTGGGACCTTAACGGAGCTGTCACCAGAAAGAAAGCAACGATAAGACCCAGAAGAAAGGGCCACGTCTTCCAGGCACCCAGTGTGGCCGCACGCCAGAAGGCCTGTAACTTCAGAGCGCTCAGGCCACCGTCTTGGCTCACCTTATAGATGGTGGTTCCCAGCTGTGCAGGGGACATGCTGACCACAACTCCTGCGCTCTGAAGGGCAGAGATCTTCTCTTTGGCTCCACCTTTTCCTCCAGCAATAATTGCCCCTGCATGACCCATTCTCCTGCCGGGAGGAGCGGTTAAACCAGCAATGAAGGACACCACAGGCTTAGCCTTGGGACCCTGGAAAGTGAGATTTTAAACACTGTAATGAAGACGTTGACCAAAACCGGACTCAAATTCCTGAGTTTGAAAAGTAAATGGCAAACGGCTTGGGCAGAGCTGGCCCCTCATCCTCACTAAGAAAAGCGACACAAACATTAAGCTGTAATTGCAACCCCAGCATTCTCTTCTGAGATGACACGACTTTTCATACAATCTCAGGAAGATAATCCTGAGTATGTTTTTGTCTGTTTAGATATTAAACTTCAACTTCACAGTTGACAAGCTATTTTACAAATACATATGTGATTCTTTCATTTGAAAAACAAAAGCACACTCAAAAATATAGAAGTTATGCAATTTGTGATAACAGTGAATTAAGACACTAGATCAGGTTGTTTCATTTCAACCTGATTTTCTGTCTTAATTCATTATCAGTTTACCCACAATAAGTTTGCTAGAAAAAAAAGATGAGGTGGGAAGGTAGACTGGAAAAGATGTACGACTAGAAGTCACCTGACTCAATTTCCTATTAACTAAAGCTGGTTGACCGTGGACAAGGGACATCGACTCTCTAAACTTCTGATTCCTCATCTATGGAATGAAATAGCTAAACCAGAATGGTGGCCAAGGGCCCTTTCTCCTCTGAAATTCTACGAAGTCTAAGGAAGATCAGGACTAGTTTTATTTAATAAAAATCCATTCTACTATGCAACCTCTATGTACATAAAGAGCACTGTACCAGATTCTGAGGTTAAAAATAAAGATCCACACAGGAATTCTCTAGACCTATAATACAGTTAAAGAAATAACATGAAATGTTATCAATTAGTTAAAAGATGCCAAAAAACTTGTTTTTAATATATGGTTAAATTTCACAGTGAATGAAAATATCCTGTTCATAACAGGAGTCCAGAGGCAATAAGGAATCCAGGCAGGCCTGTCAAAAGCAGGACTTGAACGCAGTGGAGTCAGCGCCTTCCATCAGGCATCTTCCCCTAGGCCATCTTCCCCTAGGCCAGCAGTTCGCAAACCATTCGGTCTTAGAACCCCTACACTCACAAAATTTGACAATCCCAAAACACTGTTGTTTATATAAACTATATCTATGTTTCCTGTATTCAAAATTAAAACTAAGAAATTATATAAATATCACTTAAAAATAAAAACTATCTTTAAAAGCATTCTCCTAAGAAGTGTGGCATCATTTTTACATTTTTGCAATTCCTGAATGTCAAATTTAGTAAAAGGCAAATGGATTCTGATATCTGCTTTCGTATTCAGTTTATTACAATATGTTATTTTGGCTGCAGTAAAAGAAAATCTGGGCCCACATACATATGTGGTTGGAAAAGGGGAAGAATTTTAATAGCCCTGTCAGATAACTGTAGATATTCTTCTTCCATATTACACAAACCTCTTCAAGTGGTAATTTCTTAAAGGTTAGTTGCAATGTTGGAATCCAAAACCATAGCAGTGAGCTTTCTGTCCTTTGTTACTTTAAAATCCCATTGATCTGTCTTATACTTTGAACGGATCTTTTACCTATAATGACTTTGTAACATTCACTGGTCAGACGAAAAGTACAGGTTCACTGAGTTATGTACATTTTCCGAAGGCTGATTGATTTCATCCTTCAGTATCAACAAACCATATTCATCATTATCAATCTCATTAGAAAAGTCTTGAGTAGAGGAAGTTATCACGTTCAAGGCAGCAGACACAACTGTTTCAAACTACGAATATTCACTTGAAAGCTCAAGTTTTATCACTCTTGACAAATACTACAAGTTGTCTTCCTTGCAGGTTCACTTTGTTCATTTCTCAGAAAAAGTCTGCCAAATACCCACGTGTGCAGAGCCAACGTGTCTGGCAGGCGTTTCTGAGTGTAGCACTGGTGTTCCATGAAGAAAGCAGCTAGCTCACAACTCAACTGGGAAGGTGCTTCACCTCCCACTTCATCACTAACCACTGACTCATGGGTCAGGATTTAACAAAGTTAATAATTTCCACTGCTTCCTCAAGGACATTCCTGACTGAAATCAGTTCTGTTCTGTTTTTTAACTATGTTTTTAGTATGTGGCGGTGAACGATTACTGGCACAGCTGCTTCTGGCGCTAAGGGGCCAGCATGCCAGGTCCCACGTGGTCTGACGCTGCTCGCTCCAGCCTCGTCTCCCACCGCTCCTCCCTGCTCTTTACCTTCTAGGGATTCCAGGCTGCCTGGCCTCTGGTCCTGTGCAGAGAATGCTCTCCACCCTCCCTGGACACCTGGCAAATTTCTACTTAACTGCTGATACTTGGCTCAAGCCTCCTCTTCTCCCATGAGCCTTTCCGGCTCTTCCTCTGACAGTCTCCACAAACGCCCTCGTGGCTGATCATCTTCTATTCAGGGACCCTGCTGTGCCTTTCACAAGTCTCTACACTGTTACACTAAGTAACAGTGGCTGTGGTTGACTTCTCATGTGTTCCCTTCCCAAACTACCAACTCCCTGAATGCAGGAACTATGTTCTCCCTTAGCTCTGTTTGCCCAGCATCTACTATAGTACACAATTAAAAATAAAAGAGTCTACAGGTCAATTATTCATTTGCTTGTGGGTTCTGCATCACATGCTCAAATATGAGCATCTCATATTTGAGGGGCACTAATTTCTTTAAAAAAAACTTTTCTAAGGTTTAGTCATTTCGCGAAGACAAAGAGAGACAGTGCATGAGCAGGGGAGGGGCATAGAGAGAAGGAGACACAGAATCCAAAGCAGGCTCCAGGCTCTGAGCTGTCAGCACAGAGCCCAATGCAGGGCTCAACTCACAGACCATGAGATCATGCCCTGAGCTAAAGTTGGATGCTTAACTGACCGAGTCACCCAGGTGCCCCTGAGTGGCACTAATTTCTACTTGATCCCTCTGTCCCCATACTCACAGAGCAAGAATACTGCACTAGAAACAAGATTTTGATGAACCTAGAATATCAGATAAATTTATACTCTGTCCTATGAACAAATAAAAGTCACTTGAAATTTTTTAAGAGAAAAATACAATTAAAAAGACTATGAGGAAGTGTAGTCTGCAAATAGGATACATAAATGATGAGAAATGTGAAAGCCCCAAAATGGAAAGACCAGTCAGGATGGTGTTGGTATAGTTTGAGCAGAGGCCCGGGGCTGCTGACCCTTGCCCTTAATCCCTGCAGTCCAACTCCTGATCCCTCCATGGAATACGGTCACATCAGGCAGACCTGGGGGGTGAATCCCACCCTTAGCTGATTTGTTGGACACCGACCACTGGCAAATTATTAACCTCCCTATGGCAGTTTCCTAACTCATAAAAGGAAAAAAACATCTTACTCAAAGGTTAAGATTAAACAACACTACTTTTACCAATAAGTACTGTCACTGTAATGATGATAATAAACACAGTAATGGTGGCAGCAGGTAACATTACTGATGCTCACTCTGTGCCAGGTACTGTGCTAAGTGTTATAGGTCATCTGTTCAACCCAGTCTTTTTTTTTTTTTTTTTTTATGTTTTGTATTTATTTGTGAGAGAGAGAAAGAGAAAGAGAGACAGCATGAACAGGGGAGGGTCAGAGAGAGAGAGGGAGACACAGAATCTGAAACAGGCTCCAGGCTGAGCTGGCTATCAGCACAGAGACCGACTTGGGGCTCGAACCCACGAACCATGAGATCATGACCTGAGCCGAAGTCAGATGCCTAACCAACTGATCCACCCAGGTGCCCCTGTTCAACCCAGAGTCTTGAACATAGTAGGTCCTTAATAAAAAGTAGTCTCATAAGTACTAGCCAGAAATAGGAAACACACAAGAAATGAAATATAATGTATATGCTTAGCTTTTTGCACTAAATTCTAAGCTATTCAAGGGATTCGGAGTTGGGCTAAATATGTTTTAAAATTCACTTGGACATAGTATAATGTCATATTAACCTAACTCTTTCCTAAAGAGAAGTCAGTTTTTCCTTAAATTTCGAACTTTACAACTTATCTGAATTGAAGACACTCTAGAACCATTTCACCCCAAATTCCTAACAACCTACTTTATTCTTTCCTCATCCACCACTTATTGGTGCCTCCGGGTGCCAAGGGACTGGGCTGGGCACCACCATACCAGTCCCTGTTGTCCCTGGCCCTGAGCAGGATGGCCTGGGAGAGAAGGAGGGGGTGCTGGCTGAGGAACAGGGGTAGAGATTATCAGGAAGAAACTATGGACACGGTGCAGGTGAGAGAAGATGGCAGCTCAGAGCAGAGCAAGAGGGAGAGATAACAGATGATGCTCTGAGTCTCAACATACTGCTGAGGACAGATCCTGGTAATAACCGAGTGGAAACAAGTGATGAGAGAGAAGTACAAGATGCTTTTGAGGCTTCTGCCTTGGAAACTGCATGAAGTCTGATGTATAGATACACTAGCCATTCGCACTGAAGGAATAGGCACAGAAAGTAAATCCAGCAGAAAACTAAGACGCGAAGAACCAGAAGAAAAACCAAGAGGTTAGAGATGATGAAGGATGAATGGAGGCCATTAGCAACCTCTGCAAAAGCAAAGTCAGGAGAGTAAGATTCAACAGCAGCGCAGCAGCGACTAGCTCAGAAAGTGCCTACTATGTGCAGAGAGCTACATTTTTCCAAACCCAAACCCAAGCTTACTGAATTATGTTGTTTCAAAAATTCTGCAGCATTTTCTTCTGCATTACCGCCAATTTCACCAATCAATATGATGCCTTCTGTGGCTGGATCATTCAGAAAGATTTCAAGGCAGTCAATAAAATCGGTGCCATTAAAAGGATCACCTCCAATGCCTGAAAAAGTTGAAGAGTATCAACACCAGCTGAAAATTTAAGGTTGAACCACAAAAATTAGGCCAAGAAATGTTGTTTCAACTCATTTCTTAATTTGCTTACCACTGTTTTAAAATGTGTCATCACTTTTGCATTTAACATTTAAAAAAAAATCACAACATGCTACATTTAATTGTTTCCAATATCACATGAATGCTAAATGGTGGTTGACTTCTGATACTCACAATGACTACCTTCTTTTTGTTTTATCTCCTTTATCAAGCTTCTTTCCTCCCAACAAAATTTTTCCCAAATAACTCTTCTAAAATAAGCATTTCAATAAAATGTGTGTTTATTTTGCAAGCTACACAAGACACAAGAATGTCTCTTCTCTGATGAAACCTTTTACAAATTTCTTTGCACAAAGTAACTATTAGATGAGGCACACTGCAGAGAAACTGCACACAAGTGTAAGACACAGGTCCCAGTGAGGGATAGGGTTGAGGGTGCACTGACCCCTCTTCCCTTAGGTCCAGTTGAGTGATGACTACAGTATAGGTGTTTGAGGCCAACTACTTGCATAGGATTAAAGTACATGGTCCCAACAGACAGACTGCCACTCTTTATAATTTTTACATTATAAGCTTATTGAAGGCAGGATTGACTTCCTACTTTTCAATGCGCCTCTGAAGAGAAGCAGCATTTATGGAGTGCCAACTGTGTGTCAAGTACTGTGCCTCAGCACCTATTAAACCTGTCATTTCCTAATTCTTCTAACCTCTCTGTGAAATGGGCATTATTAGGGGTACCTGGGTGGCTCAGTCGGTTAAGCGTCCGACTTCAGCTCAGGTCATGATCTCGTGGTTCGTGGGTTCGAGCCCTGCGTCAGATTCTGTGCTGACAGCTCAGAGCCTGGAGCCTGCTTCAGATTCTATATCTCCCTCTCTCTCTCTGTCCCTCTCATGTGCACTCTCTCTCTCTCTTTCTCTGTCTTTCAAAAATAAATAGACATTAAAAAATTTTTTAAAAAAAGAAATGGGCATTATTATTATTATTAGCATTTTACAAATTAAAAACAGACACTGGAGAATAAGACTTTTGCAACTCTGTTTCAAACTTTTTCTGATTCTCCATCATACGAAGTCACTTTGTGGCTAAGATGGTGCTTTGTACAGAGAAGCTCAATTATGGTTTCCAATACTGATTGTATGGCTCTCAATCCTAATAAAAATACTCCAGGGCTATATTTTATAATTTATTATAAAAAGCTATTTTTGAAAGGCTTTGTTTTTTAAGTTGTATTTATTTGGGGAGAGGGAGAAAGAAAGAGAGGTGCAGAGGGGCAGAGAGAGAGAGAGGGAGAGAATCCCAAGCAGGCTCCTGCACTGTCAGCACAGAGTCCTACACGGGGCTTCATCTCATGAATCATGAGATCACAACCTGAGCTGAAATCAAGAGTCGGATGCTTACCCGACTGAGCTACCGGGGGACCCCTTGAAAGGCTTTTAAAAGGTATTCTAAAAATGTGTGAAGAAATATTTATAAAAATGAGAAATCGGTCTGCCTTTGGCAACAAATACTAAAATTATTTTAAAATGTAAAACCTTGTTACTTTTAAAAGTGGCAGGCAGTACAATGCGACAGAAAGAGGCTCTGGGCGCTCGATCATCCTCAACATAGATCTTCTCACCAATAAAGCTCTAATAGCACAACTCCAGCTCAGAGATGCCTCAGAAGGTTGCCTTAAGAATAAGACAACAGGGGCGCCTGGGTGGCTTAGTTGGTTAAGTGTCCTACTTTCGCTTAGGTCATGATCTTGCGGTTTGTGGGTTCGAGCCCCGTGCCAGGCTCTGTGCTGGCTGCCAGCTCGGAGCCTGGAGCCTGTTTCAGAGTCTGTGACTCCCTCTCTCTCGGACCCTCCCCTGCTCATGCTGTCTCTCTCTCTCTCTCCTAGAAATAAATAAAAAATTAAAAAAAAAAAAAGAATAAGACAACAAAGAGCAAAGAATTCCCTAACTGTGAAGCATGAATAATAGCTTACAATGGTACCAAAATGATAACTACAGTAACAAAAGTCCTGATAGGAAGAACAGTTGTTCACAGCAAGCCAAGTGAGTGGTGTTTTCAGGCACCAAGCCTCTTCAGGAGCTACGTGTCCTACAACGCTTATTCCCCAACATGAGAGTCTTGAAAATATACAGTGGTGCTTCACACTGAAGCAAATTAAATTTAAGATCGTACCATCTTTTTAATGAAATGGTTATCCAAACCTCTTTAAAAAAATCAGAACAATAATTATTATTCTACTCTTTCAACGAAGACACGGCGTTACAACATCATGATTTTATCAAAAATCTCTCACCGACGCACAAAGATTGCCCCAGTCCAACTTGTGTTGTTTGGTGAACTGCTTCGTAAGTCAGGGTCCCAGACCTGGATACGATACCTTAAAGGAAGAGAATTTAAAAACATTAGATTATGTTCGTATGACAGACTATGATATTACAAATACAAGTATATAAAAAAATCCGTTCTGCAATTTGCCATCCAAATCAACAACACATTCAAATGATGAAATAAGAAGAAAAGGTTTAAATTAAAGCAGGGAAGTTTTAAAAGTCAAAGGAGAGAGTACACTGTTAAGTTAGGGTTATTTCATGTCTATAAAGCAGTGCAGGAAAGCCCTACATTACCTGCTCTAAGAATCTGTATGAAAGGGGTAGAATCAATATGAACTTGCTAAGTACAATCCTGCTTGGAGTGGCAGAAAATGACAGGTTGGACTTATAGATACCCAAACTACTAAACCACCAAAACATTCAGCCTGTAACACCAGCATTAGTCACATTTAGGAATGCTATATACCTTTCCCACAATTATTTTTCTACTAATTTTCAAATAATATATAGACTTTAAAACCAATATACATTTTTTAACGCTTTTTAATGTTTATTTATTTTTGAAGGAGAGAGAGACAGAGCATGAGCAGGGGAAGGGCGGAGAGAGAGGGAGACACAGAATCCAAAATGGACTTCCAGGCTCCGAGCTGTCAGCAGAGCCCGACACGAGGCTCAAGCTCACAAACCACAAGATCATGACCTGAGATGAAGTCGGATGCTTAACTGACTGAGCCACCCAGGCACCCCAATATAAATTTTTTAAATGTTCACTTATTTTTGAGAGAGAGAGAGAGAGAGAATGAACAGGGGAGGGGTAGAGAGAGAGGGAGACACAGAATCCAAAGCAGGCGCCAGGCTCTGAGTTGTCAGCACAGAGCCTGACATGGGGCCCGAAAGATCATGACCCAAGCTGAAGTTGGACACTTAACTGACTGAGCCACCCAAGCATCTCTAAAATCAATATAAAGATAACAGGGGAATAAAGCCAAGACCCCTCTGAGTTCAAGTCTATCTTACCTAATTCCCTTCATACAATGGACCTATGGTGAAAGCACCTAAGTTCACACGTGGACACGGTGTGCACATGTGGGGATGAGGATAGGGGTACCTAGATGTCCTCTATTATAGTTCACCATGCATGGCTGACCTACAAAGGAAGCTACAAGGAAGATAATTTCTTCATGCCACAATGTATATATGATAGGTGAATCCCCACATATAACAGGTTGAGAAAACTGAGTAACTTTAGTTGTCAGAATATATTATATAAAAATTTTGAAAAATAAAACACAAAACTTTGTATGGGCTAAAATTAGAGAATGGATTGTGGGGCGGTGAATACTTCAAGTATGTCCATGATTTGCTTTCTTTAAACTTCTGCCTTGGAGCACTTCTTAAGAACTCAGAGACTCTTTTTTTTTTTTTTTATGTTTATTTATTTTCAAGAGATAGAGAGACAGAGTGCGAGTGGGGGAGAGGCAAAGAGAGAAGGAGACACAGAATCTGAAGCAGGCTCCAGGCTCCGAGCTGTCTGCACAGAGCCTGACGCAGGGCTTGAACCCACGAACTGCGAGATCATGACCTGAGCCGAAGTCAGACACTTAACCAAATGAGCCACCCAGGCGCCCCAAGAACTCAGAGACTCTTCTAGCAATATGATCCCCCTATCAGAGCAAGCAGAATTCTTGTCAGACTGAGACAAAAATCAGAACCATAAGCTACCTCATAGATTATAGAAATGATATGGAAATTATATAAATGCAAAATGCATACACAGAAAGTAATAAAAGTCATGTTTTTAGGATAGATTACTCCTGCGTTCCTTAAGGCATATATAGTAAAAGAGGCTATCACTTAAAAATACCTATCATAAGGACACTTATGCTTCTGTGTAAAAGTACTTTCCTCTATTCTTCCTGTTAAGTAAAATCCCTGGGCATTATATAGAAAACAAATACAAGAAATCTCTAAGAGATGAAAAAGGCAAGGTGACTAGGGACTTTGAGACTCAACAAATGATACACTGGTGAGCTTCCTGGGTTTTCTTTTGCCTCATGCATCCTAGATATGGAGCTAAAGCATTCCAGAAACACATAAGGGTACAGAAAAACACATCCTCCTCAAAAGCCTGCTTTCTCTAGCAAAAGAACCAAGGACAGCCTGGCAAAACAGAAAACTCTGAGGCAATAACTCCATACCAACCAAACACTACAGAAAAAACTGTACCTCCACTATATGAGCAAAGGGCCAAAAAGGAATCCTAGATTTCCACATTTAGGAGGCTGCAATGAGGTACCCCAACATACATGCCAGGTTGGTGAAAGAGAAGGTCAAGGAGGCAGTCAGGACTTCCATGTGTGCCAGCTGATAATGAGCCCCACCATGTCGGTGGAAACCACATGGGAAGCCTTTCATGTCTCTCCTCATCCAGCAGGACTGAGGCACTTCTCCATCGCCTTGGTGGGGTGGCATCAGAGAAGGCATCGTCGAGAGTCAGGGCTCTCACCATCGTCCAGCAATAACAAGGCCACCCCCAATGAATGTCAGTAGGGACCACATAGGGGAACAGAAGTGTCCTCCCCAGTAAGGAAGAGCCCACCCACTCCAGTATCAATGAAAGCAAGTAGGGAACTTGGACTTCTACATCTACCTGGTAGTAATGAGGCGCCTCCTCCGACAATCCCTGCTGAAGCAGTGTAAATAACGTCAACTAGAACAGAAGGTTCAAATAAGACCCAGAGTCTCATAACATACTATACAAATTATCCACGTTTCAATCAAAAACCATTCAGAATACCAAGAACCAGGGAGATCTCAAACTGAAAGAAGAGACAATCAACAGATATTAACACCAAGATGAAGAATTACCTAAGAAGGATTTTAAAGAAAGCATGCTAAAAATGCTTTACAGAAACAATTATGAACATGCTTGAAACAAATGAGAAAATGGAAAGCCTTATCAAAAAAATAATGATGTCTCAGCAAAAAAACAGAAGATATAAAGAGAACCCAAATGTAATTTTTAGAAGTGAAAAATAAAACAACCAAAGCTAAAAGCACGGTGGATGAGTTCAATGGCATAAAGGAGGGGAGACAGGAAATAATCTGTGCATTGAAAAACAATTACCCAATTGGAATGACAGAACAAAAACAGACCAGGGAAAAAAGTGGACAGATTCTCAGGGACCTATGGTACTACATGTGAATTTACAAGTACATAAATGTATAAAGTTTAAAATAAAAATTTTGGGGGGCACCTGGGTGGCTCAGTCAGTTGGGCATCCAACTTTAGCTTGGGTCATGGTCTCAACGGTTCATGAGTTCCAGCCCCACGTTGGGCTCTGTGCTGACAGCTCAGAGCCTGGAGCTTGCTTCAGATTCTGTGTATCCCTCTCTCTCTGCCCCTTCCCCACTCATGCTCTGTCTCTCTCTGTCTCAAAAATAAAATAAACATTAAAAAAAATAACAAAATAAAATAAAAAAATTTTAAAGATGGAGGGGTCAAGTATGTCACATGTGGTTGTTTTTTTAGGTTTACAGGTACCTTAGAAGCAGGTTAGGGATGAGAAAGGCATTTTGGCACTGGACACGCCTTCTTACGTGCTCACTTCAAGTCTATAGCAGTAGCCGTTGACAGCAGGCTCAAGAGTATATGGAGTGCTCAACTACTTCAAAAAAAAATTTTTGTAATCTTTATTTGTTTTTGAGAGAGAGAGACAAAGAGACAGAGTGTGAGCAGGGGAGGGGCAGAGGGAGAGGGAGACACAGAATCCAAAGCAGGCTCCAGACTCTGACCTGTCAGCACAGAGCCCAAAGTGGGGCTCAAACTCATGAACCACAAGTTCATGACCTGATCCAAAGTCAGACGGTTAACCAACTGAACCACCTAGGCACCCCCAGAGTGCTCAACTATTTACAAGAGCGTCAGTGACTACATGAATCAGGTCCCCACTAGACCTCAGATGGACTGTGGAACTCCCTAGAACCTCCTTAATATAAGAACTTGGTAAGTACTCTACTGGCAGCAGGGCTAACAGCTCTAAGGGATTTTAGTAACAAAGAAAACTCATGACCTTTAACCCAGTCCTATAAACAACTTAACTGACATTCACTTTCTATACTGATTATTCCTACTCAGTATTAATAGTCATGGTTTATAGATAGAGAAAATACTGCAACCATCTATTATGGTGCACTAAGAAAGCTTAGTGAGAATTAGGTGTGAAGAGTCTTTTTTTTAATGTTTGTTTATTTTTGAGTGAGAAAAAGCACAAGCAGGGGAGGGGAAGAGAGACAGAGACAGGCACAGAGGATCCAAAGCCAGCTCTGTACTGACAGCAGACAGCCCGATGTGGGGCTGGAACTGCAAGATCATGACCTGGGCCCAAGTTAGAAGCTTAACAGACTGAGTCATCCAGATGCCCCAGGTGTGAAGAGTCTAAAAAACAAGTATAATGGGCTAACTTTGAAATGTTAATTAGGTTATGTCCTTGAGGAACTAAACAAGTAGTAGAATTTTCACAAAACATTTTGAGAAAGTTTGTGATATCCTAGAAGCCAAAGTAATTCGAGGACAGGATACAGAGAGACTAACAATAAAAATATTCAAAGCACAGATAACCAACAAAGGACTTATATCCAGAATATTTACAGAACCCACCACCATAATCAACAAGAAAAAGACAACCAATAGGAAATGTGCAAAAAACTTGAACAGATACCTCACATAAGATATATAAATAGCTAATAAGTGCATGAAAATGGGGCTTTACATCTTTAGTTATCAGGGAAACTCAAATTAAAACCACAAGACATTATTTCACTCCTAGCAGAATGGCTTAAATTAACGACCGATAATACTAAATGTTGGTGAAGATGGGGAGCAATTGGAACTGTCTGTCATACATTGATGGTGGAAATGTAAAATGAATAGCCACTCTGCAGAACTGTTTGGCAATTTCTTAAAAAGAGGAACATACTTGAAACCTATGACTTAGCGATTCCATTTGTAAGTATTTTACCCAGGAGAAATGAAAATGTGTCCATAGAAAGACCTACAAAGAAATGTCACCTTATCTTTAGTCATCACGATTCAGCCTAGAAACAGCCCAAATGTGCATCAACAGGACGACGGACAAACTGTGGTGTAATCACACAATACACTACTATTCTACCTAGCAGTAAAATGAAATGAACTCATGATACATAAAAGCACATGAAAGAAACCACAGCATGCTGCGCAGCAAAAGAATCTCTCAAAAATCTCCAAAAAATATCTTTATTGATTCTACAGAATTATTATTGACTCTTAAACTCATTCAACTCAGGACACAGAACGGATTCACTACAAAATTCCACAACAGTTCAATTAATTAAAATGAATTTGATTTGCACAGGCACAAATTCTCTTTGTGAATTCTGAGCTTAGGGCAAAGAATTTTTTTTTTTAATCTATAAGAAACATACTCACCAACTCTTCCTTTCTTGTGAATATGGCCAGGCATGATGCCAATTTTGCATTCTCCAGGCTGAAGGAAAGAAAATCACAGTTTCAGAAAAGAGAAAACAACAACCTGTAACTAAGTCATACACACAAACACACTTGGCTTGACTCGAAGCTAGTCAGCCTTATGAAAGCCTAAATCCAGGCTTACTTTTGTTTTTCCACTTACATTGATGACTCCAGGGCAGTTGGGCCCGATCAGCCTGGTCTTTTCCTGGCGCAGCAGTTTGTGCTTGACCCGCACCATGTCCTGCTGTGGGATACCTTCAGTAATGCACACGACCAAGGGCATTTCCGCCTCAACAGCTTCATTGATGGCAGCAGCCGCAAAAGGAGGAGGAACATAAATGACAGAAGCTGTTGCTCCTGTCTGTTCTTTGGCCTGAAACATTAACCATGAAGCGCATTATTATGGGGTGAGTTGTAAACACCGTAAAATGAATTCAATACCATGATTTTAATAATGTCTTGGGATCGGGAAAGGATACCACCAGGGATACTGGATGTCTTCCTTCTTCCCACTAACAAGATCACTTAGCTATCAGCCTCATTCCTGTGGCCATGTTTATTTTTGTTGCTTACAAAACACTGTATCACCCATTCAGCACCAAAGACCCTAGATGTCCCCAGCAGCAAAAGGACCAGTAAGCTGCAGAGCCTCAGAACTTAGCTCTCAAACGCCTGTTCAAAACAGAACATACTTGATAAACGTTAGCGAAAGACGTTGAAGATGATGTGGTGTTTCTACACTCACAATTTTTACTCTAAATGCACGTTAATTACAATAAATAATTGTAATTATTAATTGTGATTGTAATAATAATTACAAATGCATAAATGGCCAAGGATGAGAATGTGGGTCAAATAAGCATTAGGGTCTACTCTACATCACCCCTCACAATGCAGAGCATTTAAGGACCATTACTTTGACCATGATTCTCTCTGTAGTCCCCACATATGCGAACACAGTTGTCTCCTTGTACCAACTCTAGGTGTGGCCACATCTCTTCCACTGTAATGGAAGCTCCTTGAGGACAGAGATTGTCAGTGATCTCTGATTCTCCGAGAGCAGAACAGGCAGCACCTGTTCTGTGAGACGCCCTGCAACGGGGCTTAAGGCAGGTCTTGTTAAGGCCTCACCACAACCCTGCATGCTTAGTATTCCCATCTGCAAATTAAGATGCTGTAGCGAAGAGACAGTAAATAATTTACACAAGGTCACATAACTAGGAAGTGAGTGGCAGAGCCAAGATTCAGATCTAAGGATCTCTGATTCCAAAGTGTCTGTTCTTTTCAGTTACAGCAGGCTGCCTCCCTATAAATGTTAAAATATAACTTAATCGAGATATAAAGCAAAACCTTTGGGAAGGCTGTGTCATGGGATTTTACAATGGATAGGAACACTAAACTACAGAACACAGAGGTATAGCTAGAAGGGGCAGAAGTAAAAGACAGTGTCTTTCAGAATCATCCCTGAAGGACTCCCCACATCCCCAGACACTGAGGAGCTTTCTCTACAGCATCCCTAATAAAAAGTATCTTGACATTGACAGAAGGACAAAGTCAAAGGATGCTGACAGATGATCAGCAAGTGATGCCAGGGGTTAAAAATAATTTTTTTAAAACTCTTTTCAAGGTGATAACAAAGAAGGGGGTACAAAAAAATAAAAACTAGGTTGGAACAAAAAGAAGTCAGATCATAGGCATGTAGGTACTTTTGGGAAAATACACCCTACAGTTTTCTACCTCTTTAAGGCCACAAATACCGCCAAAAGCTGGACTGTGACGACGGGGTCTGTGCTAACAAGTGATACTGGATGAAAGGTATCCATCCCACTCATTCAGAAAGCTTTTGTAAGTGCCAAACAGGTAAAAATGCAGTATCTGTCAAAGAACTTGAAAAATATTACAAATGCCATATCTATTTGTATCACGATGAATAATAAATGAGTTGCTTAGCAACAAAAACTTCTTTTAAACGAAAGCGAAAAAAAGCCCATGAAAAAGTCAAATCTACCTAGAGGAATTATGAAAACAGCTCTTCTCTCTATTTTGAGGTCGTGAAGTCAGCCATAAGAGAATTTAAAGCAAAAAGACTTCAAAATTCTTCTCTAGAACATCATTTTAACTTTAAAGTACAGTACACTTAAACACACATATACACATAGAGTACAACCTATTTTCAAGTTTAAAGTAAAATGGAAATTCCAAATTTGAATTATCTGTTTTTTTCCCTACATTTTAGGATTAAGAATACAAATTCACTTCAACTCAAAGTTGGTATTCTAAAAAGAGATTAAGTATAAATTTGTACTCTTAAAAAATGTGATATTTGAAAACATGCCTTAAAACTATTTGGAAGAATATGGGGGGAGGGATACATCTTTTATCATCAGTACATCGGTCCAAGTACTAAGTTTATTTCCTGGATATTTTTTATTAAATAAGTAAGAATTTATAGTTTCTTTTATAATACTATTGCTTTTCTATATATTCATGCAAGTGTAGAAAGAAAGATGAAAGAATACACACTGACCTGAAATGAGCTCTCTGGAAAGGCAAAATCTGAGACGTGGAAAACACTATAAAATTTACCTTTACATGTAACTTTTGTATCATCTTATATTTTACAATAAGTAAATATTAATTTTGCAACACAGAATTAGGTTTAGTTCAACATACTTTAAAAATGATTAAGAAAGCAGGAATCTGGGGAAGAGACTAGGGCTCAGTGATCTGTCAGTCTGACTTGACAGCTCAGTGTTTTCACGCGGGAACACCATACTGCTTACCCCGAGCTGTGCTAAGTCTGCCACTTCTCGGCTATGAACTATGGGCAGGACCCTTAACCTCTCTGCATGTATCCTTGTCTTCAGAATGAGGATGGTGACAGCACCTGCACCATCAGGTGCATCCCCTCACAGGATGGTGGTGAGGCTTGAATGAAACAATGTATATAAAGCACAGAGCACGGTGCCTGGCAAGGAGCTCTTTCTCATTAAGTGTTAGGGGTGGAGGCTGACATGTTGGAGCACGGTGCCTGGCAAGGAGCCCTTTCTCATTAAATGTTAGGGGTGGAGGCTGACATGTATGCTGCTAACATCCTGGAAGAAAGGGTAAGGAAGGGATAATAAGCCAAAGAGAACCCAACCTACAATGCTTCTTCCCTTAACAGCTCAAATGAATGCCTATAAAGAAAATGACACTGGATGTGGGGAAGCCATTCTGAGTCTGTGTGACTAAAGTGAACCTACGGGTTTCTATGTTACTGGATTTTAAAACAGCAAGTGACTCTCCCGACAGGGACACAATTAAGATCTTTATCCAAAGAGTGCTTGCTCTTCTCCTGCTTTTCTTTTTTATTTGTTTTACATTTATTTATTTTTGAGAGACAGAGTAAGACAGAGCGTGAGCAGGGATGGGGCAGAGAGAGAAGGAGATGCAGAATCTGAAACAGGCTTCAGGCTCTGAGCAAGCATTGAGCACAGACCCTGATGCGGGGCTCAAACCTATGAACTATGAGATCACGACCTGAGCTGAAGTCGGACGCACAACCGACTGAGCCACCCAGGTGCCCCTCCTGCATTTCTTTATTAGCAAACTCAGTGCCATTAATTACCTCCTTCACGGTGTTAAAGACTGGTAAGCCCAGATGTGTCTTGCCGCCTTTCCCTGGAGTGGTTCCCCCAACTAGCTGGGTGCCATATTCCAATGCCTGCTGGCTATGAAAGGTGCCCTGAGGGGGAAAAAAGCACAAGACTCATGAGAAAAGATAGGCCGGGAAGCCTAAAGGCAATCTTCAGCAACTTGGGAAAGAAAAATAAATAGGTTAACTATTTCCCAGAATGTGCAAGTAACATATATCCAGCATTCTCAACAACTTGCTAAACCCAGCTTTGAATGCTGAAACAGTCCAGGCTAAAATAGTTGTTTGTTTGTTTCTTTAATTTTTTTTTATGTTTTAAAAGGTTTTTTTTTTAATGTTTTATTTATTTTTGAGAGAGAGAGGGATAGAGACAACGTGAGCAGGCGAAGGTCAGAGAGAGAGGGAGTCACAGAATCTGAAGACAGGCTCCAGGCTCTGAGCTAGCTGTCAGCACAAAGCCCGTTGCGGGGCTCGAACCCATGAACCATGAGATCATGACCTGAGCCAAAGGTGGACGCTTAACTGTGCCACAAGCCACCCCCCATTTGTTTTTTTTTTTTTTTAAAGGGTAATCTTTCTTTATTTGATTTTCAAATTTGGCTGATGGTCAGAAACCTGTGTGTTTACTTAAAATAACACCTCCTTTTCACTGTTCCCCAACTCCTGACATCCTCACATCCCTCATTTATGTAGTTAAAAATGCATGGTCAATCATTATAAACACACAGCAACCTTGGCTCTCTCTCACTTCAATATACCCATGTGACAAAACCACAATCTTGGTTATTTCCAGTTCCCTACCTACTCTAAGACCACACATACACAGCCAACCAGTAGCTGGAGAAAAAACAGAAGCATGCTAACTGGTCTCACTTTAAAATACTCATCAGTAACCTCAGGCGAGCTTTTAATGCTGCCCAGCCAACACCCCGTAGCTCCCCATCCATTCACTGTCCCTCTTCAACCTCGGCACTACAGACATTTTGGTCCCATGGATTCACTGTTAAGGGAAGTTGTCCTGTACTTTGCACAACGTTTAGCAGCACCCCTGGCCTCTACTCAGTAGATTCCAGTACCACACCCTCCTCTCCACCCCACTCAGCTGTTGGGACAACCAAAAATGTCTCCATAAATTGAAAGACTACTTTTCACGAGGCTTCTAGGGCTCTATCTCCCCTGGTTGTCCTCTTCTCGTTCTCTCTCTCCTTAGACTTCTCTTTTTCATCTGAATTTGGCCCTTAATGATCTCATCCCTTATAATGGCAATAATCCATATGGTGACCCCTCCCACAGACACAGACACACACACACACACACACACACACACACCTCCATACCCAACCCAGACCTTTGCTTTAAGCTCCAAACTCACACTGTCAACTGCCCATCTGACATCTCCACTTGGAGAACTGGCAAGCATCGGATGTGCTCAAAACCAAATTCCTGACACTCCCCTTGACACTCCCCTCCCACTCCACCCCATCTCGGTGAATGACAATTCCACTCCTAACAGATGCCAGATCAAAAATACTGAAGTCCTCCTTGATTCTCTTTCTCTTCTATCTCACATCAGATATATTACTGCCCTAACTTCAAAATATAACTGACAGCATCTCATCCCTTCTGCTACCACCATGGTCTAAGTCACCATCAACTCTTGACAGAATATTGCTCCCGGCTCCCTTTCATCTATTCTCAACACAGCAGCCAGAATGATCCTCTTAAAACATAAGCAAGATCATAACACTCCTCTGATCAAAACTCTCCCTTGGTTTTCCACTTCATTCACAGTCAAAGCCAAACTCCTTTTACCGGCCCATAAGTCAATACTCAACCTGCATCCTCCCATCCAAACTCCTTAACTGCCTGGCCTCATTTACTGTTCTCGCACTATTCATTTCATTCCAGCCACGTTGGCCTTGTGGCTACTGCACACGACAGACACATTCCTGCCTCACGGCCCTGCTGTCCCCCTTTGCCTTGAATGCACTTCCCTTCATATCCACTCGCTTTGCTCTCACATCTCCCTTAGATCTTGACTCAGGTCAGGTGTCCCCTGATCGCCTGACATAAAATCCCCCCTTCCCCGTCCTGAACACCACCACAACCCCACACACATACACATACTTCTACCCACGGTTTACTTTTTCCAGAAAGCATTTATACTTTCTAACTTATCACATAATTTACTCATTGGTTTTGTGGACATGTTTCTCTCCCTCCCACCACTAAAATGTAGATTCCAAGAAGGCAGTGATTTCTGGGTACTTTGTTCACTGAGAGATGGAACCTAAACCAACACATGACATACAGTAGGCACTGAATAAGCAGTTGCTGAAACTGAATGGATCTATGAGGTCATTCTATAGGGACCTAAAAATGCTGACCCAACTTCTCAAATTCTATTACAGGCATAATAACTGGGACTTTAAGAGGGACTTCAGAAATTTCCTGATTCAGCTTCTTCATTTTTCAAAGCAGGTACCTTAGCCGCAAGCATGTTAACTAACTTGCCTAAAGTCAGTGATGGAGTTTTGAAACAAATCACAAGCCAAAGCTCTCTCTTTAAACAGTGCTATTCAAAGTGTAGTTTGTAGACTTGCTGGTCTGCAGTGAGATAAACACAAAAAGAAAAAAGAATAAAAAATTACAAAAAACAAAGGAAAGAAAAATGAAAAAACAAGAAGAAAAAAATTAGTTAAAAAGCTAAAATAAAAGTGACAATGCTTGCAAACTTTTATAGTGATATATTGCTGCAACTCTTCTTTTGCAAAAAAATAAAATGTTGGTTTGCATTAGATTGAAAACTAAAGGCAAAAACCCAAATTGGTTTTTCACTCCAGACAGCTTAAGAAGCACTACCCTAGATCACAACTCTGTTAAACAAATTCAAATGGACTACTTTTTTAGTCCTAAGTAGGGCTAAAAGCTGTTAATAAGCTTATTTTCCTTAGTTACCCCATTATCACCATCGAGTTAAGAATAGAAATAGTTTTAGGAGATCAAAGCCAGTACCAGAAATTCCACCTGCTGGAAATTTGCATTGTTGAAATTCACTCCGAAATACAAATATTCCTCTTTCATACGTGGAACGATGTATATACTGGATAAAAGAACTAACGAGACAAAAGGCAGATTTCCTATGAAGATAAACTCAAAATTTCAGACCTCATTGTTATCTCTATAATAATAGAATCTTAACGCATCTGAGACAAGTAAGGTTCCCAATTACTTAAAAAAAAAAGTAAATGAGAAACAATGTAATTGCTGATTACTGAAAGACACTGAAACCACCTTGGCTTTCAGTATTTAGGCAAACCAACACTTAATTCAGGAAGCACAGACGGTTGCAAATATTGCTTATATCATGAACAATGGCTCTTTTAACAAAAGGTCATAGGATAAGATGTCACAGGATCATATAAAGTTTAGCAAACAGAAACATCATATATAATAAAATTAATGCAGGGAATTTGGGTTAATCAATCATTTGATTATATGCTAACACAATTAATATTTAACCAAAAAGGAACTTGAAAATGATTTTACTTGGCAGAGAAGTGATAAAATGTACTTCAAATCTTAGAAGAGCATCAGCTTTCTTTAGAGTACATACACATGGAAGTGATCTCGTAAGACATATGGTTATCAGAACAAGTAAACCAATTTTGCCTAGGAACAAAATGTAAAGGTTTTGGGTGTTCCTTTTTGTTTTTTGTTTTTGCTTTTTTTTTTTTTGGTGTGGATTATTTTTTAAGATAGTAGAGGAAGAGAATAAGAAAGGTCCAGTTATTTCAGAAAAATAACACATTTTTATGTCCAATAATTTCAGAAAAAAAGTAAAAAAGCAAAAGGACATTTTATATGAAACAACTTTCTAATCAATTCATTTTTTAAAAACACCAAAACCTATGGAGTTAAAGCAATTTGTAAGTACTTTAAAAACAAAAGTTACAGAAATTTGGATATTTAGGTATTATCCTATAGATCAAGGGTTAGAAAAATATGGTGTGAGTTTGGCCTGGTTTTATAAACCATTTTACTGGCATACAACCATGCCCATTCATTGACATATTATCGATAGCTGCTTTTGCAGTTACAATGTCATTGAGTAGTTGTGGACAGAGACTGCATGGCCCACTAAGTCTAATATTTACAATCTCGTCCTTTCCGGAATAAATTTGCAGACTCCTGCCCTAGATTACCAAAATACCACAGAATAGACACGATGATTCTTCTGATTATAGAAAAATCACTAACTTTTAAATCACACACAAAAAGTCATTAACTGCTTTTATCTTGCCATATCTTCTTTAAATAATGAAAGGGATACTATGTGTTAAGACTCATGGCTATCTTCTAATTGATTTGGTAGTATTCCTTGATTTTACAAAAATCTGCGTCTATTATGGTGGAACTATAAATTTGTACGAATGTTTTAAAGGGTAATTTAGCAATAGCTGTTACAATTTTTTTTTTTTTTAAATTTTTTATTTATTTCTAGGAGAGAGAGAGAGAGACAGCATGAGCAAGGGAGGGTCAGAGAGAGAGGGAGTCACAGACTGAAACAGGCTCCAGGCTCTGAGCTGGCTGTCAGCACAGAGCCCGACGCGGGGCTCGAACCCACGAACCGCGAGATCATGACCTAAGCGAAAGTCGGATGCTTAACCGACTAAGCCACCCAGGCGCCCCTAGCTGTTACAATTTTAAATACACAGAACCTTAACACTCAATTTTTCTTTTATGAATCTACTCTATAGACATGTAAAATGCAGGATATATATCATAGCATAGAACGATAGGAAGGCAGGAAAGGAGATTCTCACGTTGCATTTTATTGTGGAATCACATTTCACATGTATTTAAAACTTTTACAAATTCTAAGATGTAAGCAGGAGTAGGGAGAGATAATGAATTTAAGTGAATGAGAACAAATTAAAACACTTCAGGCAATTTTGCCTGCTAGTCCCTTTGAAGACCATTTGCTCAGAGAGTCCAAGATGAGAAAAGTCAGTGTGCTGATTATTCCGCCTACCTCCGTTCCCAGGAGCATTTCCCCACACTGATCTGTGTTTACCTGTGTACGTTTTTTACAAAAGGCCTAAACACAAGCCACCTACTTTACCTAGTAGTCAGTTAAAGAAACAGTAATCTTTTCCAGTGCTGGGGGAAAACCAGTTGTGTTAAACTGACTGAAAGACAGTATGTGGTTTCTAACATCATGTGCTCTTGTGGGGGGGATTGTCAAGGTAAGTTTAAACAGTTTTCATCTTACGGCCTGACTATAGCACCCAATCCCCCTCCCCCCACCAAGATATAACTCCATTGCCGTACATTACTTTTCTTCAACAATCATATATTATAAATCTGTGATATTAAAAACATAGAAAATACTTTAAAATGTTTTTGTATCCGTAGTGTGCATCTTTATAAAACATCTTGACACATACCTGCTTACCGGTGAAACCCTGGCAAATAACCTTTGTATTTTTATCAACATAGAGATGTTTCCGGGAAGTTATATAGGAACAATGCCGAATTCCATTCTGTTGCACTGAAAAGTAAAGAAAATATGACACATTATAATTTCTCCAAACTTTTGGACCATGAACTGAACTGAGTGACCAAAAAAAAAAAAAAAATCCTCTAATACAGGGGCTATCTTGTGATCATGGAAACTTTAAGTGACACACAAAGGCTACAGAAATAGAGGAATAAAAAAATAGACACTGTTCTATTCTCCAGGATCCCCTCTTTACCAAGAACCACAATCTTGTAGCCTTTTCTAAATGTATGAGAAAAGCTTAAGTTTAGAATTTTCATTCCCCAAAGACAAATGGCTCAAATCCAGGGACCAGGTATCAATTGTACTAATAATGTTTGCTAAACAGCCACATTCTTTGCCCATTTTACTCAACCTTTTTTTTTTTTTAATTATTTTTATTTATTTCTAGGAGAGAGAGAGAGACAGCCTGAGCAGGGGAGGGTCAGAAAGAGAAGGAAACACAGAATCTGAAACAGACTCCAGGCTCTGAGCTGGCTATCAGCACAGAGCCCGACACGGGGCTCAAACACACAAACCGCGAGATCATGACCTAAGCGAAAGTCGGACACTTAACCGACTCAGCCACCCAGGAGCCCCTCAACCTTTTTTTTTTTTTTTCCTAAGTTTACTTAGTTTTTTAGTAATCTCTACACCCAATGTGAGGCTCAAACTCACAACCCTGAGATCAAGAGTCACATGCTCTTCTGACTAAGCCAGGCAGGAGCCCCTTCCCCAATCTGTTTAAGCCCAACATCTATAAATAATAGGTGAGTGGAGAGGCACACTTTGTTCAGAGAGCTTGTAAGAACTACTCTGCAAGTCATTCCCCAAAATAACATTAAATGTTAACATTAAATATTAATGTTAAAGCTTAAGTCAGAGATAATACTTGTCTAATATATAATCCAAGGTTACTTAATTTGATCATCTTCTGATGTAAGACACCAGACCTTACATATAGAAGAAATAGGGAAAATGAAATATATAAGCAGATGAGAGAAGAATTTGTAAAAAAAAAAAAAAAAAAATATCTAATTTACTTTCAGCAATCTACTGCAATGAAATCTGATAAATCTCTTTAGTTACTAAGACCAGCTCCCATATTACAAAAGTCAGTAGAAAGTTAAGCACTGATGAATTACAACTGTGGGCTACTCTCTGACTACTTTTAAACCTTCATTACAGCCCCAACTTGCTGTCTCTGTGGCCCATCCCTGGCCTTTTCAAAGTGTCAGGTTGTCCTGCTACCACTGAATTAACCCATAGAAGCTAACTCTAGAAAAGTTGTGCCCAGGGTCTATTCCATGCTTTCTGTCTTGAATCACTGCCTGTTGTCCTCTTAAATCCTTAGGTCCCAAGTTCCATAACTGATCTGTATCTGGCCCTTTGGGCATCTCTTGAGCTGTCTTCAACTACTGTGCATACCTCAGTTTCTAACAACTCTGAATTTTGGAGTCCCTTGTATGTCTAGGGAAGAGACAGGCCAAAATTCACCCTTCCCAACTGGGAAAGGAGTGTTCTATGTGCACATAGATCTGCTGGGTAACAGACAGCTTCGTTCTTGAACTGTAGTATGCTGAATGAGGGGCCATGAAGGGGCACTGAGGGTCAAGTCCTGCCACAGTGGGCATAGCTAAGCACCTGAACCCAGGACAACAGACACTACAAAGGGAATTCGCAGCCTCAGGACTTACCCTATCCAGGGCTGTCACTTAAGACCCATTTTTGCCCATTGCTCCATTCTCCCAGCTGGAGACCCTCAACCACTATACATGTGGAAGTATTCCCACTGCTATCCCGGACAGAATCTGCTGCACCAGTCCTTTCCATTCCTGGAATCTTCAATACATGGTCCACCATCAGGAGTTTCCAGACAGGACAACAAATTCGATTATAAGATCAAACAATAATAAGATCAGGGTATCTGGGGCCCATACTTGCTACAAGGAAATACTTGCTTTTGGAAGACAAAGCTGGGCCTTCCACAAGTATTCTTATACTCATTCTTAAGAAAGGAGAAATCAGACAGTTCAACTTTCCTTCCACAGGGGCAGGAGTAGCTCTATCACCCTGAGAAAAGACAGATCTGCCTACATGCATAAAGCACGGGCTCAACAGCAGAACAACTAATATCACTATCTTCTCCTCCTTCTACTCCAGACCTCCTAGACCAACTCTATGGAGCTTAAGACTTCACAACCCGAGATCTTTGGTGCTCATAAAAACTGCATCAGAAAGTGTGATAAATAGCAGCTGACCTTCCAGTTTCCTAGCCCTTTGGTATTTCTCAGCTTGTGCAGTTGACCCTGACACTCTAAATCTCTGGTAAAGTCGATCTTGGGAGATCTGTCATGCATATGTGTGTGCACGTGTGCATGTGATCTCCTCTCTACTATATGAGCCCAGGTTCATATAGACCTAACTGCAGCTAAGCTACAACTAACAGACTATCATGACTTTTGAACCAAACCCAAAGTATATGTTCAAACACAAGATATTCCTGATATTTTGTCCTGAAAAGAAACCAGACAAGGTGTCACTGGTACTGAAATGAGGATGCTAGAATAATCAGGCACATAACCCAGTTCCTGGAGTTGTCATCATTCACTTCTTCAGTCAGCATTGGGGAGCACCTATGCCAAGCCACAATGCCAAGTATCAAGGACAAAGTGTTGAATAAGAGTCTCAGCCCTCAAGGGACTCACAATCCACCCGAACGGGCATAAAGTGGGCCAGAAGTACAGTGTGAAATGTACTGTGATAGGAAAAGGTGTTGGACATCTGAGGTAAACTCTCCTGTCCCAACTCAGTCTGTGTACGTTGGGAAGTGGGGGAGGGATTGTGGGTTGGAGGGTCAGAGAGGGTAGGGTTAAGGGATGGATTCCTTATTGGGACTATCTCCAAAATGAGGCCCAGACTACCAGCAGTTCACACCTAGCATCCCTGCTACTTGACCTCCAACCTCCTAAAGAAAGTAAAGAGGGTTGTTTGGTTCCTGGACATGGCTATAATCTCTCCGCAACTAAAAACTCTCTTCACGTCTGCCTAGTCCTAGCCCATGCAGCTCCTTGGCCCCAGATCATCCAAACGGACACCTGCACCTGTATAGTAAAGATCAACATGTCACAGAAGGTTCTAGATAAGGAACCACTGGCTACTATATGCCTCTTTTTTCTGAAATACTGCTCTAGGACATGTAGGTCAACTGAATGAGAGATGCTAGCAATCAAAATGGTCTCTGAAACCCAGAGGAAAACCTGAGGCACCCCAACAAGCCAGACGAACCTGCCCTGTCCCTGGCCATTTAAACCAAGCACACTCTGCCAGATGCCATGGCTGTGAGGAGGACAGTAAGTACAGAGGTTGACTGTACTTTGTAATTCTCCTCACCTTCATTTCTGCCTCCTCTGCAGCTTCGGAATGGAAATAATGCAAAATATGCTTATATTCCAAGTGAAACTCACCCAATTCTAAGTTACTTCTATCATTCTTTCCCTCATTCTTTCCTACTTTATAATATCCATGGCCCAGAATCACAGGTTGGAGGCTCCCCAAGAAAGCAGCCTCTCCTCATCCCCACCCGTGCACCTCTTCACCTTCCCTCCCACAATCCCTCCACTCTCTTTCATTTGGGCTGGCAGAGAGCAAATACTAGCTGCTGGAAACAGCTAGTAAATATCTGTCAGACTGGCTCTTTGCATGTTCTTTCCCTACTTGATTTCCTTTCCACCCAAACCATCAATCAAACACCTAAAGTAATGAAAAACAGTCTATTCTACTTCTGCTGAAGAAAGTGGTTTACAGCACAAATCTTCAGTTGTCAGTCCACCACTAAAAGATGCTCAGTCATACTTGGTTTTAAATGCAAACCTGGCCTCTATAAAATGACCAAGTAACTAGAGAAAGCTATTTCATTACGTTAAATCAAGAACATAGGGCATACATGAGTGGTCAAACCATCTTGCAAATACCTTTTACCTTTCAATTAAGAGAGTCAATGGTGGGGTGCCTGGGTGGCTCAGTCGGTTAAGCGTCCAACTTCGCCTGCCTCAGGTCATGATCTCATGGTTCATGAGTTTGAGCCCTGTGTCGGGTTCTGTGCTGACAGCTAGCTCAGAGCCTGGAGGCTGCTTCAAATTCTGTGTCTCCCTGTCTCTCTGACCCTCCCTTGCTCACGCTGTCTCTCTCTCTCTCTCAGAAATAAATAAAACATTTAAAAAAATTTTTTTTAAAAGAGAGTCAATGGTACTCAACTCCCTAAGAATTCCACTTGCATTAATTCATATAAGTTCACATTAAATAAAATATTGGACAGTGAGGAATCCTTAAATCTTCACATGACATTCATTACTGGTGAATACAATAGGGGGTGTTTAGGGAACCTGAGATTAAGAAGATTGGAACCTGCAAACACTTTCATGGGGTATATAATACTTATGCCACACACTGTATATGGATAGGTGCACACAATCTGTTACTTTGCTTACTGCATTATTTCTCAGAAAAATTATTTAAGGTTAAATTTGGCTCAAGATTATTTTAAGTATCATCTAAATACTCTGGAACTTCTAACTGTAAATGCCAGACTATAAGGCCCATGTCTTTTACACCATGGTATCTCCCATACAGAGTCCGGGTACAAGACATGTTTCCCTGAATTTCAGGACAAGAGACAGGGTCTACAAAAAACCCACCTATATCAAGCTAAATGTCACAAGTTCCATCTCATTTTTCCTACTTAACAGGAAAGAAGGGGAGAAAAACTTACAACCATTTTTGTACATGCAAAGATCATAGGTTTCCCTAAAATTTGTCTAAAGATTGCACAGAAGTCCGACACTACATGCTCTAGCAGTCCTCAAAGCTCTTATCTTAATCTAGTACAAATTCCATACTAACCTTTTTTTTAAACAAATAGAATCCAGACACAGTAATGTGATGCAAATGGACTATTTCACAACAGGAAAAATGAAAGAGCTTAGAGTAAAACATACCACAGGCAGAGTTAAGGCAGTGACAGACCAGAAGTGTTTTCATAACATGTAACAGACAAGGGATTAACTTCAGCAACATGAAGTACCAACAAGATAGAGACCAAATATGGATAAAGGCCATGAACAAGAAACACAACTAAAGACAGACAAATGGTAAATCAACAGACAATGTTGTTGTCTAACTTAACTAATGTTAAGAAAATAAGCATTTTAGGGGCATCTGGATTGCTCAGTTGGTTAAGGGTCTGACTCTTGATTTCAGCTCAAGTCATGATCTCACAATTCAGGAGATCAAGCCCCAGGCCCGGCTCTGCACTGACAGCACCCAGTCTTTTTGGAATTCCCTCTGTCCCTCAAACGTTTACGTGTGCACACCTACACACACAAGCATGGTCTCTCCTCTCTCTCAAAATAAATGAACATTTAAAAAAGAAAGAAAGAAAACGAGTGCTTTAAATTACATATTAGGGCAGCAGGAAGGCCTGAGTTTGGCCACCAGGAAGAATTCCCCAATGGTGAAGGCTAGGGAACGTGGTGGTGATGCCTTCTCTCCAGTTCTTAGAAACTGGCCAGCCTAACCTTCGGACTGCATCCCAGTAGTGTCTGAGAAGGGCTCTGAGGAATCAGAAAGGCCTGGGCTTGAGTTTATGCTCTGCTGCTCACCAGCCATTGACCTGCCACAGATCTTTTGATCTCCCTTAACCTCAGTCTTCCCATCTGTAAATGGAATAACAGCTGCCCACAAGGATCCTGTGATGTTGTTATGAGATGACGCCTGTAAACTAGGTAGCAAAGTGGCTGGTGTGCTTTCGAAATTGGGTTGACATCCTACATGAACACAAAGCTAAGTCATTTCCTAAAAGGAGAAACATATAATTCATATTTTAACAAAGTGCAATGGGAAATGTTTTGTATATATCCTTATGCATATCCTATATATGTTTACCTGTAAATATACTAACCCATGTCTACATATACTATGTAGTATGTACACATATACTTGTAACTTTTTACCATATGAAACATTTTTAAAGGTGCAGCTTCACTGTGAAAAAAAAATGGGGATAGTAATATTATGTGCCTCATAGGCAATATGAGAATTAAACGAGCTCATAATATAAACAGCATGTAGAACGATGCCTCGGGTAGAGGAAGTGCTATTTCACTATTAGCTATCTATATCATCATGATTATCAATGCAGAATGAGAAGACTACACTGCTCTGAGGTGTTCTTTGTGCCAAGCTGTCTGCCAGGTACCAGGGATCCAGAAGCCAACAAGATGGTCTCAGGTCCTACCCACATGAAGAGCCCTACCCTGTAAGACAGCTAAACATTAAACAAAGAAACACAAAACTACATGAGTTACAACTGTAACAAAGGCTATGGAGGAAAGGGGCTGAGTAATGAGAGGGATGTGCCTTCAACAAGGGTGATAAATTTGTATCCGTTAGCCACATGCAGAGTCCTCTTCACCAAAGAGAGCAACCATATCATTTATGAAATGGCTCTGGGATGCATGATAAAGTTCTGGCCAGAGAGCACCTGCCCAGATGGGACTCAAACCATAGCCTTTTTTGACCACTCCTACACTCCCAACCATTAATCTGAGATTCATGAAAGCACTCTTCTTCCAAACCTTGCAAACTGTGTACTTGTTACTCATTTATTCATGCATGCACTTATGAATTTAATAAGTCGATATTTTCTAATGACGTATTATATATATGTATGTAGTATATATGCTATTGTGGTCCCTACCTATAGAACCTTATAGCAGAGAAACTCAGCAACCAATTACTCCCAAACCCAAATAATCCCCTACTCAAATGCAGAATTACATATTCATTTAATATTTACTTACAAGTGAAGATTAGCTGACCAAAAGTGCCATATGTCATCAAATCTAAAATACCACTTAAGTACTATTAAGGACTAATAAGAAAAAATGCTGCCACTTTACTGTAGATATGCTCAGTTATAAGACACATTGAGATGTAACAAAAAAAGGGGGGGTCTATAGTAACGACATTCCTGTCCTTTGGTAAAACGAGACTGTTCTCCTATACTTACAGAAATTCTTTTGAACATCCCACAATTTTGAATTCCACAATTATGTCTCTGTGGAAAAATGAGCCTGAGGTCAGAAAATCACATTGCTTTCTCATGGCTTTGCTAGTACATTTAGATCAAGACCATTTTGTATTTCTTAAATAGAGATTTGGTTCTTAGATGGAAAGGCAACAGATACTAGTATCAGAAACATCACTGTTGAAGGTCCCTTTTCTCCAGTGACATTTCTGAATGTTTGCCTGATTCCAAAATTCGCATACACAACTTGACAAACACAGGAAAAAGGCAGGTGGCATCTTTGAGCTGGGGAGTCACCTCAACAAAACAAGGCTGCCAAAAATGAAAATGAAAATGACAAAGAGGGGTGCCTAGGTGGCTCAGTTGGTTGAGTGTCCAACACTCAACTCAGCTCAGGTCATGATCTCAGGGTCATGGGATGGAGCCTCGCACTGGGCTCCGGCACTGAGCATGGAGCCTGCTTAAGATTCTCTCTCTGCTCCTCTCTGGCTTGAGTACTCTTTCGGGAAGGAAGGAAGGAAGGAAGGAAGGAAGGAAAGAAAGGAAGGAAGGAAGGAAGGAAGGAAGAAAAGAAAGGAAGGAAGGAAGGAAGGAAGGAAGGAAGGAAGGAAGGAAGGAAGGAAGACCACAGCTTCAGAGAAGGGGACTCATATCACAAAGCATGTATTAGTAAAAAAGAATACTACACAGAGTAAGAAGACCTGAATTCTAATATCCATTCTGATATTGGCCAGGAAACTTTCTGGGTTTATGTCTTCATTTGACAAAGACATGACACCAGTGGATTGTAAGTTTCACTTTCTGGCATTAAAATGCCATAATTCAGGGGCTAAAAATACTGCCTCTTGTTCCCTATTTATTCTACAAGACCCAACCTACAGGAATCCCTGGCTTATGTTTAAAATGACCTTGCATCGCTTTGTATTTCTTGAGTTTACTAACTCCACTTCAAATGTGCTTATAAAATTGTTAAACTTGCTCATCGAAGAAATCTTCCATAGTTTTCATTTTATTTTCTTTCCTCATTTCAACTGGATTCTTTCCCTTTTTTCATAAACTATAAAACTGGTTTGTTTTTATTTTGTTCTTTGGGCCTTTTTGGTTTTGTTTTTGTTTGTTTGTTTGTTCTGGCTGAAAATTTTCTAAACATTCCAGCAGAGCTCTGGAAGACACCTACAAGATTTTTCCCCCCTAAAGCAAATCAATATTGCAACACTCGTGACCTTCAGCACAAATGTACCCTTCAGTTGGTACTGAAACTTAAGAGGACAGAGGAAACAAAATTCTCTAGCATCTCTAGTTCTATTACTAACCTCAGAGCCTAAATAATTTGTGACCACCCTAAAAAAAGGTTTGCAAGGTAGAATTGTCGTGGCTGCTGTTTTTCTGGTGAAAGTGGAAATGGGTTTAAAAATGTGGCATAAGAAGACCTGGAGGATTTAGAGGGTGTCTGAATTAAACAGTATACCCTGTAACCCCTCTAATATAGGAGAGAACTTGGTTTGGATCTCAGACTCTCAGACTTTTAATAACAGATTAATCACACAACTAGGATAAATGAAGACCATCTGAGCAACAGAAAACTGCACTTGATTTTTTAAGGCCTGTGTGGGAAAAAAGAACTCCCAGTCCTGTGAGAAAAGGGTTACTAAATATTGGTAAGGGTGGATTAAAGATCCTGACTGTTTTGACTTCCCTTAAGACTCTCCTACGAACACAGCAGACCTACCTGAGGCTAGTATTTTTCAGAAACTCAGAGGAGCAGGACCTCAGGTGAGAATGGCATGGCTATTAATTAATCCCTCTTTCCCTTCAGCCTACAGTACATTCCATTGTCCTTTAAATTATACACTAAGAATCTCCAGAAAACTTTCCCAACTTTTTCCTAGTTGCCAAAATTATCTAGCCAGATGTGGTCTGGTAGGTAAGTGCAACTATTAAGTGCACAGTCATCTTCCCACACTTTTGGAATGTAATCCTCTCAAGAAATGAATTAAGTCTTGTCCAATACTCAGTACAAGCAGAATTAGGAGTAAAGTGTAAGAAAAGAAGAAAACTAACTATAGTTGAGTCTGTATTACATCCCAGGTACCTTATATAAATTATTTAAATAATTCTGCACAGTGAACCCAGATTATCCTGTACTTCATCATTTCTAAGATGTACATTTTTTTACTTTTTAACATGTTTTTTTAAAATTTTTTGTTGTCTTTATTTTATTTTGAGAGACAGAGGCAGAGAGCGAGTGGGAGAGGGGCAGAGAGAAAGAGAGAGACAAAGAGAGAGAGGGAGACACAGAATCTGAAGCAGGCTCCATCCAGGCTCCGAGCTGTCAGCACAGAGGCCGACCTGCGGCTCCAACCCACAAACCGTGAGATCATGACCTGAGCCGAAGTTGGACACTTAACCGACTGAGCTACCCAGGCGCCCCACTTTTTAACATCTTTTAAATCTGGATGCATCTGACAACTAATGGCATGACACAATTTTAATTAGCAATCATTTTCTACTGTTAATAGTAGACAAAATAATGGTGCGCCTTACAAGTGATGATGTCTCAGATTCATTAAATTATTTTGATGGGATTGGAAACAGAACTTGAGAAGCAGATTCAGAAAAGTGCCCAGGGTTATTACACAGACTGTAAGGGACTAACCAGACTTCAAATGTGATACGGCTGATTCCAAAGTCTCTTCCCATACAGCCAATCTAACACAGAGACTTTGAACATAGCAAGAATTTTCAAGTCAGCATTACGCAAAGACTAGCAACCTTGGGTGTTAATTTTTCAGGAACTGAGGAGTCCACACCGCCTGGTGGAGACACTGCAAACTGTTGGCTAAGGTACCAGCTTTCTGCTAAGTCTACAATCTACAGAAAGAAAACAAGGCATAGCCTTACTCGCTCTCCCCAATTTGCTACTGAGACCTTCCTCCCCCTACCTCTCAATCTATAAACACTCACTCTCCCAGCTCAGTTCATCCTGGACCACCTCACCTCTCACACCCATATAGGGGCAGTCTAGATGCCGCCCCCATGCGGCTATTCATCATCGCGGGCGCTAGAGCATGCCCGCAGGTCTGCAGGGCTCCCAAACCCGAATCCTGGCTCGGCCACCCTACTTAGGCCAGCCGCCCAAGTCACTCCCCGCCACCCCACAAATCCAGCAAAGCTCCTTCCGCCCCAGGAGGTCCCCGACTTGGGGCCGCACTCCCGCGGCTCCTAGGCCCCCTCTGAGGTCCAGCCCCGGAGGGCCCAGCCACGTCCTGGACTGGGATGTTGGGCCCAGCGAGGCCAGGAACTCTCGGAGGTCTGGGGGAGAGTCTCGGCAGGACTCACGGAGGAAGGAGCGCGACAGGAGGCGGGCGGCTGCCAGGCAGCTGCTGCCAGAGGCCATGGTCGCAGTGACAGCGGCAACGGCAAGAGCTGCGGTCATCCACCAATGACACTCCCAGGGCCCCGGGGACCTGGCAGGGGCCGAAGCTCGAAGAGGAAATGGGTGGCCATAGCAGTCGCCTAAATGAATTTCTCGCCGCAGAGACTGCTCCGCCAAACATTGGATATAGTAGGTGGAGGGGAAAAGAGTTTTCTTAACGGAGAAGAGGACAGTAACTCAGCTGTTCCCAGGAAATGTGGCTTTAATTCAAAATTAATTACAACGGCAGCCTAGGAGAAACCTCACGCGAGGCCAGCCGGCGCATAGCATTGTGGGAAGTGTAGTTCGGTGGCCTCGACAAGTTTGCGGTCTAGGTGGAGGCGTGCGGGAGGGGAAGCGAGCGGGAAAGTGGTACTCATACCCAGGAGATGGGGTGGCAAGAGGAATGAGGTGCGAAGAGCAGTGCAGAACGTTATGTGTCCTTAAACCACCTTCATTCTACACCTTCATTTAGCTCGGCTGGCATATGGAGAGGCCACTATTATTCCTCACCACATACCCTTCTGAGGACCTGGAAGAATTACCGATGGTAACGATGTGAGTTCTTGCTATTGTGAAGGTAAGGAAGTGACGAAAAGGACCAAACACTACCTTCCTGACACTTAATTTCTTGGAATATCGATCTTTTGGTCTAACAAGCTATCATACAGACGAGCACTAAGTTGAATGAGTGACTCTTCCCTGGGGATCCTGGAACACTGAAGTTATAGATCAAATGTGACTGCTCCCTTTTAAACCAATCAATCACTCCTGTAAGTGCTTTGGAAGGAAACACAGTCTCAGAGTCAAAGAGTAAGCAGATAAAGTAATCCATCTCCCTGCTTCCAACCATGTGCCTGAGGGTCTTCGTAATTCTCATTAATAGAATTATAATCGTAATTCACTGAAGTAGTAATTACATTTTACACTGAGCAATGTGATGTATGAGTAGGATTACCCAACAGAGATTTCCCAATATTTCCTCTATGATCCAGATATTGTCAGTCCTGGGTTGGACTTGTCTACTCACAAATCCCTCCTTTATCTAATGTACTGTGTTCTTGCAATCATGTATTTAAATAGTATCAGTGGTGGGGCGCCTGGGTGGCCCAGTAGGTTGAGCCAAGGACTCTTGATTTTGGCTTAAGTCATGATCCCAGAGTCATGAGATCAAGCCACACTCTGGCTCGATTCGGAGTGTGGAGCCTGCTTAAGATTCTTTCTCTCCCTCTACGCCCCCCTCCCCATAATGAAATAAAATAAACAATAGTTTCCAAATAGGTCCAGTATGAAGACTCATTTTCAATAGCAAAGTTCTTCCTGAACATTCACATGATGATAATTATGTTTTTAGTTTTATTGAATTGGTAAAATGCATGATGACAAAAAATAGAATTCCGGTATGACTGTAATGAATTTTTATTTCCACAACACAGGGATTTTAGCTTGTTTTGTACACTGATGTATCCTCAAGCACCTAGAACAATGGCTGGTGCAAAAAGAGAACTCGCTATTTGCATTAGTTCTTGAATTGAATTGACAGATAAGAAATAGCATATACTTTTATTTATTGAAAACACAAAGTTTCAATGTATTTCAATCACTCAGAATAACTACAAGAAGAACCAAGAATCTTGATGAGTCTGAGGTAAGTAATGAGGTTCAAACTATTGGAAGAAAGTTTCTCATTTGCACCGTTTTTAAGGAAGTAAATCAGCTGTTGTCACTGATCCATATAATCCAATCAGACCAGAAAAGAGAATCTGACCAAGACTCTGGTGGATTCTCTACCTGATAAAGGAAATATGGTTTTTTTAAAGAATATGTATAAGAGGAGTTCTAGTTCTAGTTCTAGTTCTAGTTCAAGTATTTTACCTTGATTTTAATATGAGCCCACATTCTGCCACGTTTTCAGATCCATCTTCTTTCACCAGAGTTTTGTCTACATTTCTGGTAGAATGTTGGGATTAGTTGGATGAGGCAGAAGAAGCATTTGGTCCTCTGTCCATGCAGGCAGCTCCTCGTGTGCATCCTTCCATCTCATTCTCTGCTAGTACTATATCATCCCTTCCTCCTACTTGCAATGGTCCTCTTGGTCTGGCTGTACCAGCTATCTCTGGGCAATTTCCAGGCACATGAGAACCACTCAGCTCCTCTGGTGCTGTGTTGGGCCAGAGCAAACATCCCTGCTTGCCTAGATGCACTGTTTAGCAGGATCTTGTAACCATTCTGCTTGCTTTCTCCCTCATCTGTCTCTGTCTCTCTCTCTGTGTCCCTCTTTCTTGAGAGCAACCTGTTCCTGGGCTATGGGCAGAGTTGTCTCCCCACCCTCCAAATTCATATGTTGAAGTCCTCCCCCCCCCCCNGGTTAAGCACCAATATCATTAGTGTTCTTATAAAAAGAAATACAAGAGGGGCACCGGGGTGGCTTAGTCAGTTGAACACCCAGCTTTGGCTCAGGTTATGATCTCACAGTTTGTGGATTTGATCCCTGTGTTGGGCTCAGAGCCTGGAGCCCGCTTAAATGTTTCCCTCTTTCTGCTCTTCCCACTTGCACTGTTTCTCTCCCTCTCAAAAGTAAATAAACATTTTAAGAATCATTAAAAAAAAGAAATACAAGACAGCTCTCCCGTTCCACCCTATGAGGGTGAGAACACAGTGAGAAGGCAGACATCCGCAAGCTAGCAGGAGAACTCTCACCAGGAGCCAAATTGGCCAGCACCTTGATCTTGGACTTTCAGTCCCCTGAACTGTGAGAGATAAATTTCTGTTGTTTAAGCCACCCAGTCTGTAGTATTTCTATATGGCAACCTGAACACACTAATACACCCTGCTTCATGTGTCCCCTAAACCTTTTTGGTGATTCTTTTGACTACTCATCTCCCTCCACCTTCAAGCAGAGGGACTGGGGGGAATCAATACCTAAGCTCTCCTGGATTCCTGCTTGTTTCCTAGCCTGGGATCCCTTTCTGGTCTTGGAAACATTAACTCACATTTTTGGCCCAAATCTAGGTTGTTTCTCCCATTCTCAGAGGCTTTGAGGTACACATTCCTTTCTTGGGGGCAATGGATTGAGAAAGCCAGAAAGAAATTGGTAAGGGGAAGGGGTAGAAATATTAAGGAGAAGAGAGTCAAAGAAGGAGCTCCTGGAAGGAAAAGCATCAGTTAATATTAAGATCACCTTCCTGCTGCAATCTGGATGCCCCGAAGCTTTGTGTGTATGCACCTAGGCAGTCTGACTGCCATGTGCAAATGGAACAAAAAGAACCTTCTCTAGTGCCTTAGCTCAGGGAGCTCCCTATAGCTCAGGGAGCTATAACAAAGTACCACAGATGGGGTAGCTTATAAACAACAGAGATTTATTTCTTGCAGCTCTGGAGGCTGGACATCCAAGATCAAGGTGCTGGCATGGTCAGGTTCTGGTGAGGGCCCTCTTCTGGGCTGGCCTCACATGGCAGAAAGAGGGCAAGACAGTGCTGTGAGTTCCCTTTTATAAGCACATCGACCCACTCATGGGGTCCCACCCTCATCACTTGATCACTTCCCAAAGGCCCCACCTCCTCATGCCATCACATTTGGGAAGTAGCTCTCAACATAGAAATTGGGGGTGAGGGGAGCACAAACATTCAGTCCATTGCATCTTGGCATAGTTCTGCCAACTTCTTTATGGGGGAAAGAAAAAACAGAACAAAACTGCCAGCTGCCTTCCAAAGGGAAGAAATCTGCTTCCTCTTCAGTGGTACAAGCACACTTGAAGAGAGACGTATTGAAGCCAAGAAAGCCTGGGGCCTCTGGGGCTGATGAACCAGCCTAAAACAAATGTAGACAAGAGGGGCTTGCCTCCTTTGCCTTACTTAACGGAAGATGGCACAACACAAATCTACAACCTACAAGAAATGAGTCAGAAATTCTGATGGGATTATTTTCATCTCAAGTGCAGCTTCAAAGAGAGGTGGAATCCTACAGCACAAATTCTAAGAGCCAGCAAGCACCACTGGCTGACTTGAGCAGAGGTAGGCTCTTTCCCTCTCCCCTTACAGGGATGGGTACTGCCAGCTTAGCTGTCTTGAGGACAAAGAAGTTTCTGAAATGCACTTGCAGGGCCCTCCTGAAAGCTTATTACAGTTCTTTGAATGATCTATCCACTTAGCCTGCGAAGGGGAGGTTTCATCTGCGTCAGATCCTCATAAGAATGTCAAGAGCTTTGACCTCTCTTTTAGAGGAAGTGGTTTCCAAATCTAATTTCTTTTCCCCATACTTGATTCCTGTTGCAGATTTGGTGCCCTGAATACCCTGTGCAAGAGTATCCTGGGGACCAATTCGTACAGAAGGGAAAGGAAGAGAGCAAAGCTGGAAGGAAGGAGAGGTCCAGCTGTGGTGCAGGTCCAGTGACAGACAGTCTTGGCCAATGCCCTTGAGAATCGCCCCGAATCGGGCAAAATGGTCAGGCTTCTATAACCCCACATGGGTTGTCACCAAAATGTGAGTAAGATCATGGTTGAGGGGTGCCTGGGTGGCTTAGTCGGTTAAGCGTCCGACTTTCGCTTAGGTCATGGTCTCGCAGTTCATGGGTTCGAGCCCCGCGTCAGGCTCTGTGCTGACTGCCAGCTCAGAGCCTGGAGCCTGTTTCGGTCTGTGACTCCCTCTCTCTCTGACCCTCCCCTGCTCACGCTGTCTCTCTCCCTCTCTCCTAGAAATAAATAAAACATTTAAAAAAAAAAAAAAAAGATCATGGTTGAGGCAGCTGTTTGCATTCAGGAAATTCCTGAAAGTGTTGGGGGAGCTGAGAGATAGCTAAAGACTCTCAACCCACAGCACTCCCAGTAGGAGGGTGGCATGTCCTTCATTGGAGGGGCGTCTGGGTGGTGCATCACGGTACCCACCAGATGCCCCTTTCCGGGAGAAAGTCTGATAAGAAAGCAAGAGTCAGTCCTCAGCAAAACAATAAAGAAGACAGCTTGATTTGGGTGTTCCTCTTTTCCCCTTCTTGTGAAGGCTGACTCCGTTCCTGTTCCCTAGGGAGCCAGTGCTTTCATGCAGCCCAGTGCTCGGTCTGGCCATTCTCTCACCACCTCTAAGGACTTCTGCAGACATTGCCCTGTTTCTCGGGGATTAAAGAAACTAGGACTTTGGCCTAGTTTGATAGGCCCTCTCACATGACATGTTTCTTGTACATTTTAACAGATTGTCTATGTCTTGACACAAATTAATGATTCATGTTGAGAATTTCTGGAATTATAGTCAGGAAAGCTGTTTTTCCACCCACCTCTGATCCTTCTTTTCCTTCTTTACCAGACACATCTTCTAGAAGTTCTGTGTGTATGTATTTTTTAATTTTTTGTAGCAGATGAAAATCTAAGATACCCGGAAAGAACAAGATTCCCTGAGACTCTGGAATGTAGCTGAAAACATTGTGACATTGTTTCCCACCCTACAGTTTAGTAGAGGGGCAAAGAAGAGTCCCAAGAGTTAGTACTAAATAGAAAAGCCATGGGGCCTATGGAAGAGAAAGAGAGGGATCTTGGGAAGCTGGATGTAGCCTGAGAAAGGACTCCAAGGTGAAGGAGAGGGACCCATTTTCCTGGAAGACAAAGCACTCCAAAAAAACAACTCCAGCAGCTACCAAGTTATGGCGGCTCTAACTCGGGCTCCCATCATTCATCTGTGTTCAGCATTTTCATTGCCTGCAGCTATGAAAGCTGCCTTTTTCATTGGGGCTTCATGTTATTTGTGCAGTAAGTGGAGAGTGTGGGGCTTTGAAGTCCGATATCACCTGACAGAAGTTGAAAAGATATGCATGGACTCAAAAGAATGGACACCTTTCGATCCATTTTCTGACATGTCTTCCAAACTGTTATTTCATACACTAGAAAGATGAACCTTTATTTAACTTAGTTTCACAGTTAAATAAAATAGTATACTTGTTCAATATATATTTTGGAGATAATTTCTACTTAGGGATTGATTCTTTTTGATATCTTCCAAGTGTTCTCCAAGGTTAACACATTATTTTTGTACCAAAAAAAGACATAATCAATAGTTTTGGTTTTTCATAAATGAAATCATGTGACCAGGACCCAGATCCTAGGACTCTTAACTTGTAGATTTTTGTCTGGTAGAGATGTAAATAGTTTCTATTCAGCAGGAAACTCAACCCCAAAGTGTCTGGTATCGTTGCCCTGTTGGATATTTCCCAGTTCTACATGTCACTTGGAAATCTCTGTGCCTCATTTTCCTCTCTTGTAAGTAAGGATAATAGTATTTATCTCGTAGGTTTGTTGTGTGGATTAAATGAGACACTCCATGTAAAACACTTAAAGAAGAGACTATAATAGATAGTAAGCCTGTTATTATTACAGACTCATTTAATGGAAAAAGCTAGGGCATATCCTTCAGGTGTAGCTAAAGTAAGTCACGAGGTCTTGCGTCCTAACAACTCCACCCAAATCCCTCACTAAGAGAATGCTTCTGTCTTGGCTCCTCTAGCAAGAACATTGGGACTAACTGTTTGCAAAGACTCATGTGTACTTATCGGTACAGGTGCCAGTGGGGAGGAAGGCAGCAGGCAGCAGGTGCTCTAGGCAGAGGAAAGGCACACAAGAGACTCCATACCCTGGAATCTATGTCCTGCTATCATGGACTAAGACCCTAAAGTCATACAAACTCCAATAGCCCTACTTATTTCAACTTCATGATTTTTTTTAATGTTTATTTTTGAGAACGAGAGAGACAGAGTGTGGCAGGGGAGGGGCACAGAGAGAGGGAGACACAGAATATGAAGCAGGTGCCAGGGTCCAAGCTGTCAGCTCAGAGTCCATTGTGGGGCTCAAACCCACAAACCATGAGATACTGACCTGAGCCGAAGTTGGACACCCAACCGACAGTTACCCAGGTGCCCCTCTACTTCATGATTTTATGCTAAGACTTTCAAGTGCTTAATAGCAGCCAAAATGGCATCTTTCCTTTAAAATGTTTCTCTATGAACTTAGCCCAAAGACAGGCAAGATGAAATGGTAAATAGAAAGGAAACAAGATTTAAATTGAAAAACAAGTGAAAATATCCCAGCCAGTTCTGGTAAAAGGACACAGCTCACAAACATATAGAACACAATATACATGGGCTTCACCATCAGACAGTCCAGAGCTCAGATCTCTGCCCTGGTACTCACAGCAGTATCACCTTGGAAAAACTACCTAATCTCTCTGAATCTCAGATTCCTCACTTATAAGTAATGAAACTCAAGGAGCAACTCATATTCCCTGCTTTGTTCCCCATAAGCAGGAAACAGCAAGGAGATCAGACATTCAGGTCTACTTCCCATTCTGTTTCTCTGAATGTTTCTAGCAGTCTTACGGGAGCACGAAATGATCCAGATGGCCCTGTTACCCTGACAGAAATAGGTGACAGCAGTCCAGGCTGTGGAAGTCCATGTTCTCAGGCAGCACTGATTGCTAAGCCCCCTCTCCTACTGAGCAGTGCCACATGACCCTGGAGTATTGGTTCAAGACTGGTCCAGGTATCTCCCACCTTCCTCTATTTCTGGCGACCCACACTTCCCAAATAATTGTCCCTCCTTTACACCTGCCTCTAAGAGAGGTCACATCCTGTGATCCCAGATTGGTCCACCCTACCCACCTAAGGGAGGCTCTTTTCAAAGGATCCCAGGTGATTTCCTGCCTCTGCCATGACATAGGTGGCAATTTCTCTTGCTAAGAAGAGGAGAACGCTCCCCCCACCAACACACACATACACCCACATATACTTTCACAAACTTAATCTCTGGAGAATACCCCTCTTGTATGGCTTCCACAAACCATACATTTGTTATATATAAAATATGGATCATAACACCTACTTGCCAGGGTTATGATAAAGAATAGAAGAAACAATACATACAAAAAGTACATTGCACATTTCCTGACACATAAAAGTAAGTGTTAGTTCACCTTCCCTCTGACCCAATTAGTTATTTTTATGGTGGTATTGACAACAACAACAACAAAAAAAGGCTAACATTTAAGTAATGCCTCTGAGTAAAATAGATGACCCAAACTTTTTGATTTTCCTGAAAGTGAAATGAAACCAGATAGGCATGCACTTAATGTATCAAGCTATTGAACACAGTCAAATCATTTTTAAAAAGATAGACAAAGAGGGGCGCCTGACTGGCTCAGTCGGTAGAGCATGTAACTCTTGATCTCAGGGATGTGAGTTCAAGCCCCGTGTTGGGTGTAGAGATTACTTAAAAATCAAATCTTGCCCCAAATCAAATATAGGGGCAAGAGTAAGGAGAAAGGACATGCCCTAGGTCATATATTTAGAAGAGAACAGACCAAGGATTAGCACCCACATCTCTTAACCTTGATTCCATCCCTTCTGGGTCAAAGCAAAGCTGAAGCCAATAGAAACCGCTGGGGCATTCACTCAGGGATGCTTCTTCAGGACTGTCTAAGCTATCAGAATCTCATAAATGAGGCATTTCAGGAATTTGTATTTTTCAAAAGCTCCCCCAATGATCCTCATGAAGGCCCTGGCATTTGGCAACACTCTTTTGCTTTTGACAGCTTAGGAGTTCATACCTGAAGCCCTGATTATACTCCTATGCCTGTTGCATACTACAAGTCAGCAGTGTCAGCAGGTATTGAGAACAACAGAATGTTGCAAAGAGAAGCAGTGTTTCAAAGTATTTACCAATTGGGAAACAATTAGAAATTGGCTCAGTCATGTTGGGTTGGTCAATCTCTCTCTCTTTGCTTCCTATCCCTCTGCCCCTGCTGTCCCTCCTCCCCAGCCATATACAGTCATCTATCATGATCATGAGAGAATGAGAAAAAGGAGAGCAATTTTTTTTAACTTCTATTTTGAAAGAATTATAGGTTTACAGGAAATGCAATGATAGTTCAGGAGGTGGAGGATGCATTGTTACCACTGAGTGGTGGTGAAAGTTCTAGCTTCCCACTTGGCCAATTCTGACCCACCCAGGAAAAGAGAGGGAAGGGTGCCTCATTACTGCTTGGTGGGAATGGAAGTCTGGCGTCCCACATGGCTTTCACTGATACCCTTTTGGGGGAGGAGGAACTTTATTATTACTGAGTAGAGATGAAAGTGCCAGCCCTCCACCAGATCTTCTTGTGGCAGGGTGGAGGGGAACACCTTGAGAAAGGATGGAAATTTAGGTCACCCACTTGGCCTTTGTTGACAGGACTGGGGATGGGCCATGTTTTTTTCCATGGTGTTTGTCTAGGGTAGAGTGCTCTCTTCATCTGTTCAGAGTACTATAGAAGAGTATCATAGACTGGGTAGCTTATAAACAAGAGAAATTTATTTCTCACAGTTCTGGGGGCTTGGAAGTCCAGGATCAAGGGTCTGGCAGATTCACTGTCTGATGAGGGCTTACTTCCTGGTCATAGACAGATATGTCCCTTTGCTCAAACATCTTCAATCACTGTAGGATAAATGTCTGTGAGATACTATGTACTAAAAAAAGAAGTGAAAGCTGTGATTTTTATACAATATCAACTTGGTGAGATAAAGTAGAAAATATTTTATCTTAACTGCTAGCACTTCTGTGAGTTTACCCCAAACTCACTTTTCTGCCTCATTTCCCGTTACAGACATTAGCTTATCCTACACACATCTTTACACTACTTAACCTCTCCAATATATCCTAATATTTTCACAATTCTGTCAATTGTACCTTTGCTTTAATTATAAAATATAAGGACTCCGATGCCTTGAGAGGTCATCAGTGGGAAATAAGCCTTAAACAGAACCAAGATAAATTTGAAATATAAGGAAAATGTAAGAAGCCATTAAAGTCTCACCTGGAACCCCCATCATTGATTCCTGAAGCTACCCCTTTCCAGCTATACTCACCCCTCAGCCTGCAGACTGCCTGTCTGTTACTTCTCACACCTCAAGCTTCCTGCTGTTTACTCTAACCTGCTGTCACCTAGGAACAGTTGGGGGAAAGGAGGGAGGGGAAAGTGCACACTGCGATTGCCCAAGGCCTTAATCTTCCTTACCACTTTAAGCTGGAAAAAGTACAGAAAGGACTTCCAAAGGGAGGTACCTAGAGCTTGATAAGTAGCTAAATTATCTTGTCTGCTGGTTAATAGCTAACTGGCTTTCCTCCTTTATGGCCCATGCAGACTTGGCTATCTTCCAGGTCTGCATGGCTGTTTGCCTTTCCCATGCAAGAAAGGAGTTTTCTTTCACTGCAAATGCAATATAGGAACATAACATTGAGCAGACAAAGAACAAATGCCAAAGGAAACCTGTTCTGCAAAACTATCTGGACTCAGTGGTTGAGAAGGAATGTGATGATTAGAACCAATCGATCACTAATTCATTCAACAAATATTTATTCAGGATCGCCTGTGTGTCTGGACCGATGCTCAGTAGTGAGTTCAGTGGTGAGCAAGGAAGCTTTTTGAAACCTGGAAAGGTGTAGACTCCAGCTAGGGGTGCCACAGGAGCCAATAGTAGCCAGGCCTCAGGTAGGAAATTTTCGTTAGCTTCAGACAGGTTTTTATTTCTCTTTATTCACCGTGGACAGAAGTGGCAGATAGAGTCTGGGACACAGGAGACCTGACATTTGGTCCTGGTACTGATTAAGACTTTTAAAGGTAAAATTTTCTTCAAAAACATTTTTTTTCATGTTTCTTTATTTTTGAGAGACAGAGTGCAAGAGAGCGAGGGGCAGAAAGAAAGGGAGACACAGAATCTGAAGCAGCCTCCAGGCTCTGAGCTGACAGCACAGAGCCCAATGTTGGGCTCGAACTCACAAACCATGAGATCATGACCTGAGCTGAAGTTGGACACTGAACCAACTGAGCCACCCAGGTGCCCCACAATTTTCTTCATGCATTAAGTCTCCCCATCTGTCAAATGGTAACATGTATTTTTTCTGCCCTTCCTACACTATTCAGCACTATTTTGAGGATCAAATGTGTACAATAATAGAAGGTTCCAAGGCATCTGGGTGGCTCAGTCAGTTAAGCATCTAAGCATCATGGATGATGATGCTCAGGTCATGATCTCACAGTGGTAAGATTGAGCCTGCATGAGTCTCTAAGCTGGGTGTGGAGCTTGCTTAAGATTCTCTCTCTCTCTCCTCTCTCCCTCTCCCCCTCCCCCACTTGCACACATGCACACTCTCTCAAAAAATAAAAAACAATAAATACATTTTTAAAAAAGAAGATGCTGAATACATGGATATTATCACATTATCTAAACACCTGAAATTCAGGCACAGCAGTTATAAGTGACACTGCCTCGCCTATATAATGAATGGATGAGAAAACCCAACTTATCCTTGCCGGCTTGAGAAACTACAGCGTTATCCATGCCTCATAGCCACACGGAGTCTGGTTTGTACTGTTTCCCTGGCTGACAAAAAGCAGTTCTTGCAGAGCCAGAGCCATTGCCTCTGATCCTTGCATAATGCAGACAGAACTCAAATTTATCTCCTGCACTAAAGCAACAGACAACAGAGGAAAGATTTGTGGCTAAACCCCAAGCATTAGCAGATACTCAACAAATGATGCTAATGAAGCTGCCTATGAATTAGGGACCTGAAGCCTGCCCTTGATGAAATCCTGCTAGACTTTCACCAATGTGATTTGGGCCCATTGAGAGAAGCATCCAGAGAGCAAGGGCAGCCCCCTCTCCCAGGTCAGCAAAGAGAACTGAGGTCAGCCCTGACAGCCTGACGCTGAGGTCTTTAGACCTGGTGCTAAGTCCCTGTCTGTGACGAAAACTACAGAGAGGAAAGTACATCTCTGGGGACAAACACCCTACTCTAGGACATCCTGACCCTGTGTGATATGTATATGGGTCAAAGCTGTCTTTTTAAAGGAGTTCTGTCTCTCATCTTCTTTGTTATATGATACACTCTAAAGACTCCAGCCCACTTTTATACTCAGTTTGGGGAATATAATTTGGGTATTTTGTTCTGAAACATGAAAAGAAAATTACCCCAAGAAAATAATTCACATGATTGTCATCCATTATTTAAATATTTCTTGAAAGCTTAGGCTGCCTTCCCCAACTAGTCAGAGGACTGGAGCTACATTTTATAGTTCTTTTGGGTATTTGCCTTCCTTCATCTCCCCNCCTCACTCCTACCCCTGTGTTATGTACACAATAAGCAGTTAATAAATCCTTGTTAATAACTAACTGAATGTGCTATTCTTCCAGACAAAAACTTGAATGTTTATAAGCAACCTTATTCATTATAGCCAAGAAGTGGAGACAACTCAAATGCCCATCAATTGATGAATAGATACATAAAATGTAGTATACACACACACACACATATACACACACACAATGGAATATTATTCAGCAATAAAAACAAATGAAGTACTGATACATGCTACATTATGGATGAGTCTTAAAAACATTGTACAAAGGGAAATAAACCAGTCACTAAGGCCCATATGTTGTATGATTCCTTTTATATGAGATATCCAGAATAGGCCTATCTACAGAGATGGAACTAGGTTGGTAGTTACCCAGGGCTAGAGGAAATGGGAAGAATAGGGGATGACAGGTAAAGGGTATAGGGCTTCTTTTTTGAGGTGTTTGAAGATGTTTTAGAATTGGGGTTCAGTTGGTTAAGCATCCAATTCTTGATTTTGGCTCAGATCATGAACTCAAGGTTTGTGAGTTCGAGCCTCACATCAGGCTCTGCTGACAGCATGAAGCCTGCTTGGGATTCTCTGTCTTCCTCTCTCCTGCTCTTCTCCTGCTCATTCATTCTCTCTCTCTCTCTCTCTCTCTCTCTCTCTCTCTCTCTCTCTGTCTCCCTCTTTCTCTCAAAAATAAATGAATAAACATTAAAAAAGAAAATGTTCTAGAATTCATTGGTGATTGTTGCACAATCCTGCGACTACTAAAAACCATTGAATTGTACACGTTACGAGTGCTTGTATCGTATATGAATTATGGGTCAATAAAGGTGTTACTTTAAAAGAAGAACAATGCAGACATACTTACAAGGATGTGCACAGAAAAGTAAGAACTGGTCTGGATGCCCAAAGAGGGGAATACTAGGCAGTAATAAATGGCCACAAACTTAGTGGCTTAAAAACAACTCAGATTTATTCTCTTACTGTTCTGGAGGTCAGCAGCCTGCAATGAAGGTGTTGGCAGTGCTGTGTCTCTCATGGAGGCTGGGAGAGAGGACCCTTTTCTAGCATCTCCAGCCTACCCATATTCCTTGGCTCATGGCCCTTTCTCTCATCTTTTAAGTGTATCACACCCACCTCTGCTTCCTTACTTCCCTATCACTTTCTTTCTCTAACTCTGACCCTCCTGCCTCCTTCTTATAAGGACTCCTGTGATTACATTGGGGATGACTCAGGATACGTTCCTGCATCTCAAGATCCTTAATCACGTCTGTAAAGCACACTTAGGCATGTCATGAACCACCAAACTGTTTTTCAAAGTAACTGTGCTTTTTGGGATTCCCACCAGCGAGTGTGAGAGTTGCAGCTCCAGCCGTGTTTTCTGCATTGCACTCTGCTCGTTTGTTTCCTGTGGTGGGCATACTTGCCCACACAGCGTCGTTTGGCCTTTTCTTCCCTGTCAGTAGAACTCTAATTGGGGGGTGGGGATGAGCAATATGTCTAGCCTTGGGTAACGGATTATGATAGTTCCAAGCCATTTATGACAATCCTGTTCCCTACCTTCTCAGCCTCTCTTTCAGCTAGATGTAACAGGACCTTTGGGTCCTGTTCTGGCCAATGAGACATGAGGAGAGATATTATCTAATATAGAACCTTCTGGGAGAGCTTTTGCTTTTCTACTATAAGGAGACAAATACATCCTTTGACTCTTACTTCCTTACTTCTGTCTTGAATGTGGACATAATGGCTGGGACTGTAACAACACTATTGCCACCATAATGAAAAGGCCAAGAGGATCCTAGAAACACACAATATCAGTGACCCCCAATGACCCTGTTTGATTAAGCAACTGTTGAGGTGGTGTTCTCTTACCTGCTATTAAACACAACCCTAACTGATATGGCCTCTTCCCCTCACTAATGTGTGGAAGGCAAACACTGTTAGCTAATACACAGGATTTTCCTTTCTTCTCCTTCATCTTTGTTTTGTGGTCCAGATATTTGTCTTTCAGATATATTCCTTTAGAATTTATTACACTTGATCTTAGCCAAAAGGTCGAGAAGTGATTCCTTTAGAATTTACTTTGGGGAGGACCAGATCTCCAATTTGGAGAAGGGGGACCCCACTGTGATAGATTACAAAGAGTTAATGTATTCTGGGTCTGCCAAAAGCATCCATGTTCAATGAAATTTCATGTGTTTTTACTTTCATGAGTTGTGCAATCCTTATTTTAAACAGGGAAAACCAAGCTGACTTGGAAACTTTCTGTATGTAGAGTATGGATTAAAAAAGCAGAGATGTAGGAGCACCTGGGTGGCTTAGTCTGTTAAGCGTCTGACTTTCACTTGGGTCATGATCTCGCGGTTCGTGGGTTCGAGCCCCGCGTCAGGCTCTGTGCTGACTGCCAGCTCAGAGCCTGGAGCCTGTTTCAGAGTCTGTATCTCCCTCTCTCTCTGACCCTCCCCTGCTCACGCTCTCTCTCTCCTAGAAATAAATAAAAATATTTAAAAAAAAAAAAAAAGCAGAGATGTAAAAAAGGCAGTGCCATTCACGAGGCCTGCCAGGACAAGGTGGTTGCAAATGACAGAAAAATCTATTCAAACTTATGCTTTTTAAAAGCAGTGTTGGACTTTTCATTAAATCATACAACCAAACTTTAGAAAAGCAAAAAAAAAAAAAAAGAGAGAGAGAAATAATGGATCTTGTCATGAAAAGCCGCTGGGGACTCTAGACTTGGAGTCCGTTTTCCATTTCTGTGTGGCCAACTGTGGCCTTCTCTTTCCAGAGGGGAATATGGCCTCCAGGACTTCCAGGCTCATATTCTAATAGCACCATGGCTAGAGAGGAATAGAAGATTCTCTCACTCAGATCCACTCTTTGAAATCCAAGAGAAAGACTGATCATCTCACTCATATGCTTACCTCTCAATTTGGTTTTCCTATTTGAATATTTTGGTTTCTGTCTTTTGTGTGAGAGATCGTCCATGAATTGACTAGCAATCCTTAGCCCTTACTTTTGAGAGGGAGGGTATAAAAACATGATTGGGGAGGGGCGCCTGGGTGGCTCAGTCGGTTGAGCGTCCGACTTCGGCTTGGGTCATGATCTCACGGTTCCTGGGTTCGAGCACCACATCGGGCTCTGTGCTGACAGCTAGCTCGGAGCCTGGAGCCTGTTTCAGATTATGTAACTCCCTCTCTCTCTGACCCTCCCCTGTTCATGCTGTCTCTATCTCTCTCTCAAAAATAAATAAAATATTTTTTAAAAAACATGATTGGGGAGAGTCTGAGTGTCTCAGTCACTTAAGCATCTGACTTCTGATTTCGGCTGAGGTCATGATCTCATGGTATGTGAATTTGAACTCTGCATTGGGCTCTGCACTGACAGTGTGGAGCCAGCTTAGAATTCTCTCCCTCTCTCTGCCTCTCCTCTTGCTCATGCTCTTCCTCTCTCTCTCCCTCTCTCTCTCTCTCTCAAAGTAAATAAATAAAACTTAAAAATTTTAAAAACATGATTGGAACATCCACACACCCAGGTAGAGCTTATTCACTGTGAGGTTTATGACAAAGTTGATTTGGCTGACCCCACTTCATGGTAGAACCTCCACTGTCTGTGCATTCAGATCTTTCCCCTGGGGCTGCTAAGATTCCCCAGAGAAGACTCTCCTGGTCTCCTGCCTGGAGGTATCTAACTGCCAACATTTTGAAAGTAAGGTAACTAACTCATCCTGGTTTGCGCAAGACTGTCCTGGTTTTAAAACTGAAAGTCCCAATCCTGAGAACACCTACAATCCCAGGAGAACTGAGATGGTTGCACAGACTCTGCCCTTATTCTGGGAGCTGAATAGCGAAAAAGGGTTGGGTGATCTCATCATCTTGTGTGTACACCTGTAGGTAATCCACTGTTTTCAGTCTAGTACCATACCTTCATGTGTGCCTAGTGCCCCCCAGTCCAGACACCCTCTGTTTTACCCATTCCAGAAAATAAATTTCCAGTCTTCTGCTGGGATTGGGGAGGATAGCACAGACCTACAGAATGACCACTTCCTGAACAGACTGTCAACCAATTGCCTGTTCAAGTACCAATTCCAGAGCCTTTGGGGATTCCATAGTATTTCAGGTTGGTTATTATATTTCCCCATCATTTCTTAGAATCTGCTCTTTTTGTGTTTGTTTAGTCACTTACCATCACATTTCTGCTTTCTAGGTCCAAATTTTTATAGCTATTGTCTCTCCTTCCATTCTCCTATTTATCTGAGTTTATAAGTTCAAAAAATTCCTTTAGTAGGACTTTAGAGGGAAATAAAAGTAATTAGGTATATTCAAAATGCCACATTTGCCTTCCAGTCTACAAGAATAATCTTTCTAAACACATTATCCTTATATCTCACTCAGTGTCTTGGGGAATATAAGTCTCAGAGCTTCCTACTATTGTCCACTGTGTGTCACTGTCTACTATTTGAAATCATAACTTAGACTCTTTCTGGTATTAGCTTATTCATTTCCATCATGTCTTAACACAATAAAAAAAATTACACAGACTATAAAATCACAACAGAGGTAAAAGTTGACAGCAATGAGAAATTTCCTAGAAACTTAATCTACTCAACTCTTATGGTGCAAAAACAGCCATAGCAAATATGTAAATAAATAGGTGTGGCTGCAGTCCAGTAACACTTTATTTTTAAAAACAGGGGGCCATCTGGATTTGACCCATAGGACAGAGTTTGCTAACCTCTGCTCTACGCTATCAAGAGTCTGGTCCCAATTCCAGTGTGTGTAGATTTGTGGGGAGGAGTCCCACACCAACACAGAATACTCAGATATCTGATAGGTGTCCTACAATTCATCTCAACTCTGACACTACTTACCTGGAGATGTGTCAGATCCCATAGGTTAAGGACTCAATCCCACAAGATTGCCCCTCCCCCCACCTCAACTTTAGTCACAAGTCCATGTTATCACCCATGCTTTTGATGGATCAGCTATATAGTGGAGGTTACAACAGCCCTCTCTTAAAGTTCAATTAATTTGCTAGAGTGGTTCGCATAACTCAGAGAAATATTTTACTTACTAGATCACCAGTTTATTATAAAAGGATAGAACTCAGGAGCAGCCTAATGGAAGAGATGCTTAGGGCAAGGTAGGGAGAAATCATGCAGAGCTTCCTGGTTCTCTAAGCATGCTACTCTTTCCAAATCTCCAACCATTCACCAAGTAGGGAGCTCTCTAAACCCTGCCCTTAGGGGTTTTGTGGAGGTTTTACTATGTAGGTGTGATTGACGAAATTATTGGCCATTGTCAATTGATTCAACCTCCAACCCCTCACTCTTCCCCAGATGTTAGGGGGATGAGACTAGTTCCAACCCACTAGTCACAGAGCCCGTTCTTCTGGCAATCAGACCCTAATCCGTGCATTTGAAATGTCAACTCACTGGATACCTGGGTAGCTTAGTCAGTTAAGCATCCAACTCTTGGTTTTGGCTCAGGTCATGATCTCACAGCTCGTGGGTTCAAGCGCCCATGTCAGGCGCTGCACTGACAGTGCAGAGCCTGCTTGGGATTCTCTCTTCCTTTCTCTGTACCTTCCCTGCTTGCTCTCTTTCTTTCAAAATAAATACATAAACATTTTTTAAAAGTTTGAAATGTCATCTCATTAACCTAACAAAGGAAAGCTTTATGGACCTTATCACTTAGGAACTTCTGAAGGTGTTAGGAGCTCTGTTCCAGAAAGAGCGGATGAAGACCAACTATACTATTTCTTACTATCATAATATCACAACTATATAGAGACAATATATGTACACAGATTTAAACTATCCACATGGAATACACACCATATTTATTTTTTAGCAAAATTGGATAACACTGTGCAAAAATGTTCTGAAACATTTTTACTTAAGATATTGAGTACATTTCCCCATGTCATGTCAATACATACAGCTCTACTTCATTGCTTTAGTTGATTATACCTATTAAATGTGTACCATAGTTTGGGCATTATGTTACATTTTATTTAAATGTAGCTTTTATAAAAATCTATGTGCCCTTAAGTATTTTTAAAGTTGATTTCTAAAAGAGAAATTGCCCTCAAAGGGTATGTATAACTTTAAGAAATCAACAACTTCTGCTACGTTTTTCTCTGAAATGTTATGCCAATTTGAACTCCTTGGTCAAGAACCTTGGCCAGGCCCTGGGTGATTTAAATTCCTGGAGTTAGAGTTATAGAGTTAAAGTGTGGGGCGCCTGGCTGGCTCAGTTGGTAGAGAGTGGGACTTTTGATTTTTGGGGTGTTAGTTCAAGCCCCACATTGGTTGTAGAGATTACTTAAAAATAAAATCTTAAAAAAAAAAAAGTTAAAGGGTTATCATTATAGATGCCAGAATATTCAATGACTATGCAAGTGAGACAAATGGTCTAAGGGGTAGGTTAGTCAGCTCAGGCTGCTGTAGCAAAATACCACAGTCTTAAACAATAGACAATTATTTTTCATAGTTCTGGGGGCAGGAAAGTCCAAGATCAAAAGTACTGGCCAATTCAGTTTCTAGTGAGAACTTACTTTCTGGTTTGCAGAGGTCAACATTCTGTCTTTCATGGTGGGGGGGGGCGGAGGAAGGGGGGAGATAAGAGAAAGAGAGAAACCAAGCCCTCTGGTGATTCCTGAAAACCACACTTTTGTGACCTCATATTAACCTAACGACCTCCTGAAGGCCCCACTTCCAAATACCATCACATTGAGGGTTAGAATTTCAACATATGAATTTTATGGGGACTCAATCTTCAGTCCATAACAGGGATGAGTTGCTGAGATTAAATACTCAGAAATAAATAAATAAATAAATAAATAAATAAATAAATAAATATTCAGAGAAGGAGAACTGATCTGGGACTGAGCCAGGACTGGCTGCTTGTTAGGGTTGTTTTTTATTTTAAAGACAATAGTCAAGCACTCCCTGCCAGGGCACATGGGCATCTGTCATGGGGTTAAGCATGGGGAACTAAGGCCACACTGAGAAGGACAGGAAATGGGCGTCATTAAGCTGAGCTTGGAGACAAAGTCAGGACAGTGAACAGGCTGAGATCAGAGGCAGCAGGAAAGGTTTGGTGGTTTCCCCTGATGTTGTGGTTTCTTTACCTCAATACCCTGGGCTTGTCTCTTCACTCTGAAGAATGAAGAGGTGGACGCCAAATAAAATGAGCAGCAGAAAAAGTTTATTAGAGTATAAGTTCAGAAAGTAAGAATAGTATGAAAGCTCTCTTTACAGAGAGGGGGCATTTGAGAGTGAATACCCACGACTATAGGCAAGGGTCTTCGTTTTATAAGGTTCTGGTCACCTTCCCTTCCTTTTCACCTTGTTCCTTCTCAGGCTCCGCCCTCATTGGCTGGACAACTCTAAGTGCTGGGTTGTCCATTCCTGATTGGCTCGATTCCATTGTGTGAAGAGTCAGACTATTGTCATACTGTCCTTCAGTATGTCCCTTGTGGTATACTTATTTTAGTTAGGTATCTTGATTGTCAAATTCCTGAGTGGAACCTGAGGTGGTGTAGATGGGGTCTGTTACATTCTTAAGAAGACCCTTATGCCTGAGGGGGTCTGCTGTGGTCAAATCCTCCCTCCCAGCATTGTTCCAAAATATGTTTTTCCCCACCCAAGGACCTCAGGTCCCAACCTTTCCCTCTCAGCCTATTTTGTCCTACCTTTTCCCTATCATACTGACAGCCACTAAGGGGAGAGCTGTCTCTGCTAAATGATGTGGTCCTGGGAGAAGGGGGTGAGAGGGGCCAGAACCTGACTCCACTGGAAGCACAGGCCTCAAGTCCCTCAGCCCAGGACTCCCATGGCGGTCTCCATGAGCTCAGGACATCATCAGTGGTCAAATGTGAATGACCCAAGGCCCTGGGGCCATCATCATTGATTTGTCTGCTGGATATAGATTCTCTATTATTCACCATTTAACAAAGATCCTGACTAATATCTGATTTTCAGGAAGAAAAAGGAGTCATTAACAGAATTTCTAGGTAAAGGAAGGTCATTTTCCTTCTATGTTCATTATGTCATGCCACATCTAGGATCTCACCGGCAGCTGTGAGAGCCATTTTTAATGTAAAATTCCTAGGAGTTCTGCAAAAATACCACATATAAAGGAACTGGAAGGTTGGGAGGGAGGGATTCAAAGAAGGAAGATTAAAGGGAGAACATTCCTCAAACAGTTTAAGAGATCAAACGTTTAAGAGATCATGGGGGCAGTTTGCAGCACTGTCAAGAAAGTAGGTTTGTCATCTACTAAAAAAGAATTTTCTGACACTTAGAACTTTCCAACCATGGCATACAAGTCGTACATTTCCTGTCACTGGAACTGATGAAAAATGAGAAGCTTGCTTTTCAGACACCATTCCTGCCTTGAGTATCCAGTGGACCTACTGGACACCCATTCTGTTTTCTATAATAACCCTGCTCAGATTTAATATGCAATGAACCATCTGGGAATGATTAAAATGCAGATGGACTCAGGAGGTCTGGGGAAGGACCTGAGATCCTGAATATCTAATGAGCTTCCAGGTAATGCTGATGCTGCTGGTCTGTGGACCACACCTTGCATAGCAAGGCCCTGTGGCTGAGGCTCTCAGGCTTAGCTGTACGTTGGAATCACCTGGGGAAGGGGCACTAGGAGAAAAAAGTAATGATATCGGGGTCTCTCACTCGGAGAGTTTAGTTAGCATGGAATGTGGCCTAGACATCAGAATTCTTCAAAGCTCATCAAATGGTCCTAACACGCAGATAAGTTTAAGGACCACTGCTCTTGGCCTTTCAAAATCATTCAACACTGGCTCAGAGATTACTTCTGCAAAGATCTTTAATTGAAATATAATTATCTGAGATCACTCATGCATAGTTAACTCAGGATCAACATTTTGGAGGAAAGCTGTGTAGCGCTGATTAATTCCCATAATTTGTGGGACCTTAGACCACAGAATGCCTCAAGTCCCTTCTGAATCTAAGAAACTATTTTTTTAAATATTTTTTTAAAATTTATTTCTAGGAGAGAGACACAGCGTGAGCAGGGGAGGGTCAGAGAGAGGGAGACACAGACTCTGAAACAGGCTCCAGGCTCTGAGCTGGCAGTCAGCACAGAGCCCGACGCGGGGCCCGAACCCACGAACCGCGAGATCATGACCTAAGCGAAAGTCGGACGCTTAACCGACTAAACCACCCAGGAGCCCCCTGAATCTAAGAAACTATTGTCTAGATTAAAAATCTGTGATTCAAGAAGTCCTTCGGCAGTACATTCATTTGGCCACAAGGTGGTGATAAAGTAACAACATATGATACAACCAACCTCTCAGAGAGGTGTGTCCTATGCTTGCAGAGCATGTCGTTAGTTTCCAACACTGAGGGGCCATTGGTCACAGACTTCTTTGGGAATCTAACAGCTATCGACAAATGTACACCCACAGACGTGAATGAATACAGTTTTAAGCAGTTCACAGACCCTGAAATTAAACTTCAGCCAAGGTTAAAGATAAGTTACCCTCCCCCACTTCACCTCTCCATATTAATTACATGGAGCTTCTACCGCTCCCACCTCCATTCATCTTAGCAAAGGACTTACCTCTTGTTTCAGAAAGAAAATAGAAGAAATCAGATCCAAATCCACCAGTTTACTTAATCGACTCCCACTTTCCTTCCATTTACCTGGAATGGGATGCCTTTTCTTTTTACCGAAAGCTAAGTTCTCTGCGAGGGCTCCTGATCCACTCGCCCTGGCCTCCCCTGGGCTCATGCATCCTGACTCCATGCTCATATTTTCTTGTGCTAATTTTAAAATAACTCATTTTTCTCAATACAAAGGCATATATGGTTTTTATTTTTAGATATACAGAATAGCACAGGGCATACCCATAAAGCTCTTATCTGTATGTTTTTATTCCATATAGTTGCTGAGTTTATATGCATTCTGTGCTTGTAAAAATGTGATCTTGTTATACAAACTGTTTTATGAGCTATTTAATTAACATCTTTCCATCTTCGTACATTTTCACTGGCAGATATGGTGCTTAATCAAACATGCTCATGTGATTCATCTACAGGGATTTTAAAGCATACATTTGGGTGCCAATTAAAAAGATTCTTATTTACCAGGTCTGGTGTGAAGCCTGGAAAACTGTATATTTAAAAAGCCTTGCTTGTGCCTTTGAAGTGGAACACTAGGAATATAATTTTTAATTCAATTCTGTTGAGTTATAATTTACATACAATAAGATGCACACCTTGTAAGATTTACAGTTCAATGAGTTTTGACAAGCTTATACACCTCTGCAACCACCACCATCACCAAGATATAAAACATTTCCATCACACCAGAAATTGTCCTTTTTCTTCTTGCCAATCTTCTAGATCCCAGTCCTGGCTCCAGGCAACAATGGATCTACTTCCTGTCTCTATAGATTATATTAGTCTTTCCCAGAGATTCATGTGATTAGAATTAGACACTAGGTATTCTTTTGTGGCTGGCTTATTTTGCTCCGTATGTTTTTCAGATTCAACCAGTGTTACAAGTACCAACAGTTTGTTCCTTTCTATTGGTGAGTAGTACTCCAAGGTATGGATGTGCCAAAATTTCCCTATCTACTCACCGTTGGTTGACATTTGGGTTGTTTCCCAGGCCTTGACTGTTATAAATAAGGCTGCTAGGGACACTCATGTATAAGCCTTTCATTTCTCTTGGTAACTATTTAGGAATTGATTGCCTGGGGCATGTGGTGATTGTATTCCTACTTACTTGGCAATGTACTGGTTGTATGTCCTTGGGAGAGCAACTTTACTTCCCTGAACCTTAGTTTAAAATGGGATTATCAACCCAGAATTTTAAGCCCAGGATTCTCTACCACAAGCTATTAGGGAATATGTGGAGCAATAAAAACAAGTTGGCAAGATGGCTTTTTATAAGCTCAGAAAATTAGGACAATAACATGTTTTTATGAGTAGACATAACTGTAACTTAGTTACTACTAAGTTACAAGCATTACTACTAAGTAAGCATTACTGAATAGCTAGAGGTCTGATATTAGGACAGAACTGAGCAGGGAGGGACATGTTAGGGGTGATAATATGGGCAAACTAGCAGAATGTGAAATTAGAATTGTGGCCATAGGCCCAATGATGATCCTTGGAAAGACACATGGCCTCTGGCTCCCAAATTCTCCCCACTCCTTGGCGTGCTGTCCACCTCCCTGTAAGAAGGCCTGTCTCTTTCCACACCTGCAGTCCCTCACTGTGAACTCCAGGCTGCATTTGCTGTGTATAGCAATGCTCTTCCATACAGAGATGTTCATATCTAAACTTGCACAGGACCACCAAACCAGGTGCACAAGGGAATAAAACAACTTATCCAGAGCTTCTATGCTGTGTTGCGCACTCCCCAGAGGTCTCTCAGAAACCAGGTACTATAGCGGGATATTTCTCTGTCTCTCTTGAATCTCTAGTCTCATGCCCAGCTCACTAACAGGACTCTCCTTCTTGCTTCTTTGGTACCATCACTGGGTGTCATCTGGTCTTCAGACTTTCAGCCTGGACTTTTCAGAGCTACTTGGCCCCTAACTTATTGCTTATTTGGAAGATNCACCACCATTTGTCTGAAATTTTTTACATGTGTTTGATCTAAAAATTTTAAATCTAAAAGATAGATAGACTGGTTTATATAAGAAGTCCGTATCAAGTTCCAATCTGTAGAGAAATTAGTTTTATACTGGGAGCCTTTATGAGGTTGTGGAAAACATTCTGACTTTAAAGCCAAAGGCATCTTGCTCCTTGAGAGCAGCGGTTCGAAAGCAGGGGAGATAAACAAGAGCACTCTGCCCAGATTCAGGGTCCAATCTCAGCACCTGCTCCGCTACCCATGTTCTACTTTTATTTCTTTAAACTACGACGGTCGTCAGTGGTCCTCAGATTGCTTTCTTCTTCTGGTTTCATGCCCTTGTTGTTTCAACACTGGAGGGCTCCCTTATTTCTGTAATGTCAACAGTGCAGTTAAAATAATGTGCCTTGGAAGGGCGCCTGAGTGGCTCAGTTGATTAACCGTCTGACTCTGGCTCAGGTCATGATCTCACAGTTCGTGGGTTAGAGCCCCACGTCGGGCTCTGTGCTGACAGCTCAGAGCCTGGAGCCTGCTTCAGATTCTGTGTCTCCCTCTCTCTCTGCCCCTCCCCTGCTCACTCTCTGTCTCTCAAAAATGAATAAATGTTTAAAAAATTAATTAAAAAAATAATATGCCTTGGAGTTTATCCAAATACATACATGTTTTGCTTCAGGAATTTTTGAGAATGTAGTCCTCCATCCACATCCAGTAGCAGAATTCCCTGATTCAACATACTTGCTCTAGAATCTTACAGAAATTTAACTACTTAAGTTTATGGATCTGGATTTGTCTCTCAGCATCTACGGCCATACCACCCTGAACGCGCCCGATCTTGTCCGGATTTGTCTCTCAGCTCTGCCAGTTATTATCTCTAGAGTGATTTGGGTAAAACATGTAATCTTTTTAAACCTCAATTTCCCTATTGGTGGAGTAGGTACAATAATACCTTTAAAATAATATAAAGCTGTTGCAATGATTAGTGTAATGGTGATAAGTACTTCACAAAGTGCCTGGCATATAAATCTTAACTGAATGCTCAATAAATTTTAAGCATTTTTATTTTTACTGTTAAAGATGTGATCTTTTGTAACCTAGGTGGTAAACCTTTCATAGTCTAGTTCTTTATCTACGAAATGAAAATTTCATGTTTCTTGGAATTATTTGAGAGAACAAATGCAAAGCACCTAATATAGTACCTGGCACATAGAAAGCACCCAATAAAGATGAACAATTATTATTATTTATGGTAACTATGAAAAAAGCAATAGGATATGCATAACACTCTTGGCTGCACTGCTTTAGTAAACACTGCTTTAGTAAACATTAAGTTGGTAATGAAGAAGATATCTTGCTACATTAAAAAATAAGCTTGGAGAGATTTGATGAGTAGCTTCTAATATAGCAATACCTTTATTAAACTCTATGTGTCAATGCCTTCTACCCCTCACTCCTCTTGGCTCTTGGAATGCTCAGTTGCATAAGGCAACATTAGAATACAATCACCTTCATCTGCTTAAAAAAAAAAATTCTGGGATTGAAAAGCAATGGCCTTTGTCTCCACTACATAAATTCGAAGGGAACAGATGACAATATTCACTGCACATCTGAAATGAAATTTATTTGATAGATGTGTCTAACTGCATATTATTCTAATTTTATGTCTTAATGTTTTGGGTCGGCTTTACATTTCTTTTCTTACTAATTTATATAATTATTATATTTTTTTGGCTCTGATTGGCTTTGTGTACACCTTTTTTCCTCCGTGGAATTAGTCTTTATGTCTACATTTGAGATTTTTTTTTAATTGTTTCTAAACTGAAGTTATTCCTTGCTGTTTCCAGGACCTGATTAGGGATTAGAAGACATGTATTTTAGTTTTGTCCCTGCCATGACTAGCTGCCTAACCTGGAGTAAATCATTTGCTCTCTCTCTGGGTCTCAGTTCTCTTACTAATCAATGGGGGAGCTCGATTAAGTGATCTGTAATCTCCATTCCAGGTCTATCAATATGTGATTCTCTGCCTTGTAGGTGATGTCCTACCTGGCGTGTAAAATACCTACCTGAATATGTTAAGATTGAGAAAATGCAGGTTGTACAGTATCTCAACCCCTTCATATAGGGCTTGGTGTTCAAGGCAAGAAACAAATACCATGGTAAAAAAAAACAACAACAAAAAACAAAAAACGAAAAGCACAAAAGAAGACAATGAGTTCCAGCGGCGATTATGTCCTTTTGCAAGGGAGGTTGAAAAGCAGGACTCTGCCAACTAACATTTCCTCAAGGCAGGTGAAAGGGCTGCTTCTCCTGATCACTAACTGGAATAAGGCAACTTCGGTAAGCAACCTGGATTGGGTTTCAGTGGGGTCGCCTCCACAAAGCATTAGCAGCAGTCGTGTGGGAACTTGATTAGGGGTCCAAATGCCAGAACAAGGTCCAGAGTCTGGTAGAATGGACTCGTGCTAGGCCTGACAGTAGGTTACCTTCCAGGTGGAAAAGAACATTAGTTGAGATGGTGAAGTCTGTGGGGAAGTGCCCACATTCCTTGTCCCTTAAAACACTCCCGGGAGGAGGTTGGTGAGTGGGACAGAGTTGCTGGATGGTTGTTACCATGCGCCCTTTGAGAGCGGGACTCGAACTGTCTATACAACGCATCTTTCTCTTCGGAAATTCTTGATTCTTTTAACTAGAGAAAGTTAGATGAAAGGACCGTCAAGTCAGTCTCGAGTGCCTCACGAAGGGAAAAAGACCAGAGATTCCGGCAAGAGGGAGAGAGCAAACACAGCTAACTAAACACCTGCCCAGCCGCCTAGCCAGTGGGTCAGTTCCCGGCGTGGAGGAGGGACCGCGCAGGTCGCTTGCGCGCTCTTCGCCAATCAGCGGCGTAGAAATGTTTCAGAGGCACTGATTGGCTCAACTGCTGGGCGCGCTCAGGGACTTAGAGCTGCAGTTGGCTGAGGCGTTGCCGTGGCGACAGGTCGCGCACAGGCGCATTGCACACAGGTAGAGGCCAGGTGGCTGCTAAGCAACAGCAAACATTCCCGGGTACTGTCAGCTTTCTGCTACCAGACCTGGATTTGCTGTCTCTGGAGACCCTCGGCGGCGGCGGCTGTGGCTGCTCAAGACTGACTTGGTAAGTCCTGAGGAATCCAACTGTGGGGCTGGGCTCCAGCTTCTAAGCCAGCGACAGCTTGGCTTTCTGAGCACATAAGGAAAGGCAAGAGAGGCAGAGAAAGTCAGTGGAAAGGCATTTAGTGGTCATTTGCTACCTATCTATTATTTTAGAGGAGTGGAAGGTGAGGAATAGAGATCTCAGGAGTCTTGTCCAAGATCTCACACGGAGTGGTCAAATCCAAACCTGCGCTAAACAATGTGGTTAACTACTAACCACAGGTGCGAGTCGGGGCTGAGATCTGCTCTAAATGTGAAGTACACACCGGATTTCGAAGACGTTGTAACAATGAGATAAGACATTGATAAGTTTTATATCGATTACATGTTGAAATGAGAATATTTTTGGATATGTTAAATAAAGCACGTTATTAAAATTCATTTCACCTGTTCCCTTTTTGGGGGTGTTTTTTAAAAAAAATATGGCTACTTGAAAAGCTTCAAATTTTTAATGTTGTTTTTAATTTATTTTTGAGAGAGAGACAGCGTGAGCAGGGGAGGGTCAGAGAAAGAGGGAGACACAGAATCCGAAGACAGGCTCCCGACTCTGAGATTTCAGCACAGAGCCCATCGCGGGGCTCCAACCCAGGAACCGTGAGATCATGACCTGAGCCGAAGTTGGACGCTCAACAGACCGAGCCACCCAGGCGCCCCTTGAAACACTTTAATTGTGTAGAAGATTTAGATTGAAACGTAGACCGGCTGACACCCGTTTCAAGACCTTATATGCTATTGTTGGGGGTTGGGTGTGATGGTAGGGTACAGAGCCGATGGCCAAGAAAGAATTCTTGAAGACATCTTTGGTGCAAAAAGGTGATTTTATTAAAGCATGAGGACAGGACCCCTGGGCAGAAAGAGCTGCACTGGAGTTGTGAAGAGTGACTGATTATATACCTTCAGGTTGAGAAGGGGTTAGGGACAGCGTAAGTCTCTAAGAAATTTTGTAAGCAAGGTTTCCAGGGCCTTGAAGGGCTAGCTGTTGTTAGGAAAACGCCATTATTTATTGTTTAATAAAACCTCAGTCATGATACCCTTCAGATGTATATCAGGGGCCATATGCTTGGAGTGTAATTGTCAACATATACTTAGGGGTTAAAGATAAAGGAGGTTTGCAAAGGAACTTTTATGTGTTTAAGGAGACTCACAAGTTCCTAGGGGTTCAGGATAATGTTAAGCCAAGAGTCTCTTTTACCCCTAGCAAAGTGTCATCACTGAGGCAGCTGAGCACCTAGAGAAAGGTCACTCTGCCTGTTTGAAGGACTTGTCAATGGCCTGTAGGCAGTAAGGAAATTTAATTTTTCATTTGCCTTCGTTTCCCACATCACCATGGCAAGCTTACATCTTGATGAGGGTGATATTAGGGCTCCAGGAAACGGAGTATAAGGTTTCTGGAGATTGGGCTATGGGTAAAATTGCCTTTTTCTTGCAGTTTACTAAGTTATCTGTAAACTGAAGGAGGCTCCTGTCCTGCATGACTGTGATCTCTAGCAGTCAGCCATTTGCTTTCTTTCCATTCCTTTGCTCTCCGGCAGCCAAGAGTGTCCAAGGAATATCACATGTATCCCACCTCGGGGAGCAGGGTGCTGTTAGCCTGTAACTTTGCTCTCAGCTTGTCTTAATGCTCCCTCATCACTATGGTACTATTTTGGTACCATTTTGAAGGGAAGTATCTGCCTTCATCTGGTGGGGTGGGAGTGAGTAGTCATGAGGATGTAAGACCACTACCAAAGGTTCCTAATCCTAGTGTTCTAGGATCTTGCTACTCAAAATATATGAATCAGAATGTGCATTTTAACGATTTCCTCAGGAGATTCGCATGCATATAAAAGCCCCAGGAGCACTGTTTTAGGATTTAGTCCACAGATCTCCCCCCACCCCCCACTTCGTTGTTATTTGATTTTGTTTTTTGAGTACCTAGGCTGTATTTCTCAGAATGCCTACATTAGAGTTACCTGCATTTTGAGCAAGCTCCCCAGGAGATAGTTTGCATATTCAAGTGTGAAGAACATTGATCTCAATACTAACTGCGTTTCTTTTCATCCTTCAAAATCTAGACTAATATGGTCCCCAAATCAGTGGCATCTTCAGCAGTAGCATCACCCTGGAACCTGTTAGAAATGCAAATTCCTGGATCCCACCCCAGCTACAGGGCTTCTCGAAGGCCAGGCATTTTCATTTCTCTGATTCAAGCCCTCAGTTTGGGAAGAATGGGTAACTTTGTGCGTTTTCTTTGGAGGCCAGCAAATTCAGCTCTCCCTGGTTCTTAAGTCACTTTCACTAGACCCACTTCCCCTGTTCTTTTGCTCGACTTTTCATTTTTCTTTTCCTGACCCTACACTTTCCAGGAGTGAGGATGGCATTTCACACCTCAGCGAAAGATGCCAAGCTGAAAGATATTGAAGAGCTTGAGGAAAATGCTGTCCTTGAAAGACTGAACAGTATACAACCAAAGGGAAGACTGAGTTTTATAGTACCCACAGAAAATCAATCTGACACACAATTCCTGACATTTAGGCACATTACAAAAGCTCAAGAGAAAACAAGAAAACGACAGCAGCCTATAAAACTAGAGCCTCTGGTAAGTTCAAAAACCAGCATGTTAGACACTTTGGCTCAGAGGAAGTTGCAAAATTGCTATGGGGGGATGGAAGTCATTTCTAGATGCTTAATTAACAAAGAAGGAATGAAAGCCTAAAAGTTAAAAATTTGTTTATCCCCCAATGTTCATAACAGCACTCTCCACAATAGCTAAAACATGGAAAGAGCCTAAGTGTCCATCAACAGATGAATGGATCAAGAAGATGTGGTTTATCTATACCATGGAATACTACATGGCAATGAGAAAGAATGAAATCTGGCCATGTGTAGCAACATGGATGGACCTTGAGGGTGTTATGCTGAGCGAAATAAGTCAGGCAGAGAAGGACAAATATCATATGTTTGCACGTATAGGAGGATTAGGAGGAACTTGACGGAGGAACAAGGGGGAGAAGAAGGGGGGAAATGGTGGGGGAAAGGGAGAGAGGCAAACCATGAGAGACTCTTGAATGCTGACAAAAACTGAGGACTGATGGATGTGGGGGGGAGGAGGGATGGGCATGGAGGAGGACACTTGTGGGGATGAGCACTGAGTGTTATGTGGAAACTAATTTGACAATAAACTATTTGTAAAAAAATAAATAAAAATAAAGAAGCCACATAAAACACTTAAAAAATTTGTTTATCAAGTTGTAAACCCTATAAACATTTATTCAAAACAAAATACCGAGTTCTAGGCAACTGTTCAAGGTGAGGGGATACAATGGTGAGAAAAGTAGTGAGTAGCAGATAAATCCTCTCTAGGATAATGTACACTACAGATACTTAACTATATTAGTTGTCAGGCTCTTTTAGATATTAGGGTACCATTTAATACTGGTACCTTCAGGAAGAGTAATATACATAGTTATATACATATAGTTATGTCATTTTATTATTTTTAAAGTAAATGCCTAGTATCCTGAAAATTTTTGTGCTTTGAAAATACTTAATTTTAAGAATCCATTTATGTCCTTGGCTAATTCTAAATCCGTGTAGAGGAGCAATGAAAGTGCACAAGGTAAAAAGTGAAAGTTACCAGGGCGCCTGGGTGGCTCAGTCGATTAAGTGTCTGACTTCGGCTCAGGTCGTGATCTCACAGTTCGTGGGTTCGGGTCCCGCATCAGGCTCTGTGCTGACAGCCAGCTCAGAGCCTGGAGCCTGCTTCAGATTCTCTATCTCCCTCTCTCTCTCTGCCCCTCCCCTACTCATGCTCTGTTTCTGTCTCAAAAATAAATAAGCAAAAAATTTTTTTAAAAAAAGTGAAAGTTACCACTCCTGCCCTCTAACATTAACTACTTACTGCTGTCAGTGGTTGCCCTTCGGGTTGTTTATATGTTTATTTAAATATGTGTGTGTGTGTGTGTGTGTGTGTGTGTAAAAACATTGACATCTTTAAAATAAGATTATACCGTACATACTGATCTTCAAAGTGCTTATTTCACTTAAACATACAGAAATTTTTCTAATCCATGCAAAATGAATGATCTTTTCTAACAGCAGCATTGTTTTTCTGTTACTATATTATGGATGTGCCATAATATAGTAATCATTAACTGGTGGATTTAGTATGAAGCTTTTTACACTTATTTCTTTGTAACATATTTACCTTCACTTGGCAAAAGTGTATCGTTAACCCTTAGTGATTAAAGTTGTTCTGTCTGTCTTCAGGGCAATTAATTCTTGCATATTAAATGTTTATTATGTACCTACTATGCACCAGGCATTGAGGCATGCACTGGGAATATAGCAAGAAACAAAGCAGATGAGATGCCTGTTGACATTCTAGTAACCTTAAATAAATAGACCGAACAATTTCATGTAATGATCGGTGTTATTAAGAAAATAATACAGGGAATGTGGTGGAAACAAAAGGCAGGCTACTTTAGATTGTGTTAACTACAAAGGTGTCTTTAAGGGAATGTCATCTGAGTAAGTCTATAGCCTGGATCACCTGCCAGACACATGAGTGGAAAAGCCATTGGAGGACTCCAGTCCCCAGCCTTTGACCTGCCACAGCTGACACTCTGATGGAGCAGAGGCAGCCTGCCTCCAGTGAGTTCTGCCTAAATTGTAGATTTTTGAGCAAAATAAATGGAGGTATTTCTTAAGTCACTAAGTTTGGTGCTGTTTGTTATGTACTAATAGAGGACTAGAGCGATATAAGTAATACATGAATATGGTAATTCATGCAGTTTTCATAAGTAATTTATTCATAAGGAATAAGGTGAAAACTACCTGAATTTCCATCATGCAGAGAGAAAGTAGCTTTGTATTCAAGTGACTGGTTTCATGTGTATGGGTATCTGTAGTTTGTTTTGTTTATATAGAGTTCATACTATGGTTTGTTCTTTTTATGATCACTACCCCTTCTCTCTACTACCCCCATTTCCTTCCCTGCCTTTCTCCCTTCCCCTTCATTTTCCGCTTCTCCTCCCTCTCCCTCTTCCCCATCCTTCCTCACTCCTGCCCCTGCTTTCTTGTTCTACTCTTCTTTGATATTTTTTCCTTACTTGTAATTCTGTGATCTCCAACCCCCTTGTCTATAAGGTTTTCAACAATCTAGTGTATATCTCTTCTTGCCTTTCTCCATGCTCAGTTTTATGCACATGGATAAACACACACAAAATGCATATTTAGGCTTTTGGATATTTGTTTTACAACATAAACATGTTGCTACATGTTGCTTTTTGTACCTAAATATGCATTATAGGACTTGTTCAAAGTCAGATGATATTTCTATAACATGTTCTTTTTAATGGTTGCCTGTCCCATTAAAGGGTCCCAATGCGTGAATATTCCATAACTGATGAAACCATCCTCTTTTGGGACATTTATTTTACAAATATTTGCAGTGGTACAGCAAATCACTTTATTATCCATCTGTACCGGTGCCTGTATTCTTGTGGGATAAAGTTCCATGATTGGTACTATTGGGTTGAAGGGAAAAAATGTATACTTTTGATTCACACACATTTTACTTGAGGACCAGTTTCTCAAACTAGTGCACATGTGCTGCCTAAATTAAATTTCACTTTCACCCTTTCTGAGGTTTTCCTGTAACATCTTCCAGACTTTTGCTGCCTGGATGGGGTGGCTGAAGCTGCACCCTCACACCGGCTGCTGCTAATCATCTCTGTGGGGTTACCAGTGAGGGTTCTGTTCTTCTTATCTGTATTGGGCTTTATTTTCTCTCCACTGACCACCACTTTATACTCATTATGTTGACAGACAGCATTTCCTCACATTTTCTTCTTTATTTTTGTACTTTCATATTTAAAGCTTTCACTCAGGTGAACTTTTAAATCTGGTGTGAGGAAAAGGACTAACATTTTCTTCGAAATGCTTTGCTAGCACCACATTTTCCCCACCAAATTAAAACACCACCTTTATCATGTATAAACTTCTCACTTTGTGATGTATAAAATAACAAGATCTATTTACAGATCTTGATTCCTTTCTCTACTGATCTAACCACATTGTTTTGATTACCATGAGTACATTTTGATAAGTGGAAGACAATTGGTTCCTTGCCATTCTTATTTTTAATATATTCTCCATTTTAGATAGTTATTCTTCTATATAAACTTTAAAATTTATCCTTCTTAGATAAGTAATTCATTTAAAAATGTTCAGAAGTTACACAATTAAAGTCTGTTTTCTACCACTGCCCCTTATCCATTCAGCTTCCTACTGCAGAGGCAACCAATGATAAGAGTGTGCTGTGTATTCTTTCAGAGATGCATTATGCTGTCTAAGCCTAAGATAGAATAACAAACAGGCTTAGCTGTCCCTTGCTTTCTTCATTCAATACATAACTTGGAGATCATTTTATAACCGTTCAAAAGTTCTTTTATATCAATTTGCTTTATAGTTCATAATATCATATCATAGATGAATGTACCATGGTTTATTTAGTAAGCCCCAAATTTATAGATTAGGTTTTTAAAATAGTATTTTTATGATAACAGTGTTACAGTGAATAATCTTGTACAGATGCCATCTCTCACATGTGACATTCCATCTGTAGGCAGACTTCCTAGAAATGGAATTGCCAACTCAAGACATATGTACGTTTGTAATTTTGGTTAGTAAATGTTGCTTCAGTAATAGAAGAAAAATGCTATTTCAGGGTAGCTTTAATTTGAATTTCTTTCTTGAAAAAGGTTGAACATCTTTTCATATATTTAGAAATTATTTTTCTCTCTGTGAAATATATGGATCTTTATGTCTTATTTTCTAACTGGACAGTTGGTGTTTTCCTTATTGATTTGCATGAGCTCTTCCTATATTAGGAAATAAGCCCCTTATCTGTGATAAGCATTATAAAAATTTTCAAGTTTTTTAAAAATTCCTAACTTTTATGTAATTGAGTTTATATCTTCTGAGTTTTATGTAATACTTAGGCCCTACACTTAGCAAGATTGTAAAAATAAAATTATCTAGTGACGTCTTAGATACTTTTCTTTAAAAATTACTTTGAGATTATTTTTATGGTGCATTTAAATCTCTGATCTATTCACAATTTTTCCCAGTGTAATGAATGAGAGGATCCGACTTTCCCCCTAATAACTATCCAGTTGTTTCATTATTATTTATTGTATAATATTATTTTCCTAAAAGTATCACCTTTATTATAGACTCAATTGCCCTTTATATTTTGGAGTCTGTTGCTGGATTTTCTATTCTGATCCATTGATCTGTTTTCCTATTCATGTGTCCAGGATACACAGTTTTAATTATTGTCATTTTATAACTATTTATTTATTTATTTATAATGTTTACTTATTTTTGAGAGAGAGAGAGAAAGAAAGAGCACAAGCAGGGAGGGACAGAGAGAGAGGGAGACATAGAATCTGAAGCAGGCTCCAGGCCCTGAGCTGTCAGCACAAAGTCCAACTTGGAGCTCAAACCAACGGACCATGAGATCATGTCCTGAGCTGAAGTCAGATGCTTAACTGACTCAGCCACCCAGGCGCCCTTTAGTTTTATAAGATTTTAATATCTGGTAGGGCTAGTCTTTCCTGAACACTTGTTCCCCCCCCCACCCCAGAACTTTTGTGGCCATTCTCTATCATTATTTTTATGTATTAAATTTAGAATCAGTTTGTCTAATGTCCAATCTATCCTGTCAGGATCATATTAAATTTATAGATTAACTTACAATCAACATTTTAAATAATTGATTTTCCAAATCAAGAACAAAATAGAATTTCATTTGTTTGCTTTTTCTTTTATGACTATCAGGAGTGTTTTAAAGTTTTCTTCATATGACTTTTACTTGTTTCTTATTAAGTTTATTAACAGGTTTTATTTCTGGATGCTAATTTTGTGTTATTCTGTTTATTCTCTCAAGCATTTCAGGTAAACAATAAAATTATCTGATAATAATGACACTTTTGCCACCTTATTTCTAATTTTTGTTTTTATACTGTGTCTTTGAATTATTGCATTGGCTAATACCTATAGCATATTAGAAATGATAGTGGGGACAGTAGATATTTTTGTCTTTCTCCTGAGGTTAGTAGGAATGTTTCTAAGTGTTACCCCTTTAAGCATGATATTAGCCATTGAGATTTTTTTTTAGTGTTTTTATTTTATTTATTTATTTATTTATTTATTTTTTACAAATAGTTTATTGTCAAATTACTTTCCACATATGACCCAGTGCTCATCCCCACAAGTGCCCTCCTCCATGCCCATCCCCCTTCCCCCCCTCTTTAGTGTTTTATTTTTGAGAGAGAGACAGAGACAGAGCATGAGTAGGAGAGGAGCAGAGAGAGAGAGAAACACAGAATCTGAAGCAGGCTCCAGACTCTGAACTGTCAGCACAGAGCCTGACTCTGGGCTCAAACTCAGAGTGGTGAGATCATGGCCTGTGCCAAATCAGATGCTTAACTGTCTGAGCCACTCAGGTTCCCTTAGACATTGAGAGTTTTAAGGAAGGATCTATCCTTTCTTGATTAATGTTTTTATAAAAAATAGATTTTTATTAAAAAATCATAAATAGGGGTGCCTGCCTGTTTCAGTCGGAAGAGCATGTGACTCTTGATCTCAAGGTTGTAAGTTCAAGCCCCATTTTGGGTATAGAGGTTACATAAACAAATAAACTTTACAAAGTCATAAATAGATTTTTATCAAAATAGTTGAATTTTATCAAATGCCTTTTTGATATATATGAAGATAAGCATGGCATTTGCTCCATAATTAACATTTGTCATTTCCTTATACTTTTGTAGTTTTTGTTTTAATTCTACATGAGATTTTATAGTTTGCTATAATAAGGTCCTTTTTTTGTTAAATGAATTCTTAAATATTGTAGTTTTAGTTTTTTTTCCTCTATTGTGATCCAGTTTCTGTTTTAGTACAGAGAGCAGCAAATGGACTTTATGTGTTTACTTTGTAACAGAAACTTCACCAATGTTGTTTTCAATCCTTATTGCTACTTTAGTAGTTAGCTTTTCATTTTTTTTTTTTTTAAATATTTTTTATTTATTTCTAGGAGAGAGAGAGAGAGAGAGAGAGACAGCGTGAGCAGGGGAGGGTCAGAGAGAGAGGGAGGCACAGACTGAAACAGGCTCCAGGCTCTGAGCTGGCAGTCAGCACAGAGCCCGACGCGGGGCTCGAACCCACGAACCGCGAGATCATGACCTAAGCGAAAGTCGGACGCTTAACCGACTAAGCCACCCGGGCGCCCCTTATTTTTAATGTATATAATATCACTGAGAGATAATTTTGCCTTTCTTTCCTAGTGTTTACACCAGTTACTTTATTTTTTAGATTAGGGATCACTGTGGCCCATGGGTCAAATCCAGTCCTGGAAGCTGTTTTTGTAAATAATGTTGTATCCATTTATTTTCATATCATCTAAGGCTGCTTTTGTGCTTGAATAATAGAGTAGTTGTGACAGAGACCATATGGCTCACAAAGCCTAAAATATTTACTGTCTGGTCCTTTACAGAAAAACTTTAGTGACCCCTGTTCTAGATGCTTCATTTTGAGAATTGAAAACAAAAGGTGATAGTGAAAATAGTGATCTTGTTCTTGATTTTCATAATAGCTTTAGGATTTTACTATTTAGGGCGATTGAGGTTTGCTTCTGATTTTGCTAAATAGCTAAGTTTTCCTCTGTTTCTGTTTTATTATTATGAAAATTTCAAATATACAAAATGCTACAAAGAGGAATATAATAAATAAGTATGTGTACCCAAAATAATAATGTTGAACTTTGCTTAGTTTGATTCAATATCTATTTTTATTTTTAATTTATTTTGTTCTTTCATATATTTATTTATTTATTTTGAGAGAGACAGAGACAGAGGAAGTGGAGGGCAGGCAGAGAGAGAGAGAGAGAGAGAATCCCAACAGGTTCCACACTACCGGCAAACCTGTGAGATCATAACCTGAGCCAAAACCAAGAGTTGGATGCTTAACTGATTGAGCCACCCAGGTGCTCCAATTCAGTATCTATTTTTAAAGGAATGTAATAAATACATTTCAAATACTTTTCATATCCCATTTTAATCTCAGTGTCCTTTCCTTTCTTGGAGGTGATCACTATTAGGGTTTATATGAATCCATCTAATTTTTTGTATTTTTGGTACTTTACTTGAAAAATTCAATGTCTCTGAACATTTTATTATAAAAGGTTTCAAATATGCAGAAAAGTTGAAAGAATAGTAAAATGAATATTTCCATACCATCCACCTAGATTCAAAAGTTGTTAGCATTTTGCCATATTTGCTTTCTTTCTCTCTGTGTATGCTTATTACTTTATTATTTAAAAGTAAATTGTAAGGGACTTTTTAAAGATGAAATTAAAGCACACTAGTTAGTAACAAGAAAACATGACAGTATAAAACTCACTGGTAAAGGTGAATATATAGTAATTCAGAGTAATGTAAAGGTGGTGGATTAATCTCTTATTTATAAAGCTAGTTGAAAGTTAAAAGACAAGAGGGGTGCCTGGGTGGCTCAGTCAGTTAAGCATCTGACTCTGGCTCAGGTCATGATCTCATGGTTCGTGGGTTTGAGTCCTGCGTTGGGCTCTGTGTTGACAGCTAGCTCAGAGCCTGGAGACTGCTTCAGATTCTGTGTCTCCCTCTCTCTCTGACCCTCCCCTGCTCACACTGTCTCTCTCTCAGAAATAAATGAAACATTAAAAATTTAAAAAAAAAAGAAAGTTAAAAGAGAAGAGTAGTAAAAATAACTATAACTGCAGTACTTGTTATGAATACACAAGATAAAAAGATATAAACTGTGGTATTAAATGTTGATGGGGGTTCCCTTTTCTCCACATTTTCACCAACATTTATTATCTTTTTGATTATAGGCATTCGGACAAGTGTGAAGTGATATCTCATTGTAGTTTTGACTTGCAATTCTCTAATGATTAATGTTGAGCATCTATTCATGTACTTTCTGGCCATCTGTATGTCTTCTTTGGAAAAAATATGTGTATACAGATCCTCTTCCCATTTTTCAATTGGATTGTTTTGTTTTTGCTATTGAGTTGTAGAAGTTCTTTATATATTTTGGGACTTAACCTCCTGTTATATTGGCACATATTTTGTCTCACTTGGTAGATTGCCTTTTTATTTTGTTGATGGATTCATTTGCTGTGTAGAAGCTTTTCTCCCCCTTCTTACCTTGTGATTCTGGTCTGTGTTGATTTTCCACACTGATATAGCTGAGATCCTCCTGCCTCCATCTCTAGTCTTTTCCTTTCTAGGGTGAGTGGCTCAAGAGGGATTTATTTTTTTCCTTTTATAGTTTATTGTCAAGTTGGTTTCCATGTAACACCCAGTGCTCATCCCAACAAGTGCCCTCCTCCATGTCCATCATCCCCCCTCCCCTCCCCTCCAGCCTCTTCAACCTTTTTCTTTCATATAAATCATTTATCTTCCATGGACAAAAGTATGAAAACAAACCCTCTATGACTGCATTTTCACACTTGAGAGCGCCGAATCCTAGCCACTAGACCACCAGGGAGGTTCGCATTTTCACACTGGAGATCGATTAGTATGATAACTGAGGATTCTCAGATTTGATTTGATTATTAAAAAAATGTTTTTAATGTTTTTTTAGTTTTCAGAGACAGAGCATGAGCAGGGGNGCCCCTATGCATCAGCACTCCTGTATCCCTTGGGTAAATTCCTAACAGTGCTATTGCTGGGTCATAAGGCAGTTCTATTGTTAATTTTTTGAGGAAACCCCACACTGTTTTCCAGAGCAGCTGCACCAGTTTACATTCCCACCAACAGTGTAAGAGGGTGCCCATTTCTCCACATCCTCACCAGCATCTATAGTCTCAAGAGGGATTTTTAACCAAAACCAACTATAATTTACACATACATGAAAACTTAACAGCATTTCCTATGCTTACTCTCAAGCTTTTCTTTCTCACTCTATTTATAAGAGATTAGCTATCACGCTAAAATCATAATGTTTAGAGGGGTACCTGGGTTGCTCAGTGGGTTGAGCATCCAGTGAGTTTTGGCTCAGGTGATAATCTCACAGTTTTCTGGGTTCGAGCCTCATAGCGGTTCTGTGCTGGCAGCAAGGAGCCTGCTTGGTATTCTCTCTCTCCCCCTCTCTCTGCCCCTCCCCTGCTCACACTCTCTCTGTCTCTATCATAATAAATAAATAGGCTTAAAAATAAAAAAAATAAATAAAATCATAGTGCTTAGAAACTTAAAGCCGTTATGGTGAGTTTCTTGCTTTAGTGTATTGTGTTGAATACTAAGTTTTATTACCTTAATCTGAAATTATATTAGCCTAACATAATGCCACAACTTCTTTTATTTTTTGCCACAATTTCTTTTAGATCTCCAACCAATTATGGCTATGGGAATTGATTAATTACTTTTGGGTCCAGTGCAAGAATTGTACAATCCTTCTCACAATAACTGTTGTAGTGAATGGTGGGATTTGTAATGCACAATTACTGAGTATGTGATCTCATGCCTCTGAGCCCTTTCTCTCATAGCCTTACCCTTATAAGTATTCATTGTTAATTAAAGGACAGAATTAATAGAAACCAAATAGAAAAGTCTTAGTCTTGTAATAGACCATGGTCAGACTATGGTGATAGCTATCACAATGATTGTGATTGGATAGAAAATAACTCCAGGAGTAACTCCAAAGTTCATGTTATAAGAATAAGACAAGTTCTCATTAACATTAAAGAAATTAACATGTCTCTTTATTCCCCAAAGCCAGTGCTAAAAATCTACCAAGATCATAAAAAGCCAGAATACATATATGAACAGAACCGACTTCAGTTAATCTCTTCTGGAATCATAAAACCTCGAAGCACTGAAGAAAGAAGTTCTGCCAAATTATCTATTCAGTTTCTTGGGCCTCGAGATACTGTGGGGAGGAAAAAAAAGGTATACTATTAAAGTACTTAATTAATCCTTTCAATTAAATTTTAGTTTTCTATAGCATTGCTAACATACTTTTAACTCATAAGAACAGTTGCAGACTTTTTCTCTATCAGGTTGCACGATGGATACAGTACTTCTCAGTTCTTACTCAAGGAAAAATTTGGACAGTAGAGGAAAATCATAAAGGGAAACTTCCAGCATTTGTACAATGTCCCCTGATCTTCTTTGACATATTAAGATATAACAGTGTTTAAATCTTATTTTACCTTTTATGAAATTTTCATCATTAGTACCCAAAATGACAATCTTTTGAAGACCTTGGTGAAGGGCAATAAAACAGAAACTGAACCAGCTAGAAAGATAACTTTTGTAATTGGTGAGTTGTAGAGTGAGAAGGTGGCTTGCAAGGAGTCAGTGAATAGTAACTCCAGGGAGAAATCACCAGAGCATGGCTTTCTATAAATACATTAGACAATTAAACAAAGGAATGGAAGTGGGAGAACATGTGGCCACACTCACAGTAAAAATGCCAATAGACCCAATAATTCTCTGACCTTTTTATTGAGAGGATCCTTCGAGACTTGTTGAACATTTCAGTGCCAGTTATGTTTCAGAGTTCTAGAAAGGAAGAGATGAAGACAGGCTTCATCCTCAAAGATTTCAGAGTCTTTTGGTGGCCACATGGACAAGTGAATATTCCAGGTCAGGGGGTGTGTGATGAGAGCTCTGGTTGGTCATTTAAGGTACAAAATCCCGGAGAACTGAACAGAAGGGAGAGCTTGCACTGGTGGTGAGAGGGCTGGTCAGGGAAGGAAAAGCCATCGGAAATGGCACTAATAAGCTCAGAATACTGAATGGAAAGTTAATAAGGCAGAAAAGGTGGGAGAGTGGTGGGCTTGAGAAGCCAGCTGGAAGAGGCTCACTGTGGGTGTGGGTGAGATCACCCTGAAAGAATATCACATGATCAGTTATATGAAATTATAAAGCCTCAGTTAGTTTAGTTTCTGTGAAGTAGGAAAGGAGAATAGGCTATCTTAAGTAGAGCCAAGAAAGAACTGATTGCCTGTAAATTAGCTTATCTGGTATAAAGTAGGCATCATGATGTTGAATTTTAAACAAGAGGAGCGAAATTGTGCACATCTGGGATGAAGGGAGGAGGCTAAAAGGGAATGTTAAATTGTGTGTAATGCTTGGTTGTAGCTGTAACTAAGTGAAGAATTCAGTAAGAGCCAAGGGTTGAAGGGAAATATGGAAGAAAGGAGATATTCCATATAAAAGGCAAAGGTACTTATTCTGAGAAAAGCGTCATTTGGCCGGGGGGGGATTGATTTCTTAGAATGAGTTTAGAATGGAAATGCACCAGTAAGGATTCCCTGAGAGATGAAAGAAGGCAGTTGGAGGCTTTGCTTCTGGTAACTAAGGAAGATTGCCTTATGAAATTGGACTGAACATCCATTATAGAGAACACTACAGGTGTTGTACACTTTACGAATAAATGCTTCTTTTGTTCACTTTCCCCCACAAAATCTGAACTTATGTGGCTGCTTAAACTGCATCACATCTTCACATTGAGTTACATAATTGGAAGTAAGTATGCAGCTGAAAATATACAGCCTATGTTGGAGAAATCTTGCATGTAGAAGGCAGTAAAACTCAATGGAATACTACATGGCAATGAGAAAGAATGAAATCTGGCCATGTGTAGCAACATGGATGGACCTTGAGGGTGTTATGCTGAGCGAAATAAGTCAGGCAGAGAAGGACAAATATCATATGTTTGCACGTATAGGAGGATTAGGAGGAACTTAACGGAGGACCATGGGGGAGAAGAAGGGGGGAAATGGTGGGGGAAAGGGAGAGAGGCAAACCATGAGAGACTCTTGAATGCTGAGAACAAACTGAGGACTGATGGGTGTGGGGGGGAGAGGGGAGATGGGCATGGAGGGGATGGGCACGTGTGGGGATGAGCACTGGGTATTATATGGAAACCAACTTGACAATAAACTATTTGTGAAAAAAAAGAGAAGAAGGCAGTAAAACTTCTTGAAGGATATAATAAAGAAAATACATGAATTCTCTGTTAAAATATTAATACTCTACTCATAAAAATACTAAAGTTGACTGTAGCCCTTGTTGAAACATTGGGACAAAGCAGTGTGTATTTTTTCTTGTTTTGGCCTATTTTTACAGAGTGAGAGCAAGAGTGAGACTGAGAGAGAGAGAGAGAGAGAAAGACAGCACATGTGTACAAGAGGGACAGAGGGAGAGGGAGAGAGAGAATCCCAGGCTCCTCGCTCAGTGCAGAGCCCACCATGGGGCTCAATCCCCCAATCCCAGGATCATGACATGACCGGAGCTGAAATCAAGGGTCAAAGCTCAAGGACTGAGCCATCAAGGTGCCCAGGCCTGTTCTTTTACATAAGAAAACAGTGTCATTGCTATGGTCTCTGACCAATAAGTGAAAGAAGCACATTTTATCTTTTGAGTTCAAAGCTGTATTTTCCTTTAGCTGTACACATTCCAGGATTTTCATCTCAAACCCCTATTCAACAGGGTATATTTCATCAAGAGATAGAAAATGATGCCTGTGAATGAAAACTTTCTAGAGACGTTATTCCATGGAACTTGTGGTAATTAATCTCTTGGAGAAATGGCAACCTCTGTTAGTTATGCTAGCAGGTATTAAACGTATCATTTATATATTTGCATCAGTTATTCAACAAAGCAGGTCTGCGATGGGGATTCTTTTGTCTTCATTCCAGTTGCCCTCCACTGTCAGAGAGACACGGTGATGACAGTTGCAGTTAGTGTCACATTTCCGGAAACACGGTTATCACCCTCCTCCACAGGCGAGGGGGTGTGTGACGCTGCCCGAGGTTTGTGAGGAGGAACAAGGGAGTGTGAGCAGCACTGAGAGCACAGATGGCGGAGCTGGGGGATGAGAGCAAAGCTCACGTGTGAGAACATGATGGGGCCTTGGCCTCGATGCTCCAGTAGTAGTTCACAGCATCCGCGGATTAGAAATGCAGAATCTTAGGCTCCACCCCAGACTGACAGAAGCTGCAATTTAACAGGACACCTAGATGATTCACATGCACATTTAAATGTGAGCAGCACTGGTCTATGCAATTATGAATCTGTACCATGTATACTTCTCCAAGGGTATTATTACATTTGACTCCCATATTCAGTGTAACCACCCCTTACATTCACTCAGAAGTATTTTATTATGAGCTATGATGACAGCTGTCTAAGAATTCACTCACTGAGAAGCATTAAGGTTGTCAGAACTAGGTGAGGAGGTCGAGGGGAGAGGCCACAGTCAAGATAGATGCAAGCAACTGAGCAGGAAAAGTGGTGGGCTCCCAAGAACACCAGAGAACTAGTGACAGTTTGATGTAATAAACACTGACTTAAGCAGAAGAAGAAGGCGGCAGTGGGAGCTGATGTTGGGGAGCTTGGGAAAAGGGATGGACACTTGGATAAGGAGTACCGGGAAGGAATATATCACTCCTTATGAAAGTTTGAAGTTTTTCAGTTCAGAAATTCTTGGGGCGCCTAGGTGACTCAGCCAGAGTGCCATGTCGGGCTGGACACTGAGCATGGAGCCTGCTTAGGATCCTTCTCTCTCCCTCTCTCTCTCTCTCTCTTTCTCTCTCCTCTCTCTCCTCTCTCCTCTCTCTCTCTTCCTCCCTTCCTCTCCCCCCTCCCTCCACTCTTGTGTGTGCACATACATCCCATGTAGTATTCCATTGTATAGATGAACCACATCTTCTTGATCCATTTATCANTTAAAAAACAACTTTTTTTTAAATACTTGCCTTTGAGCCTTAGACATCTCAGGAAGTATGGCAATTAATGCTTGAGGTTAATATTTTGTCATGTTTTTTTAGTCATGGTTTTTGGTTTTGTTTTGCAAAAACTCATGATTTTAAAAATTGGCTTTGTTTTGATCCAGCAGTCCGCTGCTGAGATGCTCTCTCCCTCTCCTAAACTGTCACGTACCAGTATTGGAAGAAGAGGTCTCTATGTGACCAGTTCCTCAGCGTACCCTAAGTATTTTTTCCATGACCGGGAAGAAGTCGTTAAAGCCAACATTCGTAATCCTTTGCAAATCATTAAAATAATACATGAAAATGAACATCTTGGATTTCTTTATATGATCCCTGCAGTGCCAAGGTCTTCCATTGAATATGATACATATAATATCAAGTGAGTTCTCTCTTATGAAACAATGTATTCAACAGTAAAAGCTTCAAGTAAGACTGAGAATGTTATCTATAACTGATTGTGTATTAATGGTAAATTTAAAATATAATTTTGGTTATCATCCAATGACAAATGAATCTTAACCACAATAATTTTCTTTTTTCCCTTTAGCTTTCCTTTACTTGTAGACATTATTTTACAGAGTAGTGCACTATTGTGCATCTTCTATGTTTATATTATGTTGTGCCATATATTTTAAATCAGTATTACAAAGATAATTTTGATATTTTGTCATTACTGATAAAAGAAGATGGTAATGTGTAAATAGTAGGTACATGATTTGTGTTACATGTTATTTCAACTTTCATTAGTAGAGTGGGAATAAGGATTTTTTGTTTCAATAGAAAGAGCTTGATAACTTAAGGTATTTGTATAGATGAATAACACACATACACTCAACATATGCTCTCTACTATTTCTAAGCACACATTTGTTGTTGAAATAATTAGAAGAGTTGTACAAATGTGGGTCTGGAATTACTTTAAAGTTCAACACAACAGGTAGCAGAACTTAAAGTTGATACTGGCTTTCCTTCATTGTTGTTTTGTTGAGTGGACAACAGTTGTTGAGACAGTCTCCTGGAAGGTGAGAGTAGTTTAGCTTTACTACCAAATTTTTGGAGCTACCCTCCCATTGTCTGCTATGTAGGAAGATAAAAAGAACTAGTAATTCTCTTATTCTCCCTTACTCAGCCCTGTAGTTTTGACTGAGTCTGGTAACACTGAAGATAGTTCTCCTTCTAGGAATGAGAGGGAGAGAAGAATAACATTTTAATCAAATTTTTAAATGATAGATTTATTATAAATCCTGAGAGAGCTTAATTAGAATGAGAAATAATTTGTAGAAAGAACAGAGATGCCTATAAAAAATCCAGTCATTCAGCAAAATGTATTGAGCACCCAACTCTCTAGCATGAACTGTTCTAGGCACTAGACAGATGTTAGTGAACCATCCAGATCAAAATTGCTGTCCCCATGGAGCTTGCATTTTAACAGAGGGAGGCAATAATACACAAAATATTGGAGTAAATTGTAGAGAATGCTGGATGATGATAAGTTTTAGAAAAAAATAGAGTTGAGTGAAAGAGATTGGGAGTTCTGGGGAAGAAGTTGTGAATTAACTGGGATGATCAGGGTGGACCTTATTGACAAGCAGCCGTTTGAATAAGGACTGGAAGAAGGAGGAGTGAATGATGTGCTGGTAGAGGGAAGAAAAAAAAGCATTCCAGACAGCAGGAAAGTGAATACAAATGCCCCAAAGCAGGAGCATACCTGGCATGTTCAAGAAGCAAGGACTATAGGAGAGTGAATGAGAACTAGAGAACAGACAATGAAGGGCCTTGACAGCCATCCTATGAATATTTGCTTTTACTTTGACAAAAGTGGAGAACCATGGATAGCCTTCAAGCAGAGGAGTGTCATGATCTGAGTTACATTTTGAAAAGGACTGCTCTGGTTGCTGTGTAGAAAATAGACTTTTGAGAAGCAAGAGTTGAAACAGGAAGACCAATTAGAAGTCTGTAATGATTCAGGTGAGAGATGAACCAGGTGGAGGTGATAAGAAGTGGGTCAAATTCTGGAAATAATTTGAAGGTCAAGCCAACAGGATGTTTTTATGGACTGTATGCAAGGTGGACAACCAAAGAGGAGTCCAGGATGACTTTACTGATCCAGTTGACTGGGCAAGAGGAAGGTTAGAGTTGCTTGTATCTGACACACAGAAGATGGAACGGAATAGATTTCTTGGGGGAAAAAAAGAGTTTGGGTTTAGACCTAATTTGGGGATGCCAAAGATAGGAAAGAAGTCAGGTGGTAGATGAAAGGAGATTTGGGGTTAAATGAGTTTTTTTTTTAAGATGGGAGAATTAACATAGAATAGAATTTAAAGTCCTTTGATGTAAAAAAAAAAAAAATCCCTTTACTAGTATTGTCATTTCCATCACTGCCTTACTACTTCTTTAAAAAAAATTTTTTTAAATGTTTATTTATTTTCGAGAGAGAGACAGAGCATGAGTGGGGGAAGGGCAGAGAGAGAGAGGAAGACAGAGAATCTGGAACAGGCTCCAGGCTCTGAGCTGTCAGCACAGAGCCCAATGCAGGGCTCGAACCCACGAATCTTGAGATCATGACCTGAGCCAAAGTTGGACACTTAACTGACTGAGCCACCCAGGCGCCCCACTGCTTCTTTTTCCAGTTCTTTATAAAATTTTGGAGAAGAGGTTATGGATCTTCAATGGTGACTGACAGTAAAAAATGGTTTATTCACTGATTTTTAATACTTGTTGATTAATATGTGAAATGTTTTCACAGCTTTCTTTTGTTTAAAAAATCATGTAGGCACTCCGTCTCTCTCAAAAATAAATAAACATTGAAAAATTTTGTAAAAATCATGTAGGGTTGACTGGGTGGCTCTTTTTTAAAATTTTTATTTATTTTTGAGAGGGAGAGAGAGAAAAAAGAGAGCATGAGTGGGGGAGGGACAGAGAGAGAGGGAGACACAGAATCCAAAGAAAGCTCCAGGCTCTCAACTGTCAGCACAGAGCCCAACATGGGACTTAAACTCATGAGCCATAGGATCATGGCCTAAGCCGAAGTTGGACACTTACCTGACTGAGCCACCCAGATGCCCCAAGCCTCCAACTCTTGATTTCAGCTCAGGTCATAATCTCACAGTTGGTGAGTTCAAGTCCAGTGCAGAGCCTGCTTGGGATTTTCTGTCTCCCTCTCTCTCTGCCCCTCCCCCATGCATGCTCACTTTCTCTCATAATAAATAAACATTTTTTAAAAATCGTGTAATAACCCAGATACTAAGAAGTGCCATTTCTGATATTCATTCCCCATTATGAGAGGAGTCAAAGTTTGCCACATCTAAAAGGATTTTTATCTATATACTAGTGCAGGACATAGTATTCAAGATGAAGATAGAAACTGTGTTTTTGTCCAATTCAAGAAATAAATTGTATATCTAGACTAATGAGCACTTCTACTTGGGGAATTGCGTTGATGCTTTATAGTTTTTTGAACCAATAGTAGTGATGCTTGATGGTAACATGCTAGGGCTCATTTAAGAAGATAGAGTTGGGGGAGTGGCTCCTGGATGATTCACTTGGTTAAGTGTCCAACTTTGGCTCAGGTCATGATCTCACAGTTTATGAGTTTGAGCCCCTTGTTGGGCTCTGTGTCGACAGCTCAGAGCCTGGAGGCTGCTTCAGGTACTGTGTCTCCTCTCTCTCTGCTCCTCCCCTGCTTGTGCTCTAGCTCTCTCTCTCTCAAAAAATAAACATTAAAAAAAAGAAGAAGAGTTGGAATCCTGGTTTATTTTACTATGTTTTGGGATTGATGTTAATTTTTCCTCCCTAGCCTGAACTCTGAATATTGTAAACCTAATGAAAAGATAATCATTTGGGTAGCAAAAACTTGGAAGCAGCTAAGTTGGAAGTTAAAATAGTTATAAATACTGGGTCAGTGACATAAGGACATGTTATACTAAACTCCTTTTAAAATTAATGTGACAAAATATAATGTCTTTGCATATTTTTCAAGTGTAGTAAAATACATCAGATGTGAAGTTCTATAATGCTTATCTCTACCATGATCCCTCTAAGTGAGAAAATAGTTCTGTTTATCAAGTTTAGTCTATAATGTCAACTTAGTGCTATATGTTAGGTATAACGATTTTGTCAGGAATAAGCTTCAAGGAGATGTCTAAATATGTTGGAATATCAATCTGAATAAGTACACAATTATATGCTGTAGATTATCTTGCCCCACAAAGGGGCATTGTGGTGACTCTGGTCGTTCTGGGGCAAGTAAAGAGGAAACTAGGTAAAAAATCAGGAACTAGGGAGATCATGAAGAGCATAGAGAACAGAGAATAGAACTGATCAAGACAAAATAATCCTGTTTTGTTAGGACTGAAGACCTTGAACAAGACTGACTGTAATTGAAGGGTAGCCATGAGATATGGGGGAGGATTATTGGCTAGAGAGTTGGATTATATATCCACTTTGTGTGAGAGCACACAAAAGCGAATCATATTTTACATGTCATAAAAATGATTTATTAGTGTTTACTATGCTCTAGGCAAAGTGTTTATATATGTTAAATCATTTAATCCTCACAGAATACTATATGCTAGATACAATTATTATCTCTGTTTTACGAATGAGTCACAAAATGGTTAAGTAACTGCCCCAGGTCTTACAATAAGACAGCATGGTCCAACCATATTGTTGCAAATGGCAAGGTTTTGTTCTTTTTATAGCTGAGTAGTATTCCACTGTGTGTGTACGTATATATATGCCACATTTTATTTATCTTCTTTAATGGACACCTGGGGTTGGTTTCATTATCTTGGCTATTGTAAATAATGCTGCAGTGAACATATGAATGCATACCTCTTTTTGAATTAGTGTTTTTGTTTTCTTTGTATAGATACAGAGTAGTGGAATTGCTGGATCATATGGTAAAATCTATTTTTACATTTTGGGGGGAAACTCCATATTGTTTTCTGCATCTCCACCAACAGTCTACAAGGATTCTCTTTTCTCCACATCCTCACGAACATATTATTTCTTGTCTGTTTGATAGTAGCCATTCTGACAGGGGTGAGGTGATATCTCATTGTGGTTTGGTTTGCATTCCCCTGATGATTAGTGATGTTGAGTATATTTTTATATGCCTGTTGTCCATCTGTATGTCTTCTTTGGAAAAACATCTATATAGATCCTCTGCCCATTTTTTTATTTGGATTGTTAGGGGTTTTTTAATTAATTGAGTTATATGAATTCCTTATGTTTTTTGGATATCAATCCCTTATCAGATACATGGTGTGCAAATATATTCTCTTCAGTAGGTTGCCTTTTCATTTTGAAGATTTCCTTCACTTTATAAATGAAGCCTTTTAATTTGATGTAGTCTCGCTTGTTTATTTTAGCTTTCGTTTCCTGTGCTTTTGGTGTCAAACCCAAAAAAAATCATCACCAAGACCAATCTCAAGAAGTTTATCACCTATGTTTTCTTCTAGGAATTTGTGGTTTCAGGTCTCATGTTCAAGTCTTTAATCAATTTTGACTTAGCCTTTGTGTGTGGTGTTAGAAGACAGTCCAATTTCATTCTTTTGCATGTGGCTGTCCAGTCTTCTCAGCACCATTTACTGAACACAGTGTCCTTTCCCCATTCTATATTCTTGGCTCTTTTGTCATAAAATAATTGACCATATATGCAGGGGTTTATCTCTGGGTTCCTTATTCTGTTCCATTAATCTATATGTCTGTTTTTATGCCAACACCTTACTGGTTTGATTAGTTTAGCTTTCTAATATTGATTGAGATCAGGGAGCATGATGTCTCCAGCTTTGTTCTGTCTCAGTGCTTGGGCTATTTGAGTTCTTCTGAGGTTTGTCCTATTTCTGTGAAAACTGCTTTTGGAATTTTAATAGGGATTGTACTGAGTCTGTACAGTGCTTTGAGTGGTATGGACATTTTAACAATATTAATTTTCCCAATCCATGAGCATGGACTATCTTTCCATTTATTTGTGTCTTCTTTGATAGTTGATTCTTAAAACTAGAAAATTACTAGAACTATAAGATAAACACAGTGGTCAAAAGGAAAAAGATTAGACCACACAGTATGTTAACTAACTTGAATTTAAAATATAAATTTAAATTTTAAAAAAAGGAAAAAGATTAGAAATTAGGCAACATAATTGAAACCATCTCACACTTGGATTTGCGAATCACAGTAATGTTCCTATATTTTGCCTAAATACCTCCTTTGTATGGAAGTGTTATCAAATGAACCAGTAGTTTCAAGCAAGCTCTATCAACACCTTACCAACAGATATCCACCGTACCCAGAAAAGGATTTGAATTTTTTAAGGCATTTTAAAGAACAAAATATGAAACCAAATTCTGTTTTTATATTAATATCTCATCAATAAGGTTAAGAAGCTAGGAATGCAAGAACACACAATATCTAATGTCAGAATAACTCAGTGTTGCAGAATTGCAATTTTACCAGGCTGTGTGGAAATCTTTTCATTCTATTTGTTACCAGAAAAGCAAAGGAAATCTATCAATAATGCCACTAGTAGATCAACATATTAGGTAACAGAGATTAACACACTCCAGGACATGATTAAAATTTTATTGCAGAAAAGGAGTTTTATTGAATATTGATGTGTCTATAGATATTAGTAACTTCTAGATAATCACTACTTAGAATTATTGAAGTGAAATGTTGGAAGAACTTTGTCATGAGAGGTGGGAACCCTACTGGCAATGAAATATTTAAGGCAAATAAAACATTATGGAGATACTTCTTAAAAACAAGCATTATATCTAGAGTTTATTCTGACAATCCTGCATTCAAGTAATACATTATTTTATTTGCATAGGAACTCCCATATGTAAATGTTTCCCTGCTGCTTTGAATTCCAAATTAAATATTATCAAAACTGTGACTGTAATAAAGTCCAAGACATAACAAAAAATAAGTGAGCAGAATACCACTCTTTGCTTTTCTATATAAATTAATTTTTTAATTTACATCCAAGCTAGTTAGCATAGAGTGCAACAGTGATTTCAGGAGTAGATTCCTTAATGCCTCTTACCCATTTATCCAGTCTCCTCTCCCACAACCTCTCCAGCAAACCTCTGTTCTCTATTTTTAAGAATCTCTTATGTTTTGTCCCCTCCTGTTTTATACTATTTTTGCTTCCCTTCCCTTATATTTATCTGTTTTGTATCTTAAATTCTTCATATGGGTGAAGTCATATGATATTTGTCTTTCTCTGACTAATTTTGCTTAGCATAATACCATCTAGTTCCATTCACCTAGTTGCCAATGGGCAAGATATTATTCTTTTTGATTGTCAAGTAAGACTCCATTGTATATATATACACGCCATATCTCCTTTATCCTTTCATCTGTTGTGGACATTTGGGCTCTTTCCATACTTTGGTTATTGTTGATAGTGCTGCTATAAACATTGGGGTGCATGTGTCCCTTCGAAACAGCACACCTGTTGATGGACATTTGGGGTCTTTCCATACCTTACTATTGTCAATAGCTCTGCTATAAACTATGGGGTGCATGTGCCCCTTTGAAACAGTACACCTGTATCCCTTGGATAAATACCTAGTAGTGGAATTGCTGGGTCATAGGGTAGTTCTATTTTTAATTTTTTGAGTAACCTCCATACTGTTTTCCAGAGTGGCTGCACCAGTTTGCATTCCAACCAGCAGTGCAAAAGAGATCCTCTTTCTCCACATCCTTGCCAACATCTGTTGTTGCCTGAATTGCTAATGTTAACCATTCTGATAGGTGTGAGGTGGTATCTCATTGTGGTTTTGATTTGTATTTCCTTGATGATGAGTGAGTTGAGTACTTTTTCATGTGTCTATTAGCCATCTGGTTGTCTTCTTTGGAGAAGTGTCTATTCATGTCTTTTGACCATTTCTTCATTGGATTATTGTTTTTTGGGTGTTGAGTTTGATAAGTTCTTTATAAATTTTGGATACTAACCCTTTATCTTACAGGTTATTTGAAAGTATCTTTTCCCATTCTGTTGGTTGCCTTTTAGTTTTGCTAATTGTTTCCTTTGCTCTGCAGAAGCTTTTTATTTTGATGAGGTCCCAACAGTTCATTTTTGCTTTTGTTTCCCTTCCCTCCACAGATGTGTTAATAAGTTGCTGCAGTCAAGGTCAAAGAGGTTTTTGCCTGCTTTCTCCTCGAGGATTTTGATGGCTCCCTGTCTTACGTTTAGGTCTTTCATCCATTTTGTTTATTTTTGTGTATGGTGTAAGAAAGTGTCCAGGTCCATTTTTCTGCATGTTGCTGTCCAGTTTTCCCAGCACCATTCACTTAAGAGACTGTCTTTATTTCATTGGATATTCTTTCCTGCTTTGTCAAAAATTAGTTGGCCACACATTTATGGGTCTATTTCTGGGTTCTCTATTCTGTTTCATTGATCTGAGTGTCTGTTTTTGTGCCAGTACCACACTTTGTAATATGTCTTAAAGTCCGGGATTGTGATGCCTCCAGCTTCAGTTTTCTTTTTCAAGATTGCTGTGGCTATCTGGAGTCTTTTCTGGTTTCATACAAATTTTAGGATTGTTTGTTCTAGCTATGTGAAGAATGCTGGTGTTATTTTGATAGGGATTGCATTGAATATGTAGATTGCTTTGGGTAGTACTGACATTTTAATAGGTTGTTCTTCCAATCCAGGAGCATGGAATATTTTTCCACTTTTTTGGTGTGTCTTCTTCAATTTCTTTCATAAGCTTTCTATAGTTTTCAGTGTATAGATTTTTCACATCTTTGGCTAGGTTTATTCCTAGGTATTTTATGGTTTTTGGTGCAATTGTAAATAGGATCATTTCCTTGATTTCTTTTTCTGTTGCTTCATTATTGGTATATAGGAATGCAACCAATTTTTGTGCATTGATTTTATATCCTACAACTTTGCTGAGTTCATGGATCAGTTCTAGCAGTTTTTTGGTGGAATCTTTTGGGTTTTCCATATAGAGTATCATGTCATCTGGGAAGAGTGGAAGTTTGACTTTCTCCTGGCCAGTTTTGATGTCTTTTATTCCTTTGTGTTGTCTGATTGCTGAGGCTAAGACTTCCAATACCATGTTGAATAACAGTAGTGAGAATGGACATCCCTGTCATGTTCCTGATCTTAGGGGAAAAGCTCTCAGTTTAGAATACCACTCTTTGAATTCTGCTTTGGGAAAATGATATTAGAAATGGGTCTCTGGTGATTTTTAGTGATTGTAATGGATTTAAACCTAAAGAAAAATTCAGTCAGAGTAACGTCTGTCTGTGTTTCAGAGAAAGCTTCACCATTTGTTTCTGAAATACTTGAAATATTTGGATTTAAATCAATTTACATTTCACAAGAAATTTCAACGCAGCATTTATCAAAGGGGAAAAAGGGAAAGCTATTAGAAGTGAAGAATGGTGGTAACTTTGGTTCACAATTTCAGGAGAACAAATTATCCAAATTCTGATTAATGGAAAAGGGAGTTTCCATCCATAAGAGACAAAGCAATAAATCATCTGATATTTGTTGTCTCCTATTTCTATAAACAAGTTTTTCAGTAGTGGTGACTGTCAGGAATTTGAACAGACCATTCATCATGTCTTGATTAGAAATGCAGGTGGCTACCTTAAAACAGTTATGGTCACCGCTGTGGTTGCTTGTGAGCTAGGCTTTATTTGGAAGTTTTATCAAATTCAATATTGAATATTTTCCTGAATGCCTTGTGTGTTATTTTTCTTATTATAATAGAAAGAAATTATAATTAATGCCTTCACCAGGATGCCTTATAAAATGTCACCATTGTATGGATTTGTTTGAACTCATAGTTTGAGAAGCATTGCTCTAGAGAACTGTAGAACAATTTTCTCTGCATGAGAATCTGATCTTGGTTGACTTTGAAGCTCTGTTTCCCTATATCCTGATAAGAGTAGAATGTCAGTTACTTTTAGGCAAATTGCTTATGATAACAATGACCCCTGATTTGTAAATGATATCTGCCTGGGGGAGTCTAAAAATGAATTCTAAAGACCTGATGGGGATCTATAGCTTTGGACTTACCATGGTGCAGCACCTCTTTTTCTGGGCATGTCTCTAGCAGGAACCCTGAAATCTATTTATGCTTATAGAGTTATTGCAAGACATATTGGCTCATTTGGTAATAAGGCTTTTAAGCCAGGGTGGTTTCCATACCCACCCAATGTGGATCTCATCTCCTTACCTCTGAGTTGTCATCTAGGAAGAGGCTAGTTCCTGGGTGGCTGATAGATTCCTGCAAGTAGCCCATGGAAGAGAAAAGTCTAATGCTGCCCTGATGGCGAGAAGTGGTTCCTGTCCTATGCCCTTCTGAGTAGAGGGGTTCCAAATATGGTCTATGAAAGTTTTATTAACCAGAACATTTAGTTGAAGCTAAGAAGACTGCCTGGTGGAGCAATATTTAAGTCTTTCTTTTTCTTGCTCATATAAAAGGAGCCACTGTTGGTGTTTGACAATTCCCTCCTTAGTAGATGTGAGTTTTCCCCCTGTATCTATAGAACCTCTCATCCCACTATCTTTTATTTATATATGTCCATATTTTGCTATTTTTTTTGGTTTTAGTCATTGAAATATATACTTGATCACATTGAAAAGGAACTGTGGGTGCTTCTATAAGGTCATAGTGGTAGCCAGACTTTTATAATGCAATAGGTGAATACTGTTACACAATACTACAAACACCCCTCTTAGCATATGCCAAACACTGTTCCCAATTCTTCATATGTATTAATTAATTTAATCTTTATAGCAACTCTATAAAGTAGCCAGGATTAATATATTCATTTTACAAATGATGAAACTGAGGCAAAGTCGGCCAAGTGTGACCAGCTAGTGTAGTGAACTGTGGGACTGGAATTCAAACCCAAGTAGTTAGGCTTTAGAACCCAGCCTTTCATATACTGTGCCTAATATACTTGATTTCATAATGATAACTTTTCCTGCCACTTGTGTCACACATGCTGTGCTAGGCTGTACCGAGTATTTTCTGTACATTAATATTATTTCATCCTCAAAAGAACCCCATTAGAAGAGCATTCTTTATGGTTGAAAGGTGAGGAAATTGAGGTACAGATATATGAAGGGCCTTGGCATTTGATATTGTTTTGTCATTTGCAGATAGAAACTCAGAATAATGTCTGACGCTCCCGTCTTTCAATTCTATGGTTTCATCCTCTGTGCGATGTCAATTTTAAAACCATTAGAATTTGGTGGGTAAGTCAGAATGTACAGCAGAGCCCTTCCCAAATCCCAAACATGTTTAGGGTCTATAAAGCCAAGAAAGAGGACCCAAAATTTCTTCTACCTACATGTCTCCTAATGTGTATTTCTAGGACCATTATATGTAAGTGATATTAATAGGTAGATGGTAAAAAAAAATTATTCTGTGATCATATGCAATTAAGAAACATTAAATTAAATCACTGGTTCTCAACCTGGGGGATTTTGCTCCCCAGGAAACATTCGGGGATGTCTGCAGGAATTTTTGGCTGTTGTAACTGGAGAGGATGGTGCTACTGGTATTAAGTGGAAAGAGGCAAGGGAAGCTGCCAACAGCTGCCAGTGCACGGGACAGCCTCACACAACAGTTACCTGACCCAACATGTCTGTAGTGCTGAGATTGAGACACCTCAAGCTAAATAATGCTAATTATGCATTTCTACTCTGTATAGCCAATCAACTATTTCTTGAGGGATATGTGCTGGGATTGGGACTCTGTGAAACAGAGTTATGAAACTTGGGCCATATAATCATCTACACCAGGCTTACTTTCTACAACATATTACTTTCCAAATAATCAAGTTCTCAGGTGGCTCCTAGGCCTATTAAGATAAAAGTATTTTTTAAGGGACACCTGGGTGGCTCAGTTGGTTGAACATCTGACTTTGGCTGAGGTCATGATCTCATGGTTCGTAGGTTCAAGGCCCACATCAGGCTCACTGCTGTCAGTGCAGAGCCTGCTTTGGATCCTCTGTCCCCCTCTCTCAGCCCCTCCCCTGTTTGTGCTCTCTCAAAAATACATTTTTTTAAAGTGTTTTTTTTTTAATTTATTTATTTTGAGAGAGAGAGAGCACACCCCTTGGGTGTGCAGAGAAAGGAGGAGAGAAAATCCCAAGCAGGCTCCTCACTGTCAGCAGAAGCCCAACGTGGGGCTCGATCTCGGGAAAACTGAAATCATGACCTGACCCAAAATCAAGAGTTGGAGACTTAACACACTGAGCCACCCAGGTGCCTTGTTAAATGTATTTTTAAAGGAAGTTTTTCAATTTCAAACTAAAGCTATTCTGTCCTTTCAGTGAGATTACCTGTTTAGTGACCTAGAACAGAAAACATAGATATGTTTGGTACTTTCTCAAACTTCAACATTGTGGTTTCTGTGTGAAGTCATAAATACAAAAAACTTCATAGTGAGGTTATATGTCCTATAAAATGACAGATTATTTTGAAGCTACATTATCAGAAACCTTGCCAGTTTGTCTAACACAATGACCATTTTCCTGGGCTAGTCCATAAAGAAATTTAAATATTTTTAAACATTTATTTGTTTTTGGGAGACAGAGAGCAACAGAGAATGAGGAAGGGAGGAGCAGAGAGAGAGGGAGACACAGAATCTGAAGCAGGCTCCAGGCTCTGTGCTGACAGCTCAGAGCCTGACGCGGGGCTACAGCCCATGAGCCATGAGATCATGACCTGAACTGAGCCTAAATCAGATGCTTAACTCACTGAGCCACTGAGGCACCCCTAGTCCATGAAGAAATTTAAATCTAATGAGTCAAATTTCAACCAGCACATGGAAACATTAAAGGCACCTCATATTTGCACTTGAAAAAGGCAAACACACACACACACACACCCCACACACACACCCTGGCACTATTCTATTCTGGGGCTATGACAATTTAATAGGTGATGATTTCATTTCACACAAAAATTTGAAGAATCTAGGGGAAACTGAGTGGCTCAGTTGGTTATGCATCTGACTTCGTCTCAGGTCCTGATATTGAGGTTCATGAGTTAAAACCCCACATTGGGCTAATCTGCTCTCAGTGCAGAGCCTGCTTTGATCCTCTGTCACCCTCTTTCTGTGCCCCTCCCATGCTTGTGCTCTCTCTCTCAAAAATAAATAAACATTAAAAAATTTTTTTGAAAACTCTAAGAAGAGTGGTTCTTGGCCTTGGCTACTAATGAGAATCACCCAGGCCCTACTCCAAGACATTATTTAATTGATTTGTGGTGAGCCTGAACAATAGTATTTATTTAAAATTCACCAGATAATTCCAGTATTTAACTCAGTGTTGCACACCATGGACTTTGAGCAGAGGTTTTCAAGCAAGTGCTAGAGGACTTGTTAAAACAGATAGTTAAACCTCCCAAGTTTCTGATTCAGTGGGTTGGGAATATAGCCTGAGGAAATTACAATCCCCATGGGATGCTGGGAAATTACAGTTCCCATGGGATGCTTTTGCTGCTGTTCCAGGCACCTTGCACTAAGAACCACTGGCCCTAGAGTACTCTCTTATTACAGAAATTTGGGTGTTTCTTCTTAGTTATGTTTTTAATTTTCTAGGTAAAAAGGAGTTCCTTATTAGATATTTTACCCTTTCTGGTTAGTCAAACCAGAAGCAAAGTAAGCTATTTCTCTTCTCCTTTTTAGGTTATATCTAAACCCATATAGATTCATGATCTTGACCATCACCAAATAAATTGAGGTTTATAATTATAGAACACAGGAAGTGACTAATTTCTTTCCAGGCAGTTGCTTGCTTACCATCACCCAATAAAGATGCTCAAATCATAACAAAACTGTATAATTATGAAAATAAGAGAACTTATATTTGCATAGGGTCATATGAACTTATCTAATATACTCCACTACCTTAAAGCGGGTAATAACTTGTTTGCTTGTTGAAATCAGAAGCTTGAAGGAGACAGGAAGAGAGAACAGGGTGAAGGAAGACCTCTGTATGCATTCTAACATGGCCTAACGTGGATACGATAAATCAGCCTGACTAAAAAGGGCAATTTGTGGGACAGAGAAGGAACTAATATGAAACAAAAGGAGAGTGTCAAAAACCTGGCCAAGTAATTTGAATTTGATGATATAAGCAGTAGGAGGCTATTTAAAGTTCTGGAGCAGGAGACAAACCATGTTTCTGCACTAGTCTTGTAGACTGGTCTAAAGATCGTCAGAAGCATTTTCAATCTGTGTAACAACAGATAGAGCTGCTGTTTTATTTTTATTTTTTTAATTTTTTTAAACATTTATTCATTTTTGAGAGAGAGAGTGCGAGTGGAGGAGATGCAGAGAGACAGGGAGACACAGAATCCGAAGCAGGCTCCAGGCTCTGAGCTGTCAGCACAGAACCCAACGTGGGGCTTGAACCCAGTAACTGTGGGGCTTGAACCCAGAGTGGTGTGACCATGACCTGAGCCAAAGTCAGAATTCAACATCATGGACCATACCTGCCACCTTCTAGAAGGGACTTAAGGAGCAGATAGACCAATGAGAGCAAGTTTTCCAGACATACATGAAGGTCATAGTGAGCTGCTTGATCTTGTCTTTTGGTTGGTTTGATGACTAATATTAATGAAACATCTGAGGTTAATTACAGTTTCTGAGACAAGTTAAAATTTCACGTTTTGGAGAGAATCACCCCAAGAATGTCCTAATTATATCTTCAGCTTTCAGGAAATCAAAAGAAAATAAAAATTTTTCATACACCTCACCAGCAACATGTAATACCTGGTGTTTTCCCAGACAGTTCTGATGTGAAGTGTAATTAGAACACAGACAAACAGATAGGGGAATTAGGTAATAGCTGAACAAGTTGACGTTTTTCTGTTACAACACTGAAGTAGAAGAGTGACCTTCAGACTCCTCTCTACCCTACCATCAGCTCCCAGACTATCCTGTGTGCTCCCATGATCAGGTCTTGGCTTGGGGTTTTGGTGGGGTTTTTTGGTTTGTTTTTTGTTTTTTCATTCTAGTCCTGTATGCCCTAATTTTAAAAAGGTTTTTCTTACTCAGTTTAATTAAACATAAATAGAAATTATTTATTCCAATGTTTTTTAATGACCCACCACATAGGAGAATTTTGTTCCAATTTCTTAAAGCATTATCATACATATGTATATCAATTTGTATACCGACAACAATTTCATGGATTTCACAGATGACCTGAAGGCCATGCTAAAGGGCCACATAAACTCCAGGTTCAGAATGCTGAGCTAAGGATCAGGGGAGAATGTAGATAAGAGAAACAGTTGATTTTCACTGGAGTGTTCCTATCTAGTCTTTGTTAGTACATATAATTTTTGCATAGTTTTAACATAAAAACAATTTGGAGCTTTATTTTGCAGCTCTCCCTTATCTTAATATTCTAGAGTACTGTAGAATATAAACTTTGTCTTCCTAAGTTTTAAAATATATTTTAGTAACTTGCTATATCACAATATGTTTCACAGTTGTTATGTTATTGAATATTTAAGTTGCAGCCAGTATTTCATGTTATGGCTAAAATTACCAAAAACAGAAAAACAAACAAACAAACAACAAACAAACAAAATAAAACCCCTTTGTGCTTACAGGCAAGTTCTTGTTTTAAGAAATTTTGGAGAATCAGCCTTTTCTATTCTCATTACTTTTTTTTCCTTCTGTACTTTTGTCCTTACTCCTGTCTTTATATCTCCCTTGCTTTTTCTTCCTTATTTGATCTGTTTCCTGTGAAGCATAAGGGTGAAGAATGCCCTTGATGGCAGCTGAAAGAGGAATATCTTGAAATAGTGTTTCAGTAATAATTATTTTATTCTGTGATAAATTGGGCATATTTTTTCAGCTTAATCTAGGTTGATTTGAATCCTATTTAATTCATCTTTTCTTGATTTGATCTTTTTCATAATACTTTCAAATACTGAGTAGTGTAAGCTCTTTTACACTACTATTGAATAGTTTCTAAATAATAAAAACTTATTTTCAGGTAGATTTCATATAGAACTATTGTGTGGTAAAAATCTGCAACTGAGCTGTTTTTGTAAAAATCGTATAGCTGAAATTATCAAGCATATTGCCAAGGTTGTGAAATCTTTAAGACCTAACATAAATACAACTATTTTTTCAAAAGGAGCTCCCCTTTCTCTTCTTAAGTAATTTATTCAATCTAAAAATAGTTTGTTAGCATTTTAAAAAAATTTAAATAATATGTTTTTTTCAGAAACGTTTTATATCTTTAGAACAAAAAAGCAACGCAATTGCTTAACTTTGTATTGAATACTTTATTTACTTGCCTCAATTTTATTTCTTCATAGAGTTGTAAGTTATGAGAATATCAATAAAAATGACTACTACACTATTAGCAAAAAAGCAGTAACACACATTTATAATGAGGAAATTGAGTATATCGAAATTGATCGATGGGAACAGGAGTATCTATATCACAGAGAACTCACTAAGATTCCCATATTTGCACTTTTCCGGAAATGGAAGGCTTTTAATGTGTGGAGGAAGAATGTCCGTTCCAAGAAAATCAATGGATGTCGGCAATCTCTGCAAAAAAATTTGTTCATTGTTAATCCTGTACGTATTTTTAATTATATTTTAAAAGAATTACAGAAAAACAAAGTGTGAATCTATTACAGGTGTTGGTATAGACTGTCCTTGAAATAGAATACTTCATCTTTTTATGAGAATTTTCATCCTGTCTTGTCATTTAAGAGTCTGGCAGTCTAGCAGTGTTTTTACATTTTAACTAGTGTTGCAGAATGCAAAAGTATAAGAAAAGAGTTGCACAGGTCCCCTTCAGTTAGAAGCAGCCTCAGAGGTTTGGATTCATGGCCCCCTTTGATGCTGATCAGGAAAATGGTATATCCTCTTGAGCAGAGTAGGCTGGCAACCCTTATTACCTCCTCTTACCTTTGAGTCACTCTGGACTTTATGGTCCAAAATAATCTGGGGACTTGTTTTCATGGGCCAGTGTTTCCCAAGGTATCATATACTTTCCTCTACCATGGATTCAGACAGTAGGAAAAATTTTAATCTTTGCTTTGCAGGATGGGGTAATCATGGGAAAAGAACTGTTAAAGGGTCTGTGCCCATATTTAAAATCTCTACCCATTCACTGAATTTCAGCTTGCATTAGAAGTTTTCTACTTGTGGGGTGCCTGGGTGGCTCAGTTGGTTAAGCATCCCACTTCAGGTCAGGTCAAGATCTCAGAGTTCATGGGTTTGAGCCCCACATCAGGCTCTGTGCTGACAGTGCAGATCATGGAGCCTGCTTCAGATTCTGTGTCTCTCTATCTGCCCCTCGCCCCTCAAATAAATAAACATTTAAAAATTTTTTTTAAAAAAAAGAAGTTTTCTATTTGGCCCCTGGGAATGATCTAGAATCACCATTACTGTCAGAGTCCTCAACTGTCTATTTCTATGACACTGAGTCACCATCTTCTCAAATCAGAAGCCTCAAGTTTGCTTTTTACTGCTCATTTCCTTCACTTTCATATGCTGATCTGAAAGATCATTATCAAGATGTCAGTTACACAATAAAGGAACATTAAAAGAATAGGGCTAACATAGATGTTAGTGCAAAACAAATGTATGAGATGTACTATTTCAGGTCATCCATTTCATCAAGCATTCTGGGTTGTAGAAAATATTCTAGTCCTTCTTGATATCAAGCTCAACTCCTAGACCTCTAATTTCATTGAGGATCCATCAATCATTTGAACTTATTTTATTATCTTCTTACCACCTCTTATCTTTTGCCATGTCCTGGGCACTATATATTTCATAAGTTTGTTACTAGGTATATAAAATAGTTCTTCCTGTATTTGTCTCTGAGATCACCTCTATTGATCCTTAAGGCTTGTTCTCTTATGTGCCGACAGTTGTCCTCTCTGCCTACCATTCATATCAATAGTGCTTCGACCTTGATAATATCTTCTCTCAAATGTAGTCCTAGCAGACTAGAAAGTTCTCATCCATTTAAGCTTAGATTGACCTAAATAACAGACCCATTGTGTTGGTTTAAATGTCTGTTAGATGCTATAATTACACACATGCTTATCACTATTCTTATATTTACAATTAGTTAATTAGAAGGGCTGATTTGCCTAGACTAGGTTGAAGGGATCAATGTAGAGATATGCTAGAAATATTTCTTTTCATACTTTTTTAGTAACAAACCGTATAGGCACCTGTGCCTACGTTTCCTTTTAACAACTTTGTTGAAATATAATTAATGTACTGTGCAATTTACCCATTTAAGGTATACCATTCGGTGGTTTTATTACGTTCACAGAATTGATTAACCACCACTACCGTCAGTTTAAGAACATTTTCATCACTTCATCAAGAAACCCTGTTTGGGCACCTGGGTGGCTTATTCGGTTAAGCATCCAGCTCTTGGTTTCGGCTCAGGTCATGATCTCACAGTTTGTGAGTTGGAGCCCTGCATCAGGCTCTGCACCAATGGTGTGGAGCCTGCTCGGGATTCTCTCTCTCTCTCTCTCTCTCTCTCTCTCTCCCCCTTTCTCTCTGCCCCTCCTCTGCTCTCTTTCTCTGTCTCTCTCTCTCTCAAAATAAATAAATAAAATTTTAAAAAATTCTATTACCCATTAGTGATCATTCTATATTTCTCTCCATCTCCTCCCAACCCTTTCCCCAGCTCTAGGCAACCACTAAACTACTTTTTGTCTCTATTGGATTGCCTATTCTGCACATTTCATATAAATGGAACTATATAATATGTGCTTCCTTGTGGCTGGCTTTTTTCATTTAGCTTCATGTTTTCAGCATTCATCTATATTATAGCATTTCTTTTTATTGGCAAATAATATGCTATTGTATGGATATATATATTTTATTTATCCATCCATCTACTTCCACTCATTGTTCCAGTCCAGAAATAAATAGGTTCTTTTTTTTTTTTTTTTTAAGTTCTAGGAGAGAGAGAGAGAGAGACAGCATGAGCAGGGGAGGGTCAGAGAGAGAGGGAGTCACAGACTGAAACAGGCTCCAGGCTCTGAGCTGGCAGTCAGCACAGAGCCCGACGCGGGGCTCGAACCCATGAACCGCAAGATCATGACCTAAGCGAAAGTCGGACGCCCAACCGACTAAGACACCCAGGCGCCCCCAGAAATAAATAGGTTCTTAATAGTGACTGAGTTTTCTTTTTCAACAACTTGTTACCCCTGAAAATTTAGAGATAAAACTTTTAACTTAAAAATTTTTTTAATTCAAAGTTGTCTTTGTTTTATGTCATAGCCTCTTAGATCAGCAAATGGGCCCCTCCATTACCATGGTGACTGAACATTGTAAAGTCCTTAAGATAACACAATGAATCTTTTAGTAGCCATTCATCATACATCGTGAAATTTAAGATATTTCCCAGTCCTCTATTATTTGCCCTCAATTTCATAGCTAAAAGACACATAATTAAGATAAATAGAAATTCAAAGGGTGCATTTAGAAAAAATTTCATAAGTGTTACTGTTTAATGTATGCACTTTGCAATTGTAGCTAAAGTTAATATATAGACCTATGTTTTTTCCCTAATAACCATGCTTGCTTTCCAAATATTTTTATTCTTTTAAAAGACAGGGTTTTTTTTTTAACTAAACAATGATAAATTTTTATTTTCATTCAGCATTTGCGACCAGCTCTTCTTAAAATAAATGAATTATGCTATCACTTGAGTTTCATGGGACTTTGTTATATTGAAAAATGTCATACCTACACCCTGCAAGAATTTAAGGTCACACAAATTGTACGGTTAGAAGAGGTGAGGAATATTTATCTATAGTTCTGAGATTTTTTTTTCTATGGTTGCTACTTTGCTATTGCTAATTATACATATTCATCACTGTCTAGGTGAGAGAACGCCTAGCAGAATTTCGAAATGAGGCAAAAGTTGTGGTCGGGAAAGCTTGTCGAATTGCTCTGCATGCCGCAGGATTTATTCCTGATGACTGTCAACATAAACCTGTTGAGGGTAGGAAGGGGTAAAAACTTTGGTAGAACGGAAGTCATGGCTTTCTAAAAAATTAACTCTTTTTTATTCTACTTTTCTTAAGTTCAAATAATGATCCTATTTTTTCAGGATACTGGTTACAGAACCTTTATTTCCTAAGCATTTTTTTAGTGGAATGAGGGCTTCTTTGCTTAAAGGTATATCCAGTCTACCAGACAATAAGTTTTCAAAATTAAGCAACTGAATGGATCTCGGGTTGGCCCCAACTGACATGAACTGTAAAGGATAACTAAAATTCAGATGGAAAAGGAGAATAAAGGTTCTCTGGGAAAGAGGTAGCATGGTACAAATAGATCAAATCCTATTCGGGGAATGTTTATGAACTGTGCAGTCTTTCACTGAGTCAAAATCCTTTGATGTGGAGTTCTTTTGGATAACTGGGCTGTTTTCTAGAGTTTGAAATATCTACATTAACCAAGTATTTTGTTGTTTTTGAATTTTACTTATCTTTTTAAAAATGTTAATTCCAGAATAGGTAGCTGGAATCAGTTTCAGGTGTACAATGTAGTGATTCAACAATTCTGCCCATTACTCAGTGTTTATCACGATAAGTGTACTCTTAATCTCCTTCGTCAATTTCCCCCGTCCCTCCACTCATCTCCCCTCTGGTAACCATCTGTTCTCTATAGTTAAAAATCTATTTTTTGGTCTCTTTTTCCACTTTCATTTGTTTTAGTTCTTAAATTCCACAAATGAGTGAAATGAATTCATATTTGTCTTTCTTTGACTGATTTATTTCACTCAGCATTATCATCAGGGAAATGCAAATCCAAACCACAATGAGATTACCACCTTATACCTGTCAGAATGGCTAAAATATAAAACTCAAGAAACAAGTGTTGGTGAGGATGTGGAGAAAGAGGAACCTTTGTGCACTGTTTGGTGGAAATGCAAACTGATGTAGCCACAGTGGCAAACAGTATAGAGGTTCCTCAAAAAATTAAAAATAAAATTACCATACAATCCAGTAATGGCACTACTGGGTATTTACCCAAAGAATGTGAAAACACTAATTCAAATGAAAATATGCACCCCTATGTTTATTGCTGCATTATTTATAATAGCCAAATAATGGAAGCAGCCCAAGTGTCCATCAATAGATGAATGGATAATGAAGATGTGGTGTATATAGATGTATGTATGTACTTTTGATATATATATATATATATATACATACACACAATGGAATGTTATTCAGCTATATAAAAAATTTTATGTATCTTTTATTCCATTTTGAAAGAAATGGAATTTTTACACAAGAATTCCTGTTGTTGTGTCTTCTATTGTTCTTAGATTATTGTAAAATGCCAGATGGTAGAGGTCTCATTGAGTTGCCTGCTTATGCAGACTCTGAGAAAATGACATACACAGAGCAGGCCAGCAAAAGGCATCACTGCATGAGGCTAACATGGTAAATTATTACTCTTTTTTTTTTTTTTTTTAAATTAGAGCATCCACCTTTCTCAAATTTCATTAAAAATTAAAGTCTTTATTACAGGAATCACTAATAGTGATGAGGGATTTGGGGGATATTGTAACCTGAATTCATGCCCAGAAGCTCACCCATCCACCTGTCACTCAGCAAAGCAATCATGTGGAATGGTGAGCTGGTGGAGGGGGGAAGACATGCCCAAGGCCAAGTGCTTCTCTTTGATCTCTAAAGCTTGGATTCTCTCTAGTCCAGCTTGGAGCATGAATAGGCTGTGGTAAGGAGAAGTCAGGTACATAGAGATTTGTGGGTGTCCTCCAGGGGACCTGGAGGGCCCACTACATCTGTTTGGTCCTAAAGAACTACAGAAAGTTCTTTGCATTGCCACACAAAACTCCACCCTCTCCCTATGGTAGGTTTTGCACCAAGGTGGAAAGTCTTTCTTCCAGGGCCTCAGCTGGATCTTGACATCGTCCCAGAGTTTGGATTTCATGTCATTCTAAAACCTCATCATTACAAATAACGTGCAAACAAATTCACCAAACATTACCTGAAGTTTTGCGTGGCACATTATAAAACAGTGTTACTGTTTTCAGTGCCCACTAACTTAGTCCAAGTTTGACAGCTGTCTATTTAATAAATCTTAACAATATACTAGTTTATATATGAAATGATATGATAGCCATGTCTCTGTCACAGCAGAAATAAATGAAAAAGTCCCTGAGGCATCCTCATAGTACAGGTAACAGAGGCCACCTGGCACTTCACTTGAGTAGAATGAACATTTATTTTAAATGCCTAAGTAGAAAAATAAAAATCTACATCTCTGGGTTAGCAGTTGCTGTCAAACAACATTTATTCAGTAGCGAAGATTTCACACTTTTACCATTAGAATGTCACAGATATATATTTTCTGATTTCTTCTTTAAAGCATCTCTCAAAAATCTTATGGCCCTTTTGGCTCGCTGAGGTAGGTGTGTTTTTGATACCAACTATATTGCTCATTAAATATCCTTTTGAATAGTTAGAACACTCAGCTAAGCTGATGCTATATATTTGAATATACTTGTGTTTTAAAATGAGGAATGTCCAAGGATAACTCTTCTGGACAACAAGTCTCTGTTATTATAACATAAATGGAAATTCAAAGAGAAATTATGATATTTTTAAATGTGAATATTTGGTTTTACTGTCACTTTAAAAAATAGTAGTGAATATAGAAAACTGAAGCTGTATTTTTTTTTCTTTTCAAGCTTTATCCGTCTAAATGACTATCTAATTGAGAACACAATGCACGTCCTAACAGTAAATTCTGTTAACTCTCTTTTGAATTATCTCACTGACAAGCTAAAACGAACACCTTCAGCAGATGTCATTCAGAAATGGATTACTGAAGAGAAGCCTGAAGTCATTGATAAAAAGGTATATTCAGACAAAATTAAGAAAATTCATAGGTCAGCATTTATTGAGGAGTGCTTACTATGCACTATCAATGATGCTATTTTCTGTGTACTGGAAGTAGCAGAAATGCTTAGAAGATTTCACAGGATAATCCAAGCTTACCGTATACACTTGAAATGGCAAAATGAAAATCACCGTATTAACAAGTATCTAATAAGAGAGAAAGCAACCATTGTGCTAGATGTTGTCTCATAGAAATTTGCTAAAGGCTCTTCATGTGTACATTGGACAAATATTTAAGTACCTACTATGTACCAATCCCTATGCTGGGTGTTGGGTATATAATGATGAAAAATGTAGACAGGATTCTAGCCCCCAGTAAAGCTTACATTTGGGGGTCATCATAGGCATGAACTGGCTTAGAGAAGCAGGGAAGTTGTGTAAATGAAAGAGATAAGCAATGGTTTAGAGGTGAGAAGAAGCAAATCATGGAAGCAAATCTTTCTGCTTTGAGTAGATAGCCTCTTAGGATGATGTTGATCTTAGAGACACAGATTAATTGGAGATGTTTGAGATGAAGTGCCACAAATTTTCTGGTGGCTGAGAGAGAAATTATATCATCTCATATCCATGTTTCCCAGTAAGTTTCCCCTAGCTCCATCCCAGATAATAGCTTCATGCCAGATACCTAAAAACATAGCAAAACATGCATACCTAGTTTCATCAAGCTTCCTGCCTGCCCTTGTCAACTACCCCTCCCCTTACTCCCCCCAGGAAACCCAGTTATGAAGTTTCAACGCTGGATGCTCTTTGCCATAGTTTCCTTTTTCACCAGATGTTGAATTTTAGTTGCATACTCTTTTTATTATTTTCTCTCCTCCCCTAATCTCAATTCCTTCTTTTTCTAAATACCTTTACATTTTGAAAGTAACATTTATTTTTCTAGCTATAAAAGTAATATATGCTAAGTGAAAAAATGGGAGGAACACAGAAATATACGAAGAAAAAGATCCTCATGTTTCCAAAGATATCTGTTTCCAGTGGGGAAAAAAAGTATCATACTTCACTTGCTGCCTTATCACATGCTTTTCCCACCTAGCAATGTATTGTGAAAAATCTCGCAAGTCAGTATGTACTCTTCCATGCAATATTCTCACATAAAAATGTATCTACTATATATCTTCTTTTTCTGTTGTTGATCACTTTCTCATTATTCCAAATAATACTGCAAAGGACATCCTTATCCGTACATTTTTCACACATCTGATTTTTTTCCCTTTAGAAGAAATTCCTAAAAGTGGAATTGTTGGGTCTCAAATATGCTCACTTGTTAAGGCGTTTGATACTGATGGATTAACTTGCTAGAAGATTTTGTGTCAATTTGCAACCTTCCTAGCAATGTTTGAGAATGAGCCACAGGCACGCTAGATATTATCATTTATTTTCATTTTGGTCAATCTGATGGATGTAAGTAGTATATCACTGTTTTTAATTGTTATATTTAATTGTTATATTTCTTTAATTGTCACCCCAGTGCAGGGATAAAAGCATAGGTCTGGCACTTAATAACCAGTGTGTCTTGGGTGAAATGGCTTACCTTCTTCAGATCATATTTTTCTCGTGGGGGTAATAATGATCCCTGCTTCATGTGGTAGGTGTGGGCACATGAATACTAACACTGTCTGGCACACAGTGAATGCTCAGTAAATGTTGTTACTGAGTAAATTATCAGGAGTATGGGAATGCGGAGGAGAGTGATTGGTTACTTGTATATTTCTTTTAAGAAATGTCAGATCATACCCTTTGCCCATTTTTCTATTTAAGTACATTTCTATTTTAATATCAATGGTTATATTATTAGTTATTAGTTATTAGTATACATTTCTATTGAGTATATTGAGTATATTTGTATTTAAATAGTATCAACTTTCTATATTCTATATTCACTACTGACATATTTTTCCAGCTTGTTTGCCTTTCCATTTTGCTGATAATATTTTTATAAGGAGGAGAGTTTTACACTGTTGTATCATCTTTCAGTGTTTGCCTTAAATTTTTAATTTCTGTGGTAATATTCACTGAAAGACATGCCAACATGATGAAATCAGTTAATTGTATAATGCTTCATGTAATACAGAGGGTTTTATTTTTTTTTTAATCTTCCACCTTGGTTCTTACATCTTTATAACACTGCCAATGTGCTCATTTCAGGGGACCTCTGTGGTGGAAAAACAGGAAGAAGATGAGTCTCTCATCCCCATGTTTCTCACAGAACTGATTTTGACAGTCCAGTCATTACTCTTCGATCCTTCTTTGGAAGACTTCTTGGTGTGTGTTTCTTGAGACAGCACCTGTACATACATAACTTTTTGGAAAATGAAGCAACTGTTTGACTGTCAAATGATTGGCAAGATTGTTGTCACTCCTCAAAGATGAATAGAAGAAAAGGGAAAAAGTATTGTTCTATACACAGTGTTATGTCTACATAAAAATGATCTAAAAGTTTAGCACATTTTCTTTAAGTTGAGACAGACTGGGGGCTTGGTAGGATACACCATCAAGAAAACATATTCTACACAAAATTTAAAATTGACTATAGTAAATAGATTTTTGAAATCTTTTTAGGTATGCTGCATTGGTGAAAAGTTTATTTTAGTTATCTGTTGTGGTGTAACAAATTACCACAAATGTGGCAGCCTAAAACAACAGCCTTGTGTTATCTCAACTTTCTGTGGGTCAGAATTCTGGGCCCATCCTCTGCTTCAAAGTCTCTGCAGGCTGCCATGCAGGTTTGGGCTATGATGAGGCCTCCTTGTAGGCTTGGCTAGAAAAGGATCTACTTCTCAGTTCCCTCAAGTTGTTGAACAGCTCACCTCGATGCAGGTAGAGGACTGAAGTTCCTATTTTCTTGAAGGATGTCAGCAGGGGACTACTCTTAGATCCTAGAAACCACCTGCAATTCTTTACCATGTGGCAAACTCTATAAGCAGTTTACAGTATGGATGTTTGCTTCTTCAACACGAGTTAGAAAATCTCCTTTGGGAAGGGCTCAAGCCCTCTTTTAAGGGTTTTCACCTGATTCAGTCACGTGTACCCAGGATATACCTTTTCAATGAACTCAGAGTCAACTGATTTGGGACCTTAATTATATCTGCAAAATTCCTTTAACTTCCTTTTTTAAAGTTTATTTATTTATTTTGAGAGAGAGAGAGATAGAGAAGGAGGGAGGGAGGGAGACAGCATATTCAGGGAAGGGGGAGAGAGAGAGAGATGGGGAGAGAGAGAGAATCCCAAGCAGACTCTGCACCACCAGCATGGAGCTCAATGCAGGGCCTGAACCCATTAACTATTAACCCTTAGATCATGACCTGGGCCAAAGTCTCACACTTAACTGACCGAGCCACCCAGGTGCTCCTCCTTTAACTTTTAATATAATGTAACCCAATAGTGGGAGGGGCATCCAGTCATATCCACAGGCCCTCCAGACCTCCATATTCAAGAGGAAGGGATCATACAGTGCATGTATTCCCAGAGAGAGGGAATCTTGAGCTCCATCGTGGAATTCTACCTTCCACATTTGTCTACATGTATAGATTAATAGACCTATCAGGATCTATGTTTCCTGGTATACTGAACCACAAAGGCACTAATAACCAGGATCTCTAGATTCCAGTCTTAGTTTTATAGTTAATGGGCTATTTGGTGTTAGGGAAACTGCTTAACTCTCTAGGGTTCATTTTATGTATCTGTAAGATGAGAAGGCAGGTGAGTTTTAAGGTTGCTGCCAATTCCAGCAGTTCATGATTCTGTGATTTATCAGATACGTTATTTTAGGATATTTACACAGACAAGCAGACTGCTGAGGTCCCTGTGGTTGGAGCCTCACTCAGAAGCTCCCGTAGAGGCACTGGGCTCTTATGTCCCTTCTTGACCAGAAGGCTCATGTCCTTCACATGATTTGTATGTACTCAGAATCAACACAGTGTTTGGTATGGTCAAATGTGTTATTTATTTTGGCATTTCAGAAAATTCAAAATTATTCATAAATATCATATATGCTTACATTTATGTTTATGTTTTTCTGTCTAACAGGATGGTATTTCAGGTGCAATTAATCAATTCCAGAACACTGTGCTATCAGTTCCTAATCTTGTACCTGATGTATATTTTGATGCTTATACCAGACCTTACATTAACAACAAACTTGAAGAAAAAACTTGTGGATTTGGTCCAAGCCTATCAGCAGTATTTGATGATGATAAGAATTTTCACACAATTATCCTTCAAATAAAGGTACATTTACTTTTACTAAAAATATTTTATTATAGTCTCAATTTTTAAGAAATTGAGTAATATAGTTTCTTCCTTTCTATCTTTAAACTGAATGCTACTTAATTTCTAAATAGTAAAGTGATTTCTTTTTTAAAGCCCTGGCATATCAGAGCACTGACTATAGGAAAGGATTTAGAAGTACAAATTATCTGAGATGGTATCACTACCAGTGGAGAAAATAAGGTTAAGAAGGAAAAAGAGGCCTTATTTAAACATTGGGTGGCACAGGGGAAATGAAGCCACTGGTGAAAAATTAAGGTCCTACAAGACAAAAGGGAACCAAAAAAATCAAAGCACACCCAATTTTTCCCCACCACCAAAAAATTTAAAAATTTGCACACTGCTACACTGACAAATAGAATACCCTTGAGTTATAAATCCCAGAAATCACTTCAATTCCACAAACTGAAGAAATGAAGATCTATTAAATTCATGCAAAGCTACTATAAGAAGGAAACAGAAAGAGAAGATTAAAAGATCTGATGAATGCTCCTTCCTTTCCCTACCCCAAAACCATGAAACAAAAGATATGTTACCAACTAAAGTAGATATCCTCAAATAAACATTTGAATATGTGTACAATCACATTGAATCAAAAATTCAAAATCAAAAATAGAAATGGGAAATAAAAGACAAAATCATCTCATAAATGAAGCCTAAATTACATGGTGACCAAGGGAAGATAAACTCAAATGAAAATTTAATAATTAGAAGAATGATAGGTAAATGAGAATAAAGGAAAGACAAAGACAAGGGAATAAAAATAAGCTAGAGATAAAAGTAAAAGGCTCAGAGAGAAAATAATTGGAATAGAAAATGCAAAGAAGAAATAATATTTAATTGATGTCCCCAAAGGGGAAAAGCAAAACTTAGGGTAAAGCAAACATTCATAACTGTAGTCCAAGAAAAGAAAACCTGAATCTATATTGAAAGGGCCTGTAGAGGGGCCCCTGGGTGGCTCAGTCGGTTAAGCCTCCAACTTCGGCTCAGGTCATGATCTCGCAGTCCGTGCGTTCCAGCCCCACATCGGGTTCTGTGCTGACACCTCAGAGCCTGAAGCCTGCTTCAGATTCTGTGTCTCCCTCTCTCTCTCTGTCCCTCCCTTGCTTGTACTCTCTCAGTCTCAAAAATAAATAAACATTAAAAATTTAAAAAAAAAAAAAAAAGGCCTGTAGAGTACCTTGGAAAATTGACCCAAACAATCAATTCTGACATACATCCTCTTAAAACTATTATCTTTTAAAGCTAAAGAAAAATTCCTCCAGGTCTCAACACACAAAGGTCAAATAACTTAAAAGTAAGAGAATTAGACCAGCATCAGACTTCTCAGAAACAATGTATAAAGCAAGACAATAATGAAACAGCATTTCTTAATAAAAGTTAAGGGATGAAACTGTGAATCAATAATTTTTATCTATTCAAGATAGTTTTTCAAGTATCAAGGCCATAGAAGGGTCTCCCTGAGACAATTTGACCATTAAAATAAATACTGATTACAAAAGTATCATAAGCCCTTGCGGTGCACCTTGTGGGTGGTTCAGTAGGGTAAGTGACTCATGATTTTTGCTCAGGACATGATCTCACAATTCATGGGTCTGAGCCCCGTGTTGGGATCTGCGCAGACAACACAACTTGCTACGGATTCTCTCTCCCTCTCTCTCTGCCACTCTCTCTCTCTCCCAAAATAAATAAGTAAACTTAAAAAAAAAATAAAAGTATCATAAAGCTTTGAATAAAATGAAGACACATTAGTCCATATTATGAATGAAGAAATGAATTGAATGAGAAGGGAAAGCTTTTCCTTAGAGCAGAATGTCAACTAATAAATGTAGAAGGAAACATAAAGAAAAATCATGATGGCTATCATAGAAACAAGAATCTCCAATGCATATTAAAATGAGTATGCAAAAGTACAATGAGAAACAGTAGTTTGTCTCAAAGCATCTGTACATAAGGTATTTATTGATTTCAGGGGAAAATAGTAAGTTTGCGATGAAGCCTGTCAGACACCACCGTAACTAACATGTTAACGTCACTGGGACTGGGACAATTGCATCTTCTGCTATGATGCACTAAGAACATACATCATTTCTATGGCATTACTACCAAGAATGTATAACTGAAATTAAGCATTAGAAGGTATAAAACACACACACACACACACACACACACACACACAAATGAGATACTCTTAGAAAATGTAAAGGTCATTAAAAAAATGTGAAACCCTTGAAAGACAAGGATTGAGGAGTTATTCCTTAAAAAATTATAAGTATGCTTCCTTTTAATCATAAGGAACAGTTCTTCAAAAGTCAGGTTTGAAGATGTGTTTTTTTCTTTTACTTCATAAGAGAATCCATTAACTGCTCTTTGACATCAAGGATGATATCTTCCCTCACTCATGTATCCCTAGGTCAAAGCATATTGTTGGACACAGAGAAGGCATTTGTGTTTGTTTTAGTTATATTGACCTGAATTCTGCTCAGAAAAACAATTTTATTTGTCTGCTTATTTATAACATTTAGGAAACCATACACGCAGCATTTGAATCTGCCCGATTATATGCAGCTACGTTTGAAAAGTTCCAGATATTCTTCAAGGAAAATGAAAGTCTTGATTTACAAGCTCTTAAACTTCAAGAACCTGGTGAGTTTTCCAGTTGTCCTTGCTAATTATTTTTGAGAGGAATATCGAGGTTTATAGCAGTCCAGTTTCTGTTTGTTGGTATATAGTGACAGAAATGATGACCCAAAAAAGTTGGCCTGATAAAATGCAAGAATTTATTCATTTCTGGGTTATTTTCTGTAGAATTACTTTTCACCACATCCTCATAGTTGGTATGATTTGGTTGTCTTAAATTTATTAAGAGCAGTTTTGTGGCCTACCGTGTAATTTATCCCGGAGAATGTGTGGTATGTGCACTTGAGAAGAATGTATATTCTGCTGTTGGATGGAATGTTCTATGTATGTCTGTTAAGTCCATTTGTTCTAAAATGTAATCCAGTTCCATTTTATTGTTGATTTTCTGTCTGCATGACCTATTCATTGATGATAGTAGCGTATTAAAGTCCTCTCCTTTTATTGTATTGTTGTTGATTTCTCTCTTAAGATCTGTTAGTGTCTGCTTAATACATTTCAAAGCTTAATGATGATTGTTATATCTTCTTGATCTATTGACACCTTTATCATCACATAGTGGTCTTTGTCTCTTGTTGCAATTTTTGGCCTGAAGTCTGTGTTGTCTGATATAAGTATGGCTCCATCCACTTTCTTTTGGTTATTGCTTGCTTAGAGTATCATCTTCCACGTCTTCACTTTGAATCTATGTTTTTTAAAGCTGAGATGAATCTTCTGAAAACAGCATATGGTAGGGTTTTGTTTTTCAATCCAGCCAGCCACTCTGTGCCTTTTCATTGGTGAGTTCAATCCATCTACATTTAGGGTAATCATTGATATATGAAGACTTACTACTGCCATTTTATTTTTGTTTTTTGGTTGTTTTGTATCTCTTTCTCTCTCTTTTTTTCTTTGTATTTTCTGTTTACCTTTTTAGTTTGGTGGTTTTCTATGATGATTTGGTCTGTTTCTCTGGGGTGTGTGTGTGTATGTGTATGTGTGTGTGTTTGCTCTAGATTTTTGTTTTGTGGTTACTGTGAGGTATGTATAAAATGTCTCATAGATAAAATTGTCCTTTTTCTACTACTAGTAATTTATCTTCATTTGCCTATATAGTTTTTTTTATTTTCCTCCTCCCCTTTTATATTTATGTTGCAACAATTATCCCTTTATATGCTGTGAGTTTGTTACCAAATTATAGTAGCTATAGTTATTTTTAACATTTTTTCCCTCTAATTGTTCCTATAATTGTTTAACAACCTATTCTAAAATAGAGTTACAGTTTTCTGATTCTATTTATAACCTTACTCAAAGTTTCATGTATTTTTCTCATTTCAGGTAGATAAGCTCCTTTCAACATTTCTTGTAAGGGAGGTCTAGTAGTGATGAACTCCATTAGCTTTTACTTGTCTTAGAGTCTTTATTTCTTCTTTATATCTGAAGGATAACTTTGCTAGATACAGTATTCTTAGCTGGCAATTTTTATCTTTCAAACACTTGAATACATCATTCTATTCTCTCCCAGCCTGTAGAGTTTCTCCTGAGAAATCTGCTCATAGTCTAATGAGTCTAATAGTTCCTTTGTAGGTTACTTTCTTTTTCCCCCTGGCTGCCTTTAAGATTCTTTATCATTAACTTTTGAAAGTTTCATAGTAATGTGTCTTGGAGATGGTCTTTTTGTATTGAGATAGTAAGGTGATCTATTAGCTTCATGGATTTGTATGTCTAGTTCTTACTCCAGGTTTGGGAAGTTCACAGCTATTATTTCTTTAAATAAACTCTCTACCTCCTCCTTCTCTTCTTCTAATGTACCCATTATTCTTGTGTTGGCTCGCCAAATGGAGTCTAACAGTGTTTATAGGGTTCTTCACTTTTTAAAAGTCTTAGGATTTTAGGAGTTATCTCTCCTTTTCTACTTGAATCATTTCTATATCTACTCTATTTCTAATGCTTGGATCACTATTCTGAAAGATAGTTACATGATACCATGAAAAAAAGCTCTGTGTTCAAATAAGTTTAGAAGATACTAGACCAAGCAACATTATACAGGCTTCCTTGCCAGAGGACTTCTCAGATTTCTTGATGTCTCATATTGTCAGTTCTCAAAAATACACACATCTAAACCTTCTGAAATGAGTAGGATAGATTATTGTTGACCCTTCTGTGTTATAAGGAAGCTAAAGCTCAGAAAGATTTAGTGACTTACACAAGCCAAATATGGGTTAAAGACTTGAGTTTAGGTTTTCTAACACTGTATGTTCTTTATACTAGGTCACATTTCACCTTATATTCAGGAGAGGAGATGATGTTAATAAAAACAAGAATCAACACCCTTTTCGGAATGGTGGAGAAAGGTTATAGAGGGAGAACAGGGAATAGTAAGGAAATCAATTTGACCCAGGTGGAGGAAGCACTTGGATAGAAAGTTAGCTAATTTTTTACAGGCTCAGAGCACACAGGATTTTTAAAGACAAGTAGAGAAGTTTAGTGTTGCATGTGTATTAAAAGGACTGTTTTTGACCAACAGTATGATACAGTTTTATTCAAAGGTAATCAGGCCTCCACTGGTCCTAGATGGATTGCAGAAGGGAGAAAATGAAAATAGGGAGATTATCAAAATGCAACTGTGGCATATGGCAGATTCACATCCACAAAGGCCTCAACCATGATGTAGGAGCAAGGTGGGCAAACAGGTGTTGGGAAGAGGAATGGAGATAACTTCAGCTAAGCTCAATCTCTTGTATTTTAAACTTTTGTTGTTAATGGCCTCAAAATGCTTTACATGGAGGTTCTATGTGGAAGAACTTTTCCATGTGGAAGAAGCCCACCTTCAAATCTACTTGACTCAAAAATCCACTCCATTCCAGATTAGACCCTCTAATGCAATTACAAATTATTTTTATCTGCCATCTCTTAATAGGAGCCAGAAAACATTTACATTATTGACTATTAGTTGTTTTTAGTACATGATAAGATATAAAGCATTATGAATTAACATTTTGAAGTTATATGTGGAATTCCACATTAGGAAAATAGCATTATAAATACATATGTAAATTTATTAATGCAATGATTTTTAACATATTTCATAATAATCCTTTAAAATTTAATATGATGTATTTTATGCTTTGTATGATAATTTCATGTAGATGTTAAGTTTTTTGGAGAACAACTGGAAAAATATCATAAACAGCACAAGGATGCAGTAGCTCTAAGACCCACCAGAAATGTAGGATTGCTGCTTATTGATACAAAGCTGCTAAAAGAAAAACTGATTCCATCACCTTTGCGATGCTTGGAGGTAACTATGAGCTAGGAAACATTTTAATTATAGTCCCTATAATTATCTTACAATTTTTCCCCCACAAATAGCCTATCTTTATGTTGTAGTATTACAAATGTTTAAAATTAACATAACCTACGGGGCATCCTTAATTTCTAAGAAAAGTCTTGTATTCTCTCTGTCCCAGGCAAAAAGTCTTGTATTCTCTCTGTCCCAGGCATAGTCAGCCTTCAGATGAGGGGAGGAAGGGCACTTGCAGGGCTCAGAGTAGCCTCTTACTCCCCATTCTGTTTACCTTTGTTGGAATATTTCAACGCTTCCTGCAGAAGAGATGCCACTCTAACAGCTCAGTGTCCTCATGGGTACACTGGTTGACTTAGGATAGTGAGATCAAGTTTAGGACATCATTTCCTGCTCTGAAACTGTACCTAAAGGTCTGATTATATTTTGGGGAATTGTAGACGTGAGGAAATTTGTACTGATCCTGAATTAACTTTGATGTCTTCCTTTGGAGTCAGAGTATATCTGTAATATTCTCAAATACCTCCGGTGAAACCACGGTATAGAGCAGGGATTGGGAAACCATACCTCACAGGGTAAATCCAGTCTTCCAGCTGTTTTGTACATACAACCATGACAGTTTGCATTTGTATTACCTACAGTTGCTTTCTCACAACAAGGGCAGAGTTGAGTAGTTGTGGCAGAGACGGTATGTCCTGCAAATCTAAAATATTTACCATCTGATCCTTAACAGAAAGCCTCTGCTGACCCCTAGTGTAAATGACGGAAGACAGAGCCAATACCTACTAATTTAATTATGATTTATTTAAGCGGCACCTGGGTAGCTCAGTCAGTTGAGCACCCTGCTTTGGTTTAGGTCATGATCTCACAGTTCGTGTGTTCAAGCCCCACATCAGGCTCTGTGCTGACAGGTCAGAGCCTGGAGCCTGTCTTTGGATTCTGTTTCTCCCTCTCTCTCTGACCCTCCTCTACTCAGGCTGTCTTTCTCTCTCTCTCAAAAATAAATAAAACATTTTAAAAATTTAAATATTTATTAAAGTGGAAATATTTAAATAGTTATGATTTACGTTTTCTTTTTCTTTCCTAGGTGCTAAATTATATGCTTCCTCGTCAAAGCAAGAAAAAAGTGGATGCCATTATCTCTGAGGCACAAGATGCAGAGTATAAACTTGAATTTGTTCCAACTACCACCATAGAATATGTTAACAGCTTAATATTTCTTGATGAAATTCAGGAAAGGGTGAGTTGATTTTTATATGGCTCAACATTCAAGACCTTGTGGTAGGTAAGGAAAACAAATAAGACAAACAGAGGGACTGAATTGAAGGTCAAAAAACAGCTATCAAAATATCAGAACACTTTCAGACAATATAGGTGAACACCCTACATCACAGCAATAATGGCAGCTAACATTGATCAAACTCTTACAACTAGTCAAGAATTGCACTAAATTTTTAAATATATATTACATTTTAATCCTCACAAAAACTTAAGAAGTGTAGATAATTTTTATTCTCATTCTGTAGATGAGGAAAAAGACTAAAAAAGGTTATGTTGTCCACGATTACAAAGTTTATTATATGGTAGAGTTTGGGTCTCTGATTGCAAAGCCAATGCTCTCAATCACAGTTTTGCAGTTCTTCTTGTGATCAGTGATCACGGAACTGTAATCTATATACTGGTCATAATGGAAGTCTTGACCCTTAATCCATATCTTCATGATAATCAGGCACCTCACCATTAGGAATAAAACCCAATTCAAACTAGCTTACCAGAGGGAGGTGGAGGTTGGGAGAGAACAGTAGATATGGGACTCAGTGGTGGCAGTCAGTGATGGGGTCAACTCACTTCCCCCTTCTCTTTCTCTCTCTCTCTCTTACACACACACACACACACACACACACACTTAGTCCTTTGTCTCCCTTATTTCTTTCTCTCCATAAATTTGGTTTCTTCCTCACAGGATCTTCACTGTGACAGGCAACCTAGTATTTAATTTCGATTGTCAGTTTTACATAAGCTTTCACTCGTATCAATTGACATTTGAAACAGAGATAAATTATTTTCTTAACCATCTAGAAATTGAAGATATGTTACAAATAAAAAATGTACACTGAGTAAGATAAGTCATTAACCACTGGATAGTCTATTACATATTCTTAATAATAAAGGCTCTTTCATGTTTCCATAAAAGTAATTTTTATTGAAATATAGTGGACACACAATGTTACATTAGTTTCAGGTGTACAACCTAGTGATTCACTAATTTAGATGTAACAATTTTGTTTCTCGTTTCAAGAAGCAGCATCTTCACAAAAGGGCAGATGATTGTGGCTTTCCCTCAGGTGTACATACACATTATCCCAGGATTCTAAAGATGCCAATTTGTAGTCAATTTGTAGTCATTAAGGTGCTTTGGACAAATACCTCAATGAGCTAGCTTAGGCCAAGAGGACTCTAAGGATTCAGTAGTATTTTAAGGAACCCTACCCCCTTCATCAAAAAGGTAAGTAGGCTTAGAAACTTACCGGATCCAGGAATGAGAAGACTGTAGGAAATCCAGGTAGTTCTTTCTCTCCAGCCTTTCTTACTGCATCTCTCTAAAGATCTGATCTGCTTCTCTTTATCTACAGACCAGCTGCTTCTGCTTCTTTACTCTACAGCAGCAAATATGGCTGACAGCAGCTCCCAAGTTACATGCTACCAAGAGAGAGAGAATCATTCTTTCTCTCTCTCTCTGCCCCCCCATATTAATTTTCAATGTCTATTAAATGCATTCAGCCTCCCACCCCCATCCTGTTATATAAACTATGACAGGGGTTAGGATCATGTTGCAGAGGGTAGATTGCTGTCACTCTGCTCTTCCTGAACAAGAGAGTTGATGTGCCATGCAGAAAACTCAGACTGTGTCCATCCCCACTAAGTTGTCTGTGCATTTCTGGATGTTGTGTTGGGGAAGGAGTTTCCCTGAGGGAGATGTTCACCATACATGAATAGCTTTTTTTTGGGAACTTTATTCATTCAGAAAGTATAGTAAACACTCACTTGCAGGGTACAGGAGTTAAAACAATGAGTCAGCCTGCCTTCAAGGAGCTCAGAGTCAGTAATGAAAGCAAATAATTATTATATAATATGTATAGGTACAGGATACTGTTTTAGGCTGTGGGGGGAGTTGTGGTCATTCTTGGCTATGAATCACAGAAGGCTTTGTGCAAGATGGGGTATTCAAGCTATTTCCTAGAATACATCTACTCAGGTAGGATTCCAGGGAGAGGGGAAACCATGTGCATATACCTGAGGCAGCATGACAAGGGCAGGCTGTGGCAGTTGGTACACTCTGGAAAAAGGGTGTTTGATAGAGAAAGCTGATGAAATGTAGCTAAAGCTGTATTTTTCAAGGATACAAGGAATAGATTCTAGTATTAAGTTAGCAGAATTGAAAGGACTAAGCGGGCAACTGAATGTGGGGACAGGAGAAGTCTAAGATCACTCTTGGATATCTTTCTGCAGTGAACAGGTAGACAAGGGTATCATTAACCAGTAACATAATCACTGTCTGACCAGGCCAATTTTGAGAGTGAAAGAGGCTGGAACATTAAGTGTAAACCAAGACACTCTCAGAGAAACGTGGACATGTTTGTGCCAAATGTAGGAAACATAGGAAGATGAACAGATCTTGGTGTATAGAAACTTAGTTCTATTTATTACTTAAGATGTTATTAAGATGTTCGACTTTGGGTTGAAAGTAACAAAGACCCACATAGTTAGCTTAGAAAGATGAGAATATTTATTCTAAGTTTGCAGGGTTATCTTATGGAATCCAAAGGCATGCATAGAGCCTAGCCTTTAAAGAGGACAGGAACTTAGAACTGGAGCAGCATCAATAAACCAAAAAGGCCTTTCTCTGTCCGTCTCTCATCTTTGCTCCTCTCTAGAACACTGGTTTTGGAAGGGTGGGCCCAGACCAGCAGCATCAGTATCAGCAGGAAACTCAGAAATGCATATTCTCAGGCTCTATCCTAGATCTTCTGAATCAGAAACTCAGGGGAAGGGCTCAACAATTTGTTGAGCAAGGTGATTGTGAATCTCAAGCTAACAGTTGGGAAGCATTTCTCTGGAAGCCTCTCTGCAGTTCTCTTCTCATGTCAAGGACATGCTTTGTTTCTACATGGAAGCAAATGGTCTCTGCCAACACCTACCATCTAACTCTTTCCACGTTCAGAGAGAGGGCATACTCAGCCCAGTTCACAAAGTCCCAGTTTTGTGCTGCTTGGTTCAGCCTGTGACCAGGAGGTTGGGTCAAGTTGTCCAAACACGGCTGCTCCCTCTATACTATGTGGCAGAGTAGAAGAGAGAAGGCTTCCCCCAAAACTGGAGAGTCCCTTCCTACAAAATTAGGAAGAGCACTGTCCACTCAAGGTAGGACATCAAAGTGAAGACGTTTAATAGTCACTTGAAGGTAGTAGAAGTATTTATTGAAGGTCAGTGGGGAACATGCAGCCAGAACCATGACCTGTGCACACCTCAGGGGCTGCTCTGGGACAATCCCTGCTCAGCACACATGCCTGGAAGCTCAGATATTACAACTGAGCATCCTCATAGCACATGTTGTCTCTGAAAACTAAATATTGGCACTATTTACTGTTTAATGCTAAGTGAGAACAAAAGAGAGAGAGAAGGAAAAAATAAACATTTATAAGAGTAATACTAACTGTGCTCAGCTCTGAACAACCTGCCTCCTGGGCCTGATTACCTGGATTGTAGCAATGACGATATTTATCACTCGGCAGGCTTCAGTGAGTTTGATGGTAACATTAAGCACACGCCTCATGTGCTGGCTATGAGTGTGTGCTGTTCACAGTGCACAGTGACTATCTCCTATTAGATAAACCTGAAAGGGAACAATAGGACTCTGATATCTTTAAGAAGGAACCAATGTTTCTGTTTAGATTGAAACTCTTGAAGATGAAGGGAATGTCGTGATTCAAATGTACAAGCTCATTGAACAATATCAAGTTCCCACACCTCCTGAAGACTTTGCTGTTTTCGCTACTATGAAGCCATCCATCGTTGCAGTTCGGAATGCCATTGATAAATCTGTGGGTGACAGAGACACAAGCATTAAGCAGTTTTCTCTGCATTTGGGTAGAGATCTTGAAGACCTAACCAATGAAGTGAATGAAGTAAAGCTCTTAGCACAGGTAAGCTAAAGCAGGATTAAAAAAAAAAAAATCTGTGAGGGGTCCCTGGGTGGCTCAGTCAGTTAAGCATCTGACTTTTGCTCAAGTCATGATCTCGCGGTCCGTGGATTTGAGACCTGCATCAGGCTGTGTGCTCACAGCTCATAGTCTGGAGCAGTCTGGAGCCTGCTTCTGATTCTGTGTCTCCTTCTCTCTCTGTCCTTCCCCCCCTCACACATACACTCTCTCTCTCAAAAAAATAAATAAACATTGAAAAATTAAAAAATAAAAATAAATAAGCTGTGTGAAATTTGACTATTTTAATTCAACTGTTTAAGGATCATATATCATTTTAATCCAATTTAACTTTTATTTTATTGTGATTTTATTCTAATCAAGTAACAATGTCTTTGAGCTGCTATTTAAAATAGAATGTGTTTCTGAACTTCTAAGTACTGAATAAATTCTAGACCATTGCAAGTAAAGCATATATAATATTTTCTTTCTCCTGACTTGTATGTATTATTTTGAAATGAGTGCTTTTATAACTTTTTAACATATGTTGTAGCTATTGTCACAATTTTAAAGTTTGCTTAGCTACATATTAGAAAATTCCCATTTAGGCAAATGCAGAGTATACATTGATAAATGATAATGAAGAATATTTTGTTAACTTGCAACAATTTTACTACCTAAAAGATACAAGGGGAATTTCTTAAGAGATATCTGGGTGACTCTTACCAGAGGCATGCATGAAAATATAATTTGTAATGACCTACTATTTTATTATTAACATTGACTAAATTTTATCACAGAAGTGTAAATCCATATAATGTTGTAATTAAATAAGAAAAACTGGGAAAATCACAATGTCCATCAACAGAGGATGATGAAAATGTGTTAGAGTACATTTGCTGTAAGAAATACAATGCAGACATTAAAGCTTATGATATACATTTATACATAATGACATGGAAACATAAAAGTAGCTAACATTTATTGTACACTTACTATGTGTCAAGTATTCTAAGGACTTGCTGTTGTTTTTATTTTTATATGGAAATAGTCCTGTATTTTTCACCCAGAAAAAAAACTGTAATGACTTTACAACTTCATGAATTATCAGCAAATGAAATATACTCAAGTATCCATTGCTCATGTCAAGAACCATAATGTTACTGCTACCTTTAGGATGCCCTCTAATCACTAGCCCTTTCTTCCTCTCCAAAGGCAGCCACTACCCTCAGTTCTAATGCCATAAATCAATTTTGCCTGTTTATGAACTTCAATTAAACACAATCATAGAGTATGCCCTTTATTTGATTTTGTTACATTCCTAAGATTCATCTGTGATCCTGTCACTGGATGTAGTTTATCTACCTCTGTTGCTACATAGTTTTTTACTGTATTCTGCAATTTAACTATTCCATGACTGATGGATATTGGGGTTGCTTACAGTTTTTGACAATGGTGAATAATGCCTCTTGGGACATTCTTATATACATTTCCAAGTTTTAGCTCAGTTAATTCTCAGAACACCTAAGGTTTTATCATTTACCTTTCATAAAGAAGAAAACAGAAGGACAGCGAAGTTAAGTAACTTACCCAGGGTCACACAAATAACACCTTAGACAAGCTTAAACAGTCTACTTCCAATGGTTGATAATTTCCTATTAACTATATAAATGCATGTGGATTGTTATAGAGAGCAAATGCCAACAAGTGCTTCCTGTGTGATCAGGCATTGTAGAAAGCATGATGCACACACACAGAAGTGACAGCAGAGGTTCTCTCCAGCAAGTGCTTCTTTCATAGAGGGGTTGGAATGAATTCATTATCACTCTTGAGCAAAGAACTACAACTTTATTATTTTCATGAATGATACCATCCTGCTGTCAAGACCTCTATTCCTGCTGATGGAGAGAGCTGGAGTAAAAAAACCCTATGTGTGACAGTTGGTAATAACTCAATTTATTTCAGTTTGAAATGTCCATTTCATTCTAGCTTGGTCTCTCTTTTTTTTTTTTTTTTTTTTACAAATAGTTTTTTTCCAAATTTGTTTCCCCATAANAGCTTTGTCTCTTTTTGATAGATTTTAATTCAATTCACAATGCCTCTTGGACATTTCTTCACCCCTGCCACCAGCGTCTCCTACCTCTTGCTCCCTAGGTGGAAGTCTGCATTTCCTTCTGGTGGATGGAAGGAGGGGGAACCCATTCCTCTTGCTGCCTTCTGGACCATAGGACTTCCAGTGCAGTTTGGCTGTGTGGGGACTGGTTGTCCCAGACAGCTGTTAGCTAAGGGTCCTTCTTGATTCTTTAGGTACCATTGACCCCTGATGCTGCAGTCCATCATTTCTGCCATAGTCCACAATCTCAAGTGATGTGGCCTTCTCATCCTGACCTCAGACTGCTTCTGGTCCACCGTCCTTGCAGCAGTTCCCATTGCTGGAATCAAGTCACATGAGAACTTCATGATCCCCTACATGCCACACCAAGGCATGAGGCATCAGAGTGTCAACACAAGGCCCTTCTGCCTAGACATTTCCCTTAGCTTTTCCTAGAACATGTTGTCAGTCTGAATGCAGTACCATATTGAATCAGGGATTAGCCTCCCAAGCCATGGCTATAATAGTTCTCAGATTATTCCAATTTCTCAGATTCTCCCAAACCTAGTTAGGTGTTTCTTCTTAGCATCTGAACCTTTTCATTCCCCTTCACTGCGAAGAGTTTCAACCCCAGAAAATCAGGCAGAAAACTTGTGTCTGGCCACTTGTCCTTTATCTTCTCTCTTCTTACCTCTCAGAAATCAAAGGGCTTTCTATTTTTTTATTGTAAAAAGATAATTTCCCTTATACTGTATACTTTTCTTTGTCTTCCCTATTGCATGCACCTCTCCTTACCTGAAGTCATGTTAGTTGAAGAAGTGTAGGAAATGAAAGTAGATGAGGGAAAATATATTAGGTCCTATTTAAAAACAATGGTGTTCTCATGACACTTCTTTATACATTTCTATACTTTTTATGATGTACGTATGTTGCTTTTAAATGCAATAAAAACAGCCACTTAAACATTTTCTAAAAATCAGAGTGAAAAAAATATTTTTTGAAAATGTTTATGAATTCACTTAATTTAATGGTCCCTATAAAAAAGTAGGAATGACTAATCACAAATTATCTCAATTTTACAGGATCCACAGATCTTAGATATTACTGCTGACCAAGACAAAATAAAGCTCATGTTGCACGATCTGCAGTTAGTTCTAGATGATCTTCAAAAACGTGCGTTTCAATATAAATCCTATCAGAAAAATTTTAAGGTAAGGACAGCTCTATACATCTGTTCTTAAAATATATGCATAGAAATGGAATTGATACACAAGCACCCCCAGCAATGTAATTCTAAACATTCAATATTGGGATGCCTATGTGTAGGTACTGTGCTGGAATGGCCTGAAATGCAAATATGAAGTGTTCTCTGCATTTGAAGTGTGTAAAGATTGGTGTACATGAGAGAAAAAATATCTTTGTTAATATAAAATAATGATGAGTTATAGATAAACCCTCAGACCAGGGACTACAGTTTCTATGTTGAAATATGTAGGTTGGGGGCGCCTGGGTGGCTCAGTTGGTTAGGTGTCAGACTCTGGCTCAGGTCATGATCTCATGGTTTGTGGGTTTGAACCCCACGTTGGGCTCTGTGGTGACAGTTCAGAGCCTGGAGCCGGGTTCAGATTCTGTGTCTCTCCCTCTGCCCATCCCCTGCTCATGTTCTGTCACTCTCTATCTCTCAAGAATAAATAAACATTTAAAAAAATTTTTAAATAAAAATAAAAAAATAAAATATGTATGTAGATTTTTAATTGTGGTCCATTAAAGCCCCTCTAGTCTTTCTTAAGTAATATTCAAACTTACTTTACATTCCTGTGTGTGTTATGATTCCACAAATATTGCCTGATTTGCCCTGGTTTGATGTGCTAGTTTAGTGAAAGAAGAGACTTTGGCTAAGCCAGGGGATAGTCGGATCCCCAAAAGAGGGTAGGTTTCAAAGACTAAATGATATGCCTCAAAAAATGAAGAGAAATGAGTAAAAGCTATAAGGGCCAAAGAGACCAAGAAGAAAAGAGAATAAAAAAGAAAAAGATCCTAGGGTCAAAACCAGGGAACCTCCAGCAGTGAGAGAGTTCTCACTGGAGTTAGTCTCCCCAACAGTCTTGGAGGAATGATTGGATCTCACAAGGGAATGTACCTGTTTTCCAGAGCCCCAAATGGATGGACAGAAAGTGTTATGAGGAGCTCTTCACTCCAGAGACCAGGGCTTGGTGGAGCCAATCTGAAAAATAATGGGTGTGGCACTGGACAATGTGACTGGTGCAGTACTTGAGATTTGTACATTGGAGAACTAGGATTCAAAATTGTTCCCAGGTTGAGTTAACTAACCTACAAGAGGACTAACTATAGGATACTATGCAATAGGAACTGAGGTATCAAGGAAACATTGCTTGATAAAAAGTTATAACTAACAGGTGGGCACTTCTTGGGTCAGAAAGGATAACACTGCTTGAGACAGAGCCTAAAATAAAAGTGTGTCCCCCTCTCTCCACCCTCCGTATCTATACTTGATTAATTCTTCTTTCATGATCAACTCAGGTCTAACCTTCCTTCTGCATCTCTCAATCATTTGGGAGATAGGAGTGAACACCTAATTGGCCTAAGAAATTATTTCTAGTTCTTATTGAAGACAGAGTTAGATCCCTAATGTCAGGATGATGCTGGACCCATACAATGAGTTTGGAAGTATTCCTACCTCTTCAGTTTTCTTGAAAAGGTTTGAGAAAGATTGGCATTAATTCTTCTTTAAATGTTTGGCAGGATTCACCAGTAAAGCCATCTGCTCCTGGAGCCATGTGCTTTTGGACTTTTCTGTGTTGGGAGGTTTTTGATTATTGGCTCAACTTCCTTATTTGTTGTTGGTCTACTTAGATTAATTTCTATTTTTTCCCGATTCAGTCTTGGTAGGTTATATCTTTCTAGGAATTTGTCCATTTCTTTTAACTGACTTAATTTAATTTACTACCATAAAATGTGTTCATAGTAGTCTCTTATAATCTTTTGTATTTCTGTAGATTCAGGTGTAGTATTTCATCTGATTTTATTTATTTGAGCATAATCTCTTTTTTTTCCTAGTTTAGTTGGATGTTTGTCAACTTTATCTTTTTTGAAAAACCGATTCTTAATTTCTTTGATCTTTTCTATTTTTCTAGTCTCTATTTCATTTGTTTCTACTCTGATCTTTATTTCCTTCCTTCTACTAACTTTGGGCTTAGTTTGTTCTTCTTTACAAGTTCTTTCTTGTGCAAAGTTGAGATATTTCCATTTTTTAAATATATGCATGCATCACTATAAACTTCCCTCTCAGAACTGCTTTTTCAGTATCCCAGAGGTTTTGACATACTGTTTTCCATTTTCATTTGTTTCAAGATTTTTTTTTTTTATTTCTCTGATTTCCCCTTTGACCTACTGGTTGTTCAGGAGTATGTTGTTTAGTTTCCACATGCTTGTAAATCTGCCAGCTTTCCTCTTGTTGATTTCTAGTTTCAAACTATTGTGTTTGAGAAAGATACTTGGTGTGATTCTAATCTTAAATTTGCTAAGACTTTTTTGTGGCCTATCATATGCTCTGCCCTGGGGAATGTTCCATGTGCACTTGAAAAGAATGTGTATTCTGTTGCTGTTGGATTGAATATTCAAAGCTTTAGCTTATCACAGGGCTCAGTTTCTGTGCAAACAACCCCCCTGGGGATTTGCTCACTTCTAAGCCAAGGCAGTTTTAAGATACTTCTCATGAAAACAGCTTCTTCAGATTTTCTTGCAGTCTTTCTCTCCATGGAGTTTATATACAGCCCACAGGGTCAGAAGGTAGTAAGAAACCAGTCTGTTCTTTCTATCTTAAATCTCCCCAGCCCCTCCACCAGCTACTTCACAGACATCTCTCTCTTCTGTCATCTAGGTATACATGCCCCAAATAAAATCTGTACCTCCAAAGACTCATTTGTTTTCCTAAAAAGGCCAGGCATATATGATCCAACTTGAAAAAGAATGCCCATGGTATTCATAATATTTATGTCTTTGCAGAATATTTAAGTTTTAAGAAAATATAAAGAGTTATATTTTATCACTCAAATGGAAAATTGAATATAATTGGGGTATGTGATTTGTTTTATTTTTTTAAATTTCTTTCTATCTCTCTTTTTCTTTCCTCATTTAGGACCCACCCATATTCTGCTAAGTGTCACTATATCAAGAATTACTAATAGGAGGGTAACGTAAGATCTTTGTATCCGAAAACTAAATACTGAATTTTGCTTATTATATTTTTAAAGATAGAAGTATCCAGGTTTGAAGCTTTGGAAGAAGTTAGTGCTGAATTGAAGCTCAAACAATTGCTCTGGGATTCTTTATCTGAATGGGATCAACTCCAACAAGAATGGTTAAAGGTAAAACACACAAACACACATACCCCCCCAAAAAACCTCTCAATCCTGAAATCACTTTTTATCAATTAAATTTAAAATCCTAATAATATGAATTATGATCTTTAACAATCTAGAGTAGTCTTAATTCAATAAAGTATGCAACATTATAATTTTATGAGAATTATTATCAGCTTTCCAGTGAAATGCACAAAGGTCTTTCTGTCACTATATACCACAGAGCACAATGCATTCTTGTAAGGTAGGCTTCTTGAGTCCTCCATTTAAGAAGGCTAAATGAAGGAAACATCAAAAAACTTCACTGCATGACACTTAGCTGAGTTGTGGCTTCTGAACAGTGTTGTCATGATACACTACACCAAAGTGTTCTTGAGGATTGTAGAATTTTATTTGTGATAAATCTACACACTTTAGATTTCTGTTAGCTTAGGTTTCTGTTCTTGTTTTGAAGAAAAAAAAAAGGAAGCCATTCTGTTCACTGTGATAGAATAGAATTGCAGTAATGAGCTCTTAGCTCAACAGTAAATTACGTTAATTAGGGGGCCAAGGACCAACAGCCACCATAGAATTTGGTTTCTAGGGTCTACCCAAAAATTCATATCTTGATAAGAGTCAACCCTCTATACGGCAGAATAGATAACCATCTATTCTTTTAAGTGTGATATGGACATGTTAGAAATATCATCAACTTTACAAATATTGTTTTTGCACTTGCTCATTCAGCCTACTTGTGCTGATAACTATAATTAGAAGTCACATGTCTGGGTTAAACACCAGTGACATAGAAAATGTTTGCCAGACAGCAGTCTAAGTGCGGGCATACCAGTAGAGAATAAAAAGGACAAAGTCCAAACCCTCACAGAATTTATCTTTTGGTGAGGAAAACAGAAAACAAACATATACATGCTACAATATCAGAGATTGTAAGTGCTCCTGTAGAACTCCTTTATCACTTACCTCAGAGGTAGAAAATGTTACTGAGGAGTAAAGAAAAAACTTAGAGAGTTTTCTCATTACCACCATAGTTTAGAACAGAAGCTTCAAAAATGGGATGATTTCATCAGAGGAAACACACAAAAAGACCCATTAAGGGACAGAAAGGAAAGTTGAACCTAGAAAGAAAGACAGAAAAATGAAGGTTTATATATAACATATTAGTTTCAAATGTACAATGTAACAGTTTAATATCTGTCTATATTGTGAAATGATCGCTATAGTAAATGCATTTAACATCTAGTGCCGTATATGATTTGGAAAAGTTTTTCCCTCTGATGAGAACTTTTAAGATCTATTCTCTTAGCAACTTTCAAACGTGTAATATAGAATTGTTAACTATAGTTACCATGCTGCATATAAAATGTCCATGACTTATCTGTTTTATAACTAGAAGTTTATATCTTCTTAGTCCTTCACCCATCCCACCTACCTCCACCTCTATCTCTGGCAACCACCAGTCTGTTCTCTGTATTTGTTTCTCTTCATTTTATTTTGTTTTGTTTTATTTTTTTTTAATTCCTCACAATTTTATTTATATATCAAATATAGTCCCAATCAAAATCCTAGGTTTGAGTTTTGTGGTAATTAACAAGCTGATTCTAAAATTATATGGATGGGTGCCTGGGTGGCTCAGTCAGTTAAGCATCCAACTCTTTTTTTCTTTTTCTTTTTCTTTTTTTTAAATTTTATTTCTAGGAGAGAGAGAGAGAGACAGCGTGAGCAGGNTTTGTTTTGTTTTAGATTGCACATGTACGTGAGATCATACAGTATTTGTCTTTCTCTGTTTATATAACTGAGAAGGATATGTATAGATACATGTATATTTTGGGGTACATCTTTGAATCATTTATATTAAAAGAGTACATAATCAAATAATAGGAGACTACTGGGTGAGAAATTTCTAGTTAGCAAGTGTAAGAAGTGGCTATTTATCTTTTTACAAGAGTTGGCTCTTGGGAATAAATTACAGGGATTGCAGTACTGCATTTGATGATGTGGGAGATAAGAACATGAAAGGAATAAACAAGCGAGGCCTGATACACTACTGGCAATCTTAATAAGTAAAGCCATTTTCAAAAGTATAGAGTTAACTTGGATTAACAATTTAACTACTGGAATATCTGAGTAAAGTAAAAAAAAAAACTTTACTATTTCAAGGTTGCCATTATCACATGGCTTAACTTTTTTTCTTTCTAATTTTTTTTATAGTCCAAATTTGACTGCTTGGATCCAGAAGTCCTAAATAGTCAAGTTTCTAAATATGCCAAATTTGTGACTCAGTTGGAAAAAGGCTTGCCACCCAACAGCGTGGTTCCCCTGCTAAAACAGAAGGTGGAAAAAATGAAAGAAAAGGTAAGTTTGGTAGAAATTATTTTAAAAACTTCAGGTAAGTCAATGCATCACTACCTGATGCTAAAGAGACCAAAGTCAGAAATTCTCCCCTGTTTAAATTAACTTAGCAGAGAGAAAAGGAACAGACCAATTCAATTTTTTCAGAGACAGATCGCATCCTTATCTTCAGTTGGCCACATCATGAATTGAATACCTAGGTTGAAGGGACATTCAGAGTAAGAGTTTCCCACGTGGTAGGGAGCTTAGTGCAGGAATGGTCCAGAGGTATGGCAAGATACTGACCCACTCAGCCCTTAGACAGCCAAATGAGGCTAGTGCAGTCTTGTCCACTTATACCACCACACCAAACACATATGCCATTTTCTAGACGTGCCATGATGTGAGGGTTGAGAAGCCCAGCAGTGGGTTTGCGAGGCTAGCTCTTTGAAACCTAATGCTGCTGAACTAGTACTTGAAATGGGAAAGAAAGGGGTTATGACGTTATTCTTTTAAGCAGTTTTAGATTTCTTAAAATAGAGGAGAAAAAGGACTAAAAGAAGGCATGGGTAGGAAAAGTAAGCAAAACTTCAGGCACAAGAGGCAATTTTTCCCAAAGAAGAGCGTTTTTGCAGTTTCTCCCTCTTCCGCTTTACAATACCTAGTCAAAACACTTTCCCAAAGTTACTTACGTTAGCCTCTTTCTTCTTCATTGCTCTTTATGTGGTTATATCATACAATTGAAAACAAATCTAGTTGTCACAGTCTTTGTTCCATTTTGCATTCCTTCAAAGTTATGGTTGATTTTTTTTTAAAGTTGTATATAATAAAAGACACGTCTTGTGGTATACAGTTCTGTGGGCTTGTACAAATGGGTAGAGTCCTGTATCCAACATAACAGTACTATACAGAATAGTTCCATCACCCCCCAATTTCCTATCTGCTGTTCTTTGTCATCAGCCCCTCCTTCCATCCCAGCCCTAGGCAACCACAGACCTGTTTTCTGTCCCTAAAGTTCTTCATTTCATATATGTTATAAAGGAATAATACAATATACAGTCTTGGGTGTCTGGCAGTGTTCACTTAGAAAAATGCATTTAAAATGCATCTAGGTACTTATATTCAGAATATATAACACACTCATAACTCAAAATAAAAGGAGAAATAGCCCTTTAAAATGGGCAAAGGATTTGAATAGACAGATCCCCAAAGGAGATACATGAAAAGATACTGAACATCATTAGCCATCAGGGAAATGCATATCAAAGTTACAATGAGATACCAGTCCACACCCACTAGAATGGCTATGATAAAAAGGATAGACTATATAGTAAGTGTTGATGAGGATCTGGAGCAATTTGAATCCTCCTATGTTGCTGGTAGAATTATAAAGTGGTACAGCTTCTTTGGAAAACGGTTTGGCAGTTTCTCAAAAGTGATTCTATTCCTAGGCATATATCTAAGAGAATTGAAAATATTTATTTACACAAATATTTGCATATGAATGTTCATAGCAACATTATTCATAATAGCTAAAAATGAGAAACACCCAAATGTTATCGACTAATGACTGAATCAACAAAATGTAATATATCCATATGATGGAATACTATTCAGCCATGAAAAGGAATGAAGTCCTGATGCATGCTACAGTATAGATGACCCTGAAAACATTATACTACGTGAAAAAAAACAGTAATAAAAAGACTACATAGCATATGGTGTCATAGATATGAAATGTTCAAAATAGAGAAATACATAGAGAGAGAAAGTAGGTTCGTGGTTACCAGGCACTGTGGAAAAACAGAAGTGCATGATGATAGTTAATGGGTATGGGGTTTCCTTTTGGGATAATACGAGGGTGATACGTAGTTAATAGTGGTAGTTCTAAAATTAGATAGTGGTAATAGTTGTGCATCTCTGTGAATTAGCATATCTTAAAAAAGGATTCTTCCATGTTGTTATGTGAATCAACAGTTTGTTAATTTTTATTACTGAGTTATATTCCATTGTATAGATTATCGCCGTTGGTTTATCCATTCACCCATTGAAAGAGTTATGATCAGTTTTATGGTGATTATTTTTTAATATAGTTTATTGTCAAGTTGGTTTCCATATAACACCCAGTGCTCATCCCAACAAGTGCTCTCCTCCATGCCCATCCCCCATTTTCTCCTCTCCCCCAACCCCATCAACCCTCAGTTCTCAGTGTTTATGGTTTGCCTATAGTGATTATTAATAAGCTACGATACACAGTGATATACAGCTTTTTGAGTGGACATGAGGTTTTGCTTCACTTGGGTAGATAACTAGGAGTGGGATTACTAGGTGGCCTGGTAAGTATGTGTACATATATGTTTATAAGAAACCCAGCCAATTGTATTTCAAAGGGCTGTGACAATTTACCTTCCCACAGGCAGTATGTGAGAATTCTAACCCTTCCTCAGCCTCCCCAGCACTTGTTCTCGTTGGGGAGGGCTTTGTGTGGTATGGGTTGGCTTTCATTTTAGTCACTCCGGTAAATGTATAGAAGCATCTCATAGTGGTCACACTTTGCATTTTTCTAGTTACTAATGATGTGGAGCATCATTTTTTTAATGCTTCTCCTCCATCCTTTTATCTTTTTTGGCTGAAATGTTAGTTTGGCTCTTTGCCCAATTTTTAATTTAGTTGCTTGTTTTGTTATTGTGTTTTAAGAGTTCTTTATCTAATCTGGATCCAAGTCCTTTTCAAACATGTAACTTGAAAATATTTTTTCCCAGTCAGTGGCTTGTCTTTTGAGTCCCTTGCCAGTGACTTTCAGAGCACAGACAGTTTTAACTTTAATAAAGTTCAATTTATGTTTTTTGCTTTTATGAATTATCTTTTTAGTATAGTATCTAAACATGTTTTGCCAAACTTAAGAGTCACACATATTCTTCTATATTTTCCTCTAGAAGTTTCATAGTTTTTCTTTTTTTACATTAAAGTTTATGATTTATTTTGAGTTATATTGCATAAAATGTGACATATATGTCAAGGTTTACATTTTTTATATATTGACATCCATTTGATCCAGGACCATTACTTAAAAAGACTATCCTTTCTCCATTGAACTGCCCTTGCACCTTTGCCAAAACTCAGCTGGCTATATTTTTTAGTCTATTTCTGGGTTTCATTCTGTTTTATTGTTCTGAGTCTATTCTTTCACCAGTACTACACTGTCTTGATGACTATAGCTAGTAAGTCTTGAAATCAGGTAGGTATAAGTCCTCCAAATTTGTTCTTTTTTTACAACTGTTTTGTGTATTCTAATTCCTTTACCTTTCCATCTGAATCTTAGAATTAGGTTGTCAATATACATAAAAAATTGCTGGGGATTTTTGAAGGATTGTTGAATCTATAGATCAAATTGAAGAGATCTGACATCTAAACAGAGTGAATTTTCCAATCTGTTACCAGCATATCTCTTCATTTAGTTAAGTCTTCTTTTATTTTTTTCATTGAAGTTTTATAGTTTCAACATATAGATTCTGCATGTATTTTATTAGATTTATAACTAAGTATTCTTGATGGTATCCTAAATAATATTGTTTTTAATTTCAAATTTCAATTGTTCATTGCTGCTATATAGGAATACTATTGGCCTTTGTATACTGATCTTATATCCTGTGATCTTACTAAATTCACTTTTTATTTTTAGGGAATTTTTGTACATTAAAATGAATTGGGAAGTGTTTCTTCCTCTTCTTTTTTCTGGAGGAGATGTGTAGAATTAGCATTATTTCTTTATAAGTTTAACACAATTCACCAGTGAAGCCATTGAAGCATGAAGTTTTCTTTTTTGGAAGGTGTTCCTACCCCTCCTCAGCTGTAGTAATGAGCCCAGAACATATTTCTTTCACTTCCCCTTGAGTAGAGCTTTTATTTTTCCAGTTCTGTTTCTCCAGTTATATACAGGAATCTACAACAGGGTATTACCAGTGTTTAAAATGACTGTTTGCTGCTCACTTCCCTGACATTAAGTCTTTTGCTCCATAAGGAAACTAGGAGAAATGGGTTGGTTAGAGTTATAATAGTAGCTGTTATTTTCCATCCCCAGGCAGCACTATCAGGTAGGCTTTCTTATGATTCTCCTCAGTCTTCCCTGTGAATACTTCTATTTGTAGCCCCCAGGGACTTCACACTCCCATGCTACCCTATGCTCACTCTGTAGCAATTTATTTTTAAAATTTAGCTGAGGGGCGCCTGGGTGGCTTAGTCGGTTAAGCGTCCGACTTTCGCTTGGGTCATGATCTCGCGGTTCGTGGGTTCGAGCCCCGCGTCGGGCTCTGTGCTGACTGCCAGCTCAGAGCCTGGAGCCTGTTTCGGAGTCTGTGATTCCCTCTCTCTCTGACCCTCCCCTGCTCATGCTCTCTCTCTCTCTCTCTCCTAGAAATAAATAAAAACATTAAAATAAAATAAAGTAAAATTTAGCTGAATCTTCTTCCTAGCTTAAATGGCAACCCAAGGCATCTGTCCTCAGTAAGCAAATTCTCAGGTCCTGTTTTCTTGCTGTGGAGAAACCAGCCTCTCCCCAAATTTTGAGTTTGCTGGTTGCCCTGCAACCTTAATTTTTTGATGGGCTCAATAGAAGTTATTATTTTTTAATTTGTCCATTTTTTCTTTTTGTAAGAGTGTAAGTAGTTTCATTCCAATTCTCTACATTCCTGAATTGAAACCAGAAGCCTTGAGCTATGTTTTTAAGATAAAAGCATGGTGCCTTTGAGAGTGTTTGCTTTCCAGCTTCCAGTTATCATTGACTTGAGGAACCCAACTTTGAAGCCGAGACATTGGGCAGCTATTGAACAAACAGTTGACGCCACCCTAGTGGATCTTGAAATTCCATTAACCTTGGAGAAGCTCTCTGAGTTGCATGTTTTTGATTTTGGCCAAGAAATCCAGGACATTTCTGGACAGGCTTCTGGAGAAGCTGCCTTAGAAATAATTCTTAAGAAGGTAAATCTGAAAAATATATATTCTTAAGATCAGGGAATATTAAGGTTTTTGTATTCAGCATAAAGATCACCAACTTTTGATTCATCTAGATATATTTTTCAACATTGCAGGTTCACCTTCTCATTATCAGTCATCCTTCTGTTGTTTCACTACATTTATTATCATTATCATTATCATCAGTACTTTTATCAATATCTTCTTTCTACTTAGCTTATAGTCCAACAGGAACTTATTGACAACAAAGCTTGAAATTTGCATGCCTATTTAAAAAAACACATACCAAGGAAGATCTTTTATAGCAAAATAAATTATCTTTCAAACCACTGAAAAAAAAAAACCTGTGTGAAGTGCTACAAAAAACAGTGAAAAGATTTCCCTACTTATACTACTTACCTCCTTATCCTAAAATACACACATACCTACAAATCACCTGTGTAAAAACTTATTTTCCTTACATTTTTTTATATTTCCTTTATCTTAAAGCATAAAGTGGTAAAGGGTACACATTAACGTATCACAAGTTATTCATATGTATTAATGTTTGTCAATAAAATTTAGCTAATCACTATCCTTTAACCAATAAGAGGATTTTAAGAGTTTTAAAGGCAGTCAGGAGGACAATGGGATAATTATGGAATTTTCACTTATTTCATTCTACATACATTTATTGAGTGTCTAAACACAAATTTAGGTGTTCTAAGATTTAAATTATTTCTAAGGTGGAAGATTCTTGGAAAACAACTGAATTTGTTGTTCTCCCTCACCGTGACTCCAAAGATGTGTTTATCCTGGGCGGCACAGATGACATACAGGTGAGTAACTGGGTTATTGAAAACCTATGGTAAAGATTCTGGTCAGAACTACTCCTGAATCTTCTATAGGAGGTTATGATGGAGGAATGAAATATGAGTTACTAAATAAGAAAAAATCTAATTGGAAAGACAAAATATGAATAAATGACACAAATGAGTATATATGAAATATTTAGCAAAGGAATAAAAATGGTATGCATTTAAAAATATTATGATCCTGCAGTTAACTGTTGAGGAATTTAGAAAAGCAGGAGATAATTTATGGCTGAAGTGATCAGAGAACACTTCCTAAACCAACCAAGACATGCTGGACCTGAAAGAGTAAATGGAATTTGACAGGCATAGATGAGAATGAAGAGCATTTCAAACCATTTAAATGAGGCAAAAAAAAAAACAAAAAACAAACAAAAAACAAAAAACAAAAAACCCATGAACAAGCATTTCAGATTTATAACACACTAGGAAACTAAGTTCACTTGAATTTTTTGAAATGAAGAGTAGATGGCCATACTGTATGAACAACAGAAGAAATCTAATCCATGTGTTTGGAATATTCTTTGTGACTTAAAATCCAAGGGCACTTTTGTTTAACAAAAGGATCTGTGTCTTATGGCCTAAAAATAAAAAGTGAAGCCCTGGCCCATTAGGGTGTACCCAGGCCAGAACTAGAGATGAAATGGCTTTGCTGGGTATAGGTTGGAAGAGCAAGGCCAGATGTCACTCTGGGCAGTGGGTGGGAGAGCATACCCAAGATGGAAGTCAGGCAGTATGAGGCCAAGTATGTTAGGTGGTAGCACTTCTGCTCTCAAGAAATTCATAATTTGTATAAAGCACTTAAAATTCTTTAGATTCACAGACACATTTTTTCGAATGTACATGTTTTGTGAGGGTTGCTATAGTGTGAGGGGGAAAGCAGGGGAAGAAGGTAGAGGGAACATTGTTCATAGTCATCCTGAGCTTCATGTGAGTGTGTTCAGTTTCTCTCTTCCCCAAGATAATTGAGAGAAAGAGATGTTTAATTGCATAGAGAAGACAGCTAATTTTGCAAGTTTGGATTACTTTAGAAATAAAAGCCTGAATGACCAAATAGTATAAAGAAGGACCAGCTATCTAAAAGTAGGGGAAGAGAGGAAAAGAGTATTGAACCAAACAAAAACACGTGTCATTAATAATTATAGAAACACCTAAGATTTGGCAATCAAAAGTCTCTTCTCAGTGACATTTGAGAGAATGTCATGGTAAAGTGGATAAAGGAAGGGAAGTGGATGGGTAGGAAACAGTAGGTGCGACTAAGCTATTTATTCAAAAAGTTATTTATTCAAAAAGCTTCTACGTGGACTCTTGGGATTAAATATCTGTGATTATCATTGAGAGCACAAACATATGATGTTGCATGTTTTCGTCTTCTTTCTTTAAAGGTCCTTCTTGATGATAGCACCATCAACATTTCCACTATTGCCTCATCACGTTACGTCGGTCCACTGAAAAGTCGAGTGGATGACTGGCAGAAACAACTTGCTTTATTTAATCAAACACTGGTGAGTGAGGACAATTTCAATTCATGCACTCAGAAAATTGGAGAGCCAAAGGACCTTAGAAGTCATTTCTTCAATCATTTATATATTAGTTTAAGTATAAGATTTAATTGTCAATATTTTTTTATGTTCAGAATGTAAGGAGAATGCAAATAAACTAAGCTCTTCTTTATATGATTATACCATCCCCCTTGTATTAGTAACTTTTGACATAAAACACAATACCACACACTTGGTGGTATGAAACAGTGTACATTTATTAGCCCACAGTTTCTGTGGGTCAGGAGTTTAGGTGTGACTTAAACTGGGTCTCTTACTTAGGGTCTCAAAGGTTCAATCAAGATGTGGGCCAGGACTCAATTCACATCAGAAGTTCAGATCAGGGAGGGTCCCCTTCCAAGCTCACTCAGGTTGTTGGCAAAAATCATTTCCTTGTAATTCTGGGACTAAGAGCTTCAATTTCTTGCTGGCTGTCAGCTGGAAGTCATCCTCAGCTCCTATATGTTGCCCACATTTTTTGTTTATTTGTAAGTCTATAGTTTCATTAAAACAAAAACTGACAATGTGGTATGAAGTTTACATTTAAAGTTTTCAGAGAAACCTACCACATGCCTGAAAAGATCTTACATTGGAGTTCCAGATGCTGGTTTAGATGGTGTCAAGTACTGATGGGTATCATGATTCAAGATAGCATTTTGGGTATAAGTTAAATCCTAAGATTAAAAAACATTTTGTGTGTGTGTGTGTGTGTGTGTGTGTTTTAAAGTGACCACTGCCCCAGTCAAAAGACCAGGGCTTTTGAAATCATTCAGCTTTTAAAATGATTCAATGAACATGTGACAACACAGGGTGACTGAACCCTGCCACCAATGGTTTCAGAATTCAAAGTTCAAAATAAACAGAGAGGCTCCAGGAGTTTTTCACTCTAAGAACGTGAGACCTTGTGTTTCCTTATTCTCTTTCCCCATGTACCACCCTCTTCCCCTCCCTAAGTACCTCAGCCAGTGGCTTGCATGGACAAGCTGATATTTATAACTTCATAATTGGAAAAAAGGGCCTTGTTGTCAATTTGATGACTTAGCACCTCTAAGACAGAACAATCTGCCTATGTATATACTCCAATAAAAGATTTTTCCCTCCTCAACCAGTTTGCATCCCAAAATGGCAGGCAGCTTTGGTCACTTATTAACTGGTTTAAACCTTTGCTGGCAACAAAATTAAGCTCAGGCAGGGAGCACCTTGGCTTATAATCTACAGACATTCACAGCTTTTAAACAGCCTCTCACAGTGTCGCAACAACCTCATATTTACTGGGAAAACACACACTGTTGCTTGAAGTCTCCTTGGTAACCTTCCTATGGTACACCCTTCCTTTTTATTTTATTCTACTTCAGATCATCCCACAGTAAAACAAAGAATCCACTTATACTGATCTTACTTTGTTCCCATCCAATCTCTTTCTTAGACCTCAGATTTTTGCTTGATTTAATTATGTTCATGCTTTCTGTATATTCTTTCTGCATATATGAAAAGTTATCTGTGAAATAATAAAGGCACTAAGTAGGAAAAGATAATTTGTTCCAATTTTGTTTTATAGGGATCTTTATGAGGAATCCGCCCTCTTGGATGAACACCTTATAATCCAACCCCCATGTCCAGCCTCCTCTACTAATGGCTGAGCAAAGCCAGAATTAACTGTCTAGAAAACATGAGACCTGAAATAAATCAGGGAGTGGTTGTAATAGTAGGCTTTAGACATAACCCCCAAATCTGGAGTGAGAAACTCTTTCACAGATGTTGAACCTATACCTGCAATTGCAGGAGGCATAGGAGACAGTGAGATCCACAGCCCCAACTCCAGTTCTGGTTTCTTTGATTAACCATGACTGCCTCCATTGGGAGAAGCAGTGAGTGATTTTCTTCTTCCTCCAGTCCTCTGGGTTTGCCACATGTTCTGTCACAAGCAGATTTTACTTTTTTGATTGAAGAAAATGAGTCCTGTTTCTTTCTTAAAAAGGAAGAGAGGGAAGAACATAGAGACAATTGAGGTTAAAAACAACAACAACAACAACCTTTTTTTGGAAAGCCCTGTCTATATTTGGAAATAGTCACTTAACAACACTTCCCAACCCTTCATATTTCTTTTAGGATCTCGCTTCCCCTTAGACTGTCTGCCATGGACATTATAATCCTCTTTCTCTGGGTCCCTTCTGGTTGCCACACAGTAGATTCATTGTAACTCTGCTCAGTAGAAGATGGGTAGAAATTTGGCTGCAGTGAGTCTTGGACCCTTTAGGGAGGTTCCGTCTCAAAGAACCTGTGAGAAGCTTCCCCAATGAAAAAAATATAGTGAGTCCCCATGTAATTATTTTTAATGTAACTGTGTTTTTAATTCAGGATTAAAAATTGATAGTGCTCATATTTTCTCTTAGGAAGAGTGGCTGAACTGTCAGCGAAACTGGCTCTACCTAGAAAGTATTTTTAATGCTCCAGATATTCAGAGGCAATTGCCTGCTGAGGCTAAGATGTTCCTTCAAGTGGATAAGTCATGGAAGGAAATCATGAGAAAGGTGAACCGGTTGCCTAATGCTCTTCGAGCGGCTACTCAACCAGGTATAAAACAAAATTTTAAAAACAAACAAAAAGACTTTACAGGCATCTAAAATGTTGAACACCTATACAATTCTAACAATATGTGGTACATTCAATCCTTGATTCATGGCAACATTAATGGCCAGGAATATTTGTAGTGCATTTGATACTCTTATTGGGCAATGTGAATTGAACACTGTTGTTGTTTTTGTTGTTGTTATCATTGTTATTATCACCTTTCAGCTTAGTTCATAGTTTTGGCACTCAAGAAT